>NC_061514.1:242445072-242772093 GCF_022539505.1 Lolium rigidum
GAGAGGTTCCGGGAAGAAATGGATGGGCGGCAAGGTGCTAGGGTTTCGGCGGTGCTCTAGGAATATTTATAGGGCAAGAGAGGGTCCGGTTCGTCGGCTCGCCGGCGGTACCGGCCGAGATGCGATGGCGACGGTGAGCCGCATTCGGGCGTGAATCTTGATGCACAAGGGATATGACGGACGCGAGAGATATAGGGTGGAGTTCTAGAAGCTTCCGCAGCTGGCCCAGGGCGTCCTTATCGTCGTCGAGGACGTGGCCGAGCTCCTCCTCTCGCGCCGTCGTCTCCGGAGAAGAAGACGACGACGCCCTCCTTCTTTCTTTTAACACAAAGCGTTACGGCGGGTTGGGCCGGCTTCCTACGTGGGCCGGGCCGGCGATATGGGTTGCTACTCGGGCTGCGATGGCCTCGCCGGTAAGCTCCTCTCTCTCTCTCTATTTTCTTGTTTTCTTTTCTATTTTCTGTTTTTATATTCTGGTTTGAATTTGATATTTGAATTCAAATTGATTTCGTTTGTTTTTGCAGTGTCCTAAATTATTTGAGTATCAAGATAACTTGATAATCATGCTTACTCGCATGGTTTTGTTGTTTAAACAAATATTGTATTTTGATTAGAGTGACACTTTGTGAGGTTTAATTAAAATAGAAATGGTTAAGATATTGATCTTCATTCTTTTATAATTTAGGAACCATTTCTGTTTAAATGATTTGAGAATTTAGAACATGTGCATGGTGAATATGTTATATTTTCTAGTGCTTAACCATATTGATTACTCACATATTATTTAATTATGGCTAGGGTTTAACAAATGGTAAAGGAAATGGAATTGGTTCATGATTTTATGTGAATGATAGTTCTTAAGATTTAAGAAGGTGATTTGGATATTGGTTTCACTCAACTCACCAAATGATATTTAGTCCTAAGTCTTAGTTTATACTTGTGATCCATGATGCACAAGTTAGAACATATTATTTTATGTGGATTGGATTCATATGTGAAAATGTTTAGAGCTTTAGTGATGCTTTACTAATTGAAGTATAAAATAGGCATGAGGCATGGCAGGGTTATAATTATAATCCAAAGTAATCCATGGGTTGGAATTCACATGTAGTTTAGGGTTTAAGTAGTGATCACCAATATGATACACAACTAGAATTAGGATATGGGCATAAGCTTTGGTTATGTTTCACTAATGGAACATGGCTCTCACCTCCAAGATCAAATGTTGGTCTTAAACAACTAAGATTAGTACTACTCTAGTATTCTTGTATGAACATGGCTATGATTAGTATTATAACTTCTCTCACTTCTCAATGTCTTGGAATATCCTAAGGTCCTACTCAAGAGATGATGATATGATCCTCTAAATATATGGTTTGCCTAGGAATACTACCTTGGTATCTTTTGTAGCTTGTTCTTCAGGAAATCTGATAAACCTGCATCTTGTGGTATGCCTCCACCTCCTAGCTTCTTCATCTTGATCCTAGCTAATTCACATGGAGTGGCTCTATGTGTTTGTTCCCATGTATCATGGTACTTGATGAGCAAATGGATGAAGGGTGTGGCTCTATTTATAGGCTTGGGCAAGCTCTAGCATCATGACACATAGGTGGTGACTCTTGTGTTGGTTTGATGAGTAAGGTGCTTGGTTGTCATGCCCTCATCCATAGCAATCCTTTGAGCATGAGGTGGCATAGCTTGGAAAGCAAGTCATGTAGATATTTTCATCCTATGTGGCAAGATCATTATCCTCTCATATGATTTATTTTTGGATAGCCAAGTGGCATTTGTTACTAAATATCTTGTGGATGGTTTTATTATTGTGGATGAGTCACTATATCATATTGGATTGGATTTATATTATAATATTGATCAAAAGATCAAGGTTGAAGGTTATTCCTCAAATTTGGATAGTTGGTGTTTGATTTCACCAAGGCATGATCATATGAGTTTCAAAATACTCATAGTTAGTTTTATTCAAATAGTTTGAACTATAATTCGTAATGTAAATGGATTTAGTTTTATGATATTCCATGTACTTATTAAGTTATGATTTAAATAAGAATGTGTGGCTTTTATGCACTTTAGACCCCGTGGTTTACCTTATTTGGTAATAAGTTTAGAAGTGAATTAAATTTCACACAAAGGTAGTTGCTAACTTTTAAGTGTTAATAAGTTAGGGTTTGATTCTTAAAGAATGTGTTGTTGAATTAATTCATTTGATCTAATCCATAGATCAAATCATCTCTACCCAAAACAAGGTTTTAATAAAGATCACAAGTGAAGTTTATAGCGCTTGACTTGATGATCTACTTCAATTCCAGCAAGTCAAGTGAAACTTCGGCCATCGTGGTAAGTTTTATTTGAAGCGCGAAAATTCCCCGGATTTTCTATGCATGAATGCAATGCACACTTTGGTGTTCTCTCATTTTATTGCCTCTAAACCTCGGGATATTACAAGCCTCTCCCTTAAACCGAACTTCGTCCCGAAGTTCGAACGCTCTCATGTTTCGAATGTTTGAAATGTCTTGAACAGCATCACCATCCTTCAACTCCATGGTGATCACATTAGATATAATTGAATATATCCCTAGTCCAGCATCCTTCCCGGAGTCTTCTCGATGTCCGGCACCGATACTTTCTTCAATTCTATGATTTCTTCCAACACTCTAAGCTTATAGGACTTACTCTCCAAAGATTCTTGGATTAAGACATCTTATTGTGTTAATGGACTTTACTAATGGCTGTGGTGACATCTTCCTATTTGGATACTCAAATCTTGGTTCTACCAACATGCGGTAATCCAAATCGCGGTGTAAAATGGCACTACGATGTACCACTGCGATACTCAAACCTTAATTCTAAAGGATTTATTTAAGGTAAGGTATTGTTTTCCCTTACTACCATAACGAAAGTAATGGTACTTCGTAAGGTGTTTACAATAGGCATGGTCCTGGTGGTTGAGTCCTACGAATGAATTAGACTCATTTAGTCCATCCAATCAAGGCTTCTAGTTTATACTAGTTATCTTCCTTTTTGTTTCTTTAGGTTCCATGAAAGGAATCTTTCTAATAGGCTCATGTTTTAGTATGGTCAAACTCCTTCGTATAGTATCTGCTTAGGCTTTGATTGTCCTCCGATAACTTCTTCCTCCAACTTCATTATCTTAGACTTACTTGAGTTCTCTTGGTTTCGAGTAATTATAATTACCCATTAAAGTTAAGATCTAACCCTTACTTCCTCGAGCTATGAACCTCGGCTTCTGGTCTGACATCCTCCTGAGAGTACTATTATATGGGTACTTCCCAACAACCTTATAAAAATAAGATCGGACTTCCTTTCAGTTCCGTACCTTTTTCTCCATCTATCATACTCCAAATAATATCTTAATACTTCTCCTTCAGCCTTCCTCTCCCCCTTGGAGTTTACTAATGATCTTCAAACTTCCTTTCTTCTAATCATTAAACTCCAAGGTTAGGTAGTTGGTTTAAGTCTGGTTTATATTTTGTACCTTTCTAACGTCTCACGAAGAATTCTTTGCGGTGTATCCACACAAGCTTGTGGGTATCCATTATGAATCCTCCGACTAAATATTTACCAACTACGAGATACCAGCCTGTGAAATACTAGCTGCGGAATCCCCCTTTCTTTTAGGGTAAAGAAATGTTCAAGTTGTGGGCTATCTAGTACCAACTGCAGACTACCTAGTACCGTATGTGGCTTATTGGGTACCAACTTCGTGGCTATGTTATGGTTCTAGCCAATATCTACCTAGCTACCACTGTGGCTACTTACATAGTTTTAGATAAGATATACCTCACTTCACATTCTTTCTCTTCATGGTTATCCTATATCAGCCACGGTCATATGATACCATCTGCGACTTCACTTGTCTATTTTCCTTCTTCTAGGGTTTGTTCTTGCAAGATAACCACTTGTGGACACTATGAAAATAGTATTGTAAGTGACTTCACTTGCACTTCCTTCTTCCATAATGAATATGGTTCCACTTCTACTCGCTCCATATTCACTATTTTTCTCACTTTCATAATACTTCCATGTTGGAGTACTCCTTGATTAAGGATAAAAATGAGTTTTAATTGGTCCTTCCTTCAGATTGTTGTGGTTGCTTCCCACAACTTTACTTCCTTCTTCTAGTGAACCTTCATCTTGTCTTCAAAATCTTCGAATTCATTACTTCCTCACACGAATACCTTTACCCTCTAGACCTATAACATCAAGTAAGAGCTTGATATTGCAACATGCATTTGCATATCAAAGTCAAACTTCATGTATGGATCTAGTCAATCAATGAAGATTCAAGAAAATCCAAGAAGATCCAAACTTTGTGCTTATAATACACATCCTTATATGCCCGAATATAATAATTGGGTAAGACATCCTCAAACATCAGGATCAGATGTGTAGTATATAACACCACATAAGATAGGTTTAGGTTGTGATACTTAGCACGAATACGTGAATTTATACTATTTGTCTCAACATTTATCTTAATTGCACATTTGCAATGAGACAAACTTGAAACAAAATGGCCTGGGATAGTTGAAGTTAACCTAGTTTTCTTTGGAAGTACTAACAAAATAGTATACCATATATATGTGCTATTGAGGACTACTTCCTATAATACAATTAGTTCTAACATGTCTACTCTAAACACATGATTGTTTAGAATATACCACCTATAACTCTAGGATTTCTCTATGTGATATGCTCTAAATAAGCCTTCTTTAAATTAAGGACTATGGTTCTAACATTCTTGACACAGTTTTCAGGATTTTAAGGCCTAAGCTTTCGAACTATTCCCTAAATCCTACTCCTTATCATCCTTTTGTTATCGTACTTATGATGTTCTACTCCATCATACCATGATTCTCAAGTGAATCATATATGAGTACCTAGTTTATTATTGAAAGTAGACTCATGTAACTCCTATCACTCTTCCTTACCTCCCATGATTGACTCATCATAGGTCATATACTACCTTATATAACTTATCTCCCTTACTTAACATCAGTCATTTGACATTTTAAATGGCTCTAACTTAATCATACTTGTATTGGTATACTTCTTCCAATAGGATATCTTCCTTATGGTTGTATCCTCTCTTTGGACTACCATGTATTGTATACCAATTGTGGACTACTACCACCATTTATCTTAAGCTTCAATGGTGTTCTAATTATTTGGAATGAAACCATATAACTAACTAACTTTACTTAAGAAAGATAGATAAGAAAGATTGACTCAAGTGTGTCAGGATTATTCTCAAGTGAATACCCATCTCAAGTCAAAAGAATAATTGGTTTGGCTAAGACAACTTCCTATAGACACTACCAAACCTATAGGTCTCCTTTAAAGGGTTTTAATCCTAGGGTCAAAGCATTTGCTCTGATACCACCTGCGGTGACCCAAATGCGTACCACCGCATGGTGTAGTACACAAGTCGTTGACATAACACAAGTGAAACACCGTTCCACCCATATTACATCTCTCGTAGTGGTACAACGAAACATATGCGAGTCCAAGGTATGTCTATAGAAGTATACACGAACCGTTTACATAATATCCACACAACCTCCTACTTTACAAGTGAGGTAAAACTTCAAATAAAGCTCCGTGAAGAACGACTCGTAGTCTATCTTATAGCTAACTCAAGTTTAAGAGCTAATTGGCTTGCTATAGAACTCTAGCTACTTAGGTGCTAGGATTAGGGAAAAATTCCCTTCTATTACTAGTCTAGGTTTCCATCATAGCTGATGCGAAGTTGACTCCATTGGCTTCTTTGATTGAATTCTTCATCTTGTTGCAGCTTGACTCCTTTGTCTTCGAGTTCCACGGTAGTTTCTCCTTCGGTGCATTGATCTAAGAAGGGGTTCAAACGAGATAGAATGAGTACGAGCGTACTCAACAAGTTCATATTAGGAAATAGGTGTATCATGCACTAGCTAAAGCCATAGACCGTAAAGTCATAGGCCAATGCAAGTTTTTGTAATCATTTCTTCAAAAGGTTTATTTTATTCTCGAAAACTATGCCCGTCGGCCTTCACAGGTTGACTAGAACTTCGTGGAGTTCCTTTCCTGCCGCGTTCGCAGCTCCCTTCCCGAACAGGGAGTGACAGTCACAATTCTTGATACCCTCTCGCAGAGGTGCGTTACTTTACCCCACAAGAGATCTTAACTTTGTTGTCGGCCGAGAGTATGTCCCCGTCCACACTTCCTTTGGTGTGAGGCCCAAGATAAGATCCAAGCCAATCACCGCCTTCTCCGCGACCCCGCAAACCCACCCTTTGTCCAACCGTACACCTCCAGTAGACTTCCCCCGATAATACGGCTTTACTCATGGTGTACTCCGGACAATCCATCATAGATGGTAGAGCTTATCATCACTAATGGATGGGGATTTAAAAGGTTTCCCAACCTATTGCGGTAGTAGTCTCCAACACCCCACCGGCTCTACCAATCCGTTGGCGTGCGTAAGGGAAAAGATACAAACTGACTTCCCTGCAGCCATTATAGATCTTATGGATAACGCGATATGTACGGCGCTAGAATCACCGGACGACATTGGTAATTAATCCTAGGGTGATATAACCCATGCAATGGAACCTCCACCATATCAACACATACCATGGTTCCATTGCCCACCACATAGTCATATTCATAATTGTAAAATAATACTTTGCTTTTCAATGCATGAGTGATAAGTATAGTACTTTGCATATAGTTTGATACAAATAATCAAATGACATGAGCAAGCGATGAACTTGCCTTTCTTGACCGCAAGATTATGCAGCAAAAGCTTCGATACGTGATAACTCCAAATTCTGAAATACCATCATCGTCCGGTAAGGACAATGTTTAAAGAACTGGCAAAGATGCTATAATGCATAGTATGAGATGCAATCGTCCCGAGCGTAACCTAACCTCGATGATTTAGGATGTATGAGTTGTAAAGATTTCCTTAGGGTTGGTTGCACTTTTAGAATGGTTCTCAAACAAGGTTCTTATTAGGGTTTGGTTATATTAGCATCATAACCAAGTGATATGAGGCATCATAGAATTGTCAATTTTAAGTTCTACAGGTCATGGTTGATGATTACTTATGCTATACTTCAAAAGAATAACTTTTGAAGAACATGTTGTTTAAGAAATATTGAGTATTTCAAAGAAGGATTAGGGCTTCTAAGGTTTGATTGATATTTGTACTTCAAAAGAATAACTTTTGAAGAACAAAGTTAAAATAAGAATATGAACTATTATATATAGGTGCTATGGCTTCTAGGGTTTACTATTGGATTCATTTAGTTTCACTAATAGGAACTAGTTGGTTCTTAACTTGGAATGGGTTTCTATATAGCAAGTATTGGTAGGGTTATTACCATGGTTGATTATGGGTATCATATCAAAGAATGATGGTCAAGGTGTTGCTATGAGTTAGGGTTTACTATGACCTCACAACTACTTAACTAAGTAATCTCTAATGGTTTTTAAGCTAAGTGACTTATCATTTCCTAAGTAAGGTTTAGTTGAATAGGAGCATGTGATGTGCATTACTACACAAGGTTGATACTAGGGTTCATAATTATGGTTCTACTAAATGATGATGGTTGAGGTTGATCCTAATGGTATAGTTTATATGAGTGGTAATTAATAGTACTAATTCAATTAACAAGTTAGGGTTTATACCTAGGTGACACTAGTGGATTAAATCAGGTTTTAATTCAAAAATGAAGACACGACATGACAAGCTCATGTGAATTGGTTTTATGTTGGTGGATCATGAACATGCATTCATTGGTTACCTATCAAGGTTCTACATGTAAAGTTGAAATTCACATGATCACATGTGATAAGCAACTAGGGTTTTAGAGTTACTACTAAAGTGTAATGATCACATGGGTTAAATCCTTAGGGTTTTAGGTTGGCAACTACTATGGATGAACACATAAAATAATGAGATCAATGTCTTACTTAAATTGAAACTAGGGTTTCTAAGTTATGGTACAACTCCTAAAATGATAATTGGTAATAGAGCTGTGGTTACTAATTACTTTGAATCAAAATTAGGAATGGTTTAACATTTTATTAATTTTCCACAAGAATTAATAATTAGGGTAACTCCTATTTTGGTTTAATTAAGAATCAGGGTTTAATAATTGTTATTGGGGTTTAAAATAATTAACTTGTTAACTAAAGATGTTTAAGTAAATAATTGTTGAGCTACCAAAATGATATTGGCTTTTAATATTTTCTTGCTTTATTACTATTTAAAGAAAATAGAAAATAGTAATTTGCAAATTAGGGTTTATGAATTACCACTAATAATTAAGTTAATGCAAATATGATAAATAAAATTAATCTTAACATTTTACTTAGTTACTGAATAGTTAAAATTTAATTTTGAAATTTCACTAATTATTGATTTCAAATTGTGTTTTAAATAATTGAAATGGCATAATTAATAAGGTTAAAAATAAGTGAAATTTTATTTTGACACACATTTTTGTTTTATATTTTATTTGAATAGAGTTTATTTTTGTGAGCATTTTGATATATTATTCATATTTTTCTGAGTTGAAATGATTTTTCTATGATTTTACAAAGTTTCAGACATTTACTGGAATTTGAAATTAAGTAAAAAGCTAAACGTACCGATTCAAACCTAGCCTAAGACACTGACGAATGGGACCAATGGCCACGTAGACTGCCACGCAGGCAAAGACCGGTCAAAACGGACTGAGGTCGTTGACCTCACCGATGTTTAAACGCCGGCGGCCAGAGCACGGTGGCGCCGCCGCTACACGGCACCCCTGGATGCGTGGTTGCTATCAAAAGAACGAGAAGAAGACGAGGAACATTATGGTGGTGGTGGAATCGGCTAGTAGTCGCCGGAACTTCGTCGGAAATGATGGCCCGCGGCGGTGCTCTCCGGCGAGGTATCTAAATCGAGCTAGAGATATATCTAGGATGCGATAGGTAGCTCGGAGGAAGCGCAAGCTCACCCCGATGCTCGACGATGTGATCGGCTCCGACGATTGTCGACGGAGACGGCGACGAATTCTCCAATACCGGCGATGTGTCGCGGAAGGGATCGACGAAATTAGCCGGCTTGAGGAAGATTCGCTACGATTCCTTCCTCCCAGATGCTCTACGGCGTCAGGCGCACCTTCCAGAGCTCACGGTAAGCTCCGGGATGGCTTGTACCGTCGGGTTCGTCATCGACGCCGGCGACAGTACGTGGAAGAATGTGAGAGATAGAGAGGTTCTGGGAAGAAATGGATGGGCGGCAAGGTTCTAGGGTTTCCTGGCGGTGCTCTAGGAATATTTATAGGGCAAGAGAGGGTCCGGTCTCGTCGGCTCGCCGGCGGTACCGGCCGAGATGCGATGGCGACGGTGAGCTGCATTCGGCGTGAATCTTGATGCAGAAGGGATATGACGGACGCGAGAGATATAGGGTGGAGTTCTAGAAGCTTCTGCGGCGTCCAGGGCGTCCTTATCGTCGTCGAGGACGTGGCCGAGCTCCTCCTCTGCGTTGTCGTCTCCGGAGAAGAAGACGACGACGCCCTCCTTCTTTCTTTTAACGCGAAGCGTTACGGCGGGTTGGGCTGGCTTCCTACGTGGGCTGGGCTGGCGACATGGGTTGCTACTGGGCTGCGATGGCCTGCCAGGTAAGCTCCTCTCTCTCTCTCTCTCTATTTTCTGTTTTCTTTTCTATTTTCTGTTTTTATATTCTGGTTTGAATTTGATATTTGAATTCAAATTGATTTCTGTTTGTTTTTGCAGGTCCTAAATTATTTGAGTATCAAGATAACTTGATAATCATGCTTACTGCATGGTTTTGTTGTTTAAACAAATATTGTATTTTGATTAGAGTGACACTTTGTGAGGTTTAATTAAAATAGAAATGGTTAAGATATTGATCTTCATTCTTTTATAATTTAGGAGCCATTTCTGTTTAAATGATTTGAGAATTTAGAACATGTGCATGGTGAATATGTTATATTTTCTAGTGCTTAACCATATTGATTACTCACATATTATTTAATTATGGCTAGGGTTTAACAAATGGTAAAGGAAATGGAATTGGTTCATGATTTTATGTGAATGATAGTTCTTAAGATTTAAGAAGGTGATTTGGATATTGGTTTCACTCAACTCACCAAATGATATTTAGTCCTAAGTCTTAGTTTATACTTGTGATCCATGATGCACAAGTTAGAACATATTATTTTATGTGGATTGGATCATATGTGAAAATGTTTAGAGCTTTAGTGATGCTTTACTAATTGAAGTATAAAATAGGCATGAGGCATGGCAGGGTTATAATTATAATCCAAAGTAATCCATGGGTTGGAATTCACATGTAGTTTAGGGTTTAAGTAGTGATCACCAATATGATACACAACTAGAATTAGGATATGGGCATAAGCTTTGGTTATGTTTCACTAATGGAACATGGCTCTCACCTCCAAGATCAAATGTTGTCTTAAACAACTAAGATTAGTACTACTCTAGTATTCTTGTATGAACATGGCTATGATTAGTATTATAACTTCTCTCACTTCTCAATGTCTTGGAATATCCTAAGGTCCTACTCAAGAGATGATGATATGATCCTCTAAATATATGGTTTGCCTAGGAATACTACCTTGGTATCTTTTGTAGCTTGTTCTTCTGGAAATCTGATAAACCTGCATCTTGTGGTATGCCTCCACCTCCTATCTTCTTCATCTTGATCCTAGCTAATTCACATGGAGTGGCTCTATGTGTTTGTTCCCATGTATCATGGTACTTGATGAGCAAATGGATGAAGGGTTTGGCTCTATTTATAGGCTTGGGCAAGCTCTAGCATCATGACACATAGGTGGTGACTCTTGTGTTGGTTTGATGAGTAAGGTGCTTGGTTGTCATGCCCTCATCCATAGCAATCCTTTGAGCATGAGGTGGCATAGCTTGGAAAGCAAGTCATGTAGATATTTTCATCCTATGTTGCAAGATCATTATCCTCTCATATGATTTATTTTTGGATAGCCAAGTGCCATTTGTTACTAAATATCTTGTGGATGGTTTTATTATTGTGGATGAGTCACTATATCATATTGGATTGGATTTATATTATAATATTGATCAAAAGATCAAGGTTGAAGGTTATTCCTCAAATTTGGATAGTTGGTGTTTGATTTCACCAAGGCATGATCATATGAGTTTCAAAATACTCATAGTTAGTTTTATTCAAATAGTTTTAACTATAATTCGTAATGTAAACGGATTTAGTTTTATGATATTCCATGTACTTATTAAGTTATGATTTAAATAATAATGTGTGGCTTTTATGCACTTTAGACCCTGTGGTTTACCTTATTTTGTAATAAGTTTAGAAGCGAATTAAATTTCACACAAAGGTAGTTGCTAACTTTTAAGTGTTAATAAGTTAGGGTTTGATTCTTAAAGAATGTGTTGTTGTAAATATAATTCCATTTGATCTAATCCATAGATCAAATCATCTCTACCCAAAACAAGGTTTTAATAAAGATCACAGTGAAGTTTATAGCGCTTGACTTGATGATCTACTTCAGTTCCAGCAAGTCAAGTGAAACTTCAGTTATCGTGGTAAGTTTTATTTGAAAGCGCGAAAATCCCCCGGATTTTCTATGCATGAATGCAATGCACACTTTGGTGTTCTCTCATTTTATTGCCTCTAAACCTGGGATATTACACAAACCCTGGCTAGGGTTTGCTTTTTTTTAGTTTAAAGCCCATATAGAGCTTTCTTTTGTGTAAAAATTGCCCAAAATAGGGCTAAGTTTAATTAACAACTAGTTTATTTTTTTTTCTTGTTTTCCTTTTTTATTTTCATTTTTTTATTATATATACACTGCGTCCGCGCGTTGGGCGTAGCGTGCGACCCAAACGAACACGCGGACATGGGCCGCTGTCCGCGTGTCCACTCGACCAGCCAAACAACCCAAAACGGACAATCCAGCGCGTCCGTTTGGATCGCGCGGTTGAAGATGGCCTTACACCCGCAAATGCTCTGGGAGCTCGACTACAACATCCAGGAGGACGCGTACATACACCTACTGGGACCATGTCATGCTGCAGGGGTGCGGCTCAGCGTTGCTGCCGTGGAGGATCTGAGGAAGAGTGGGAAAGATGAGTTACAGAAGTTTGCACCCGTATGACAAGTTGTATGAGTTCACCACAATTTTCAAGTTCTTGTATGAAGTTGCACATGCTAAACTAGTTGTTGTATGTGCGGTGCTATTACCTCAAAAGTATTATATACACTAGTGGTTGGGGCGCCCCTTGGGGCGCCTCCTCACTGGACCTTAGGGTCCCAATCAAGAATAGTGTTGCTGGACAACCATATATATGATTATATGATGTGTATGCTATTGTTCTAGCAAAACAAAAGAAAGATTCATACAGACACAACATTGATGTTACGGATTCCAAGCTATGAACCTCGATGGAGCAAAATACAAAATAAAGATCCTGGAGTACACCATCTCAACGGATTCCCCAAAAAGCACACTACAACACCATCATCTCTCTAATTTACATCGGAAAAAAGGATAAACAGCGCGAACTCTGAGAATGGGCGGCACACCTTCCCGAGGTTGCTGCAGGAGAGACCGTACATGGCAAAAGAAAAAAAAATACTCGACCACGCCAACGATGCCCCATCCAGGCCACCGAGCCGAGTCCTTCATCCATCAGACAATGGAATTAGATATATATCTGATTATAAATAAGGTATTGCCTTTGATCTAGGAGCTGACCTCCATTTAATCTTACACCAAAAACACATCGATTCACAACCTATTGTAGCAGGCAAAAAAGCGAACCCACCTACAAAAATGGTGCATTGTAGAACTTTGAGAAGACTATGTTCAGCCTTTGACACATACTTAATATGAGACTGGAGAGTTTAAATAAAGGACCGGGGCTGGGTAACATGCCAAACTGGACAACATTAACCAATAACTTGCCTAGAACATCTGAGACCAGGAAACATGACAAGACATGAAAGGCATGGACATTATCATCTAGCAATTATAATCATAAAAGTACTACTTCATTCTTTTTCGAGGGTCACCTATTACTTCGTATATGAAAATGTTTTTTTCTTAACTAGATAAAAGTATGCATGTATTCCTAAGTTGTGTATTCACGCTTAAAATATTCAGTAACATGAGGCATTATTCCCCTAGTCTGCAAGTTAAAACTTTACTAGTCTGTTAGAAGACATACTCCGTAATAGTAGAAGAGTTGTCGTGTGCAATCATGAGAGGGTATGGAAATTGCACAAGCATAAGAACTACATTGGAAGTATTACTACAAAAATCACAAGTGGTAATATCCACTCTAAGCAGGAACTTCTTGATTGTGTCTGTTGAATCAATTTTAGAAAAACAAACAAATTATAGATTATGTTCCCTAAGAAGCTTTACAATGGTTGCATGAATTCCCAAAAGACCTAACTGTTGCAGGCTGAGGATCATGGTAATTCAAAACACAGGTTTCCCGAAAGAAAAGGAAATACTACTCAAAACATGAGCAGTCCAGTAAATGTGAATATTTTTACTGATAGCAGGGACTCTATTTCAAACACACTGACAATTAATAAATTGTTGGAAGATGTACCTACAAACCTGGGATAATTCCTAGTGATGCGTCAAAGCATTCACAGGACATACAGTGGCGCTCACACGGTTCAGGTGGTGTAGCCTCACCCAACCTTCCTTCTGGGTCGGAACCGATGATTTAATAGGAAAAATTTGAAGGTTTTGTGATCATTTTGAAATTCTTTAAGAAACTGAACAATCCAGCCGATCATGAATACTTCAAAGGAGTAGCTGCACTGGCCATTTGATGAAGTAACAGTGCAAGCTTTCATAGTGTATTTGGCAGGTGGCTATCTGACAGAGTAACAATGCAAGTTTCATAGTGTATTTGACAGGTGAGTAAACGTAGCTCTTTTCTCTTTATGCTTACCATGAAAGAATGGGCCACATAATTTTATCAATAAGCTCACATGAGTAGCAATGTTAACCAAAAATCCATGTATCCTAGTACAGAATGGCATATATCATCTTTTTTATGTGTCATGCTAACTACCACCTTTGATCCGAAAATTTTCTGCCCAGTTGTTGTACATGAAAGATGCAGTGTGAAACAGAACACTGGAAAGAAGAAACCGTACCTGAATCTAATGTTTAGGATCCCTGAAGCATTGGCTGAAGTGAAAAAACAAAAAAGGATATTTAGTGTTATAAGGTTGCAGGGAGATAAGCCCGTCATAATGGAGAGATTTCTTAACCTAACATAGCTAATCTACTCTGAACATGTTGTAGCTTCTAAAGATGCTAGCAATCCTTTTCACTAAGTGGGTAACAAAAAGGTATATGATGATTAAAAACTCACAGAGATATCACGAGGCAAATCAACCCACTTTACAAAAGCTAAGCAAAACAGATCAGCACACATCTCGAGATGCTAGCAGTGTGTTCTCTATGAGTGAACATAAATGGGCTGTAAGCTGAACGGCAGTACCGAATCACAAAGCTATCAAGAGATCTAAATCTAAACAAAATAAAGTTGCATTTGACACCATGCCTTAGCCACCTCAATATAGCAACCTGATAGTTGGAATGAACAACTATCCTAACTGAATGAAAACATCAAATGAATTCTACGGGAACTCCCAAAAAGGACAAATTAATTGATTCAAATGCTTTACAAACCAAACGGTGCAGCAATCTGGACCAAAATATAAGAAATGTATAAGAATCAAGAAAGCACAAAATTAGAGAAGTACTGGATCATTATCTTTCACTACTCGTACGCAGCCTAATCCCTTAATAATTCTTCAAGGGTATCAGTAAACTGCAGGGCTGCAATAGTATGACAACACCATTGAGAAATAAACAATAGAGGCACAAGAATTCTCACATGACCGTTCTAATCCTTGAGACAATATGCGCTGCCCTATTCTAACCACATGTCGGTTAGGATGTTGAAGCCACGACAGAGCAATGTTCTACTGAAATCTTCTGCATAATCAAAATTGATCCATAACACACAGTAAATCTGAACGCATGATATGTATAATTGTCATAACCAGGAAAAAAATGTTTCTTCACTACAAATGTATACACTACAAATGTATACAGGTAAGGAATACCTGATCATCAAGTAAAATCAATGCTCCATGAGACCATCATATCTTGCCATATCGCAGACACAAAACCAAAATACCAATAGGTCATTATCCACCACCGGGTTAATTGACAATCGGAGAGAGCACCCTGTAAAAATTAAATATACATCAAATTTCACCAAACTAAGATAGTGCGCATCTAACAATTTATCAGCCAAACACAGGTCAAATGGCTAGCAGCTTACAAAATTCTAAAGCGCCTATAAACTATGCCAAAATCCATATATTTCTTGAGATGAGCTCTTTGTTTCCTTTCTCAAACTCAATCAGTTTTCCCTTCATTCATGAGCAGAAGAGAGAATAACATGAGAGAAATAAGGACGTCGACAATGGCCATGGACATCACATATATGTATGAAATCTAATTTACCAAACAAACAAAAAAGTAAGAACTCACCCGAGAAAGTGGTAGATCATCAAGCGGTAGAGGCCATCCTTGCATTGTGCCAAAGATTGGTGTCTAGAGCTGGAAGAGGAGGTGATGTTCTTTTTAACAAACTTGTCTTACAACAGAAGACAAAGTAAACTCAATCCAGTATACCTCTGTAGGGAGAAAAGAAGAGCATAATGATAATTGCCTCACAAATGCCAGCCGCTAAATAGTCCACCTACTGGTGCTGCAACACATTGTAAATCTTCTTCTTTTGCAACCATCACAATCTCTCTTGGCTCCATCCTTTATTTCTAGCTTGGATAATATCTATGCAATCTATAAACAGAAGTAGGGCAGTAACATTATGCTCCATTTATCCAGCTGCTTACTATGCAAAGCAGGGGAACATGTTCAGTGCAACTTGACGAGATGTGCTCTACCGGAAAACACATTACCTGAACGATGCCCACCGCCAAGGCGGGCCGGTGCTGCAGGTATCAGGCATCCTCGAGCAACCGCTCACCCCCTCAACGTTCACATCCAGCGTGTACCTGCGACCACGGACAACAAACAGGGTTGAGAGCCACCGCCAGGAGTACATTGCGAAAGAATCGACAGGTTGCGGAGGAGATACTCACTGGGAGGTGAGGTGGTGGAAGTTGCGCCCATGGTACATCCTGGATCGGCAGCTAGATCTCCGCCACTCCTTGTTAAGAGATTGTGCATCTGGCCCTTTCAACTCCTCATTAGTGTCCTACTTCTTCGTGACATCAACACTCACAGAACTTCTCTTTATTTCACCGATTCCTCGACAGAACTGGAAATAAAAAACAAGAATATCATTGACTTTTTCTCCACCATTTTGTTCTGTGTGATCATGTAATATCCCAGGTAATGGGGTTACAAAAATAGAGGAAACAGATGTGTGCATTGCATTCATGCATAGAAAATCCGGGGAATTTTCGCGCTTTAAAGTAAAACGAATACAAGAATGCTGAAGTTTCACTTGACCTTGGTGGAATTGAAGTAGCTCATCAAGTCAAGCGCTATAAACCTCAATGTGACTTTGTTAAAACCTTGTTTTGGGTAGAGATGATTTGATCTAAGGGGTTAGATCAAATGGAACTAATAATCAACACAACAATACTTTACTCAATGATCAATTGCTTGATCTTATAAAAGATCATAATATGGTAATCTTTGCTATAACATATGAACATCTATTTAGTTACAAACCAAGTAACAATGAAATGGAGAAACCATTCTTGACTTATCCTTTTCCATGTCTGAAACAAATCCATGTTCCTACCATGAACCTCATGGTAATGATTTCACTTAAATCTTGGAACATGACAAGGAGGTCAACTTTATAAGTATGTATTCTTCTCTATTCCAAATAGCTTTACATCAAACCTAAAGACGTGAGAGTTCTATTATAATTATTAGAGAAGCAATAACAAACTTGGAGCTAAACCTTGGATATGCATCCCTGTATTCAAATAATCATCTTTAAAAGAAGCCTAAGATATTATTCAAGACATTCCCATGAGAGAGGACCTAGTTATGTTAAACCTAGATATGGATGATCACATCAACCTCTATGGAGCCTAACCTTAGGTTATCATTGAATTCCTTCCCAAATGAGAGAGACCATTTATACCAACCTTAGCTTTACCTACTTAAGAACCAAGGACACCATTGAACTAAAGTATTAGGAGTTAAACCATTTCATTTGGGAGTGGTGAGATAGCCAATACCAAATGGAGTAAGATCATATCCATGAATTGATGAAGTAAAGTAGCAACTAATTCAACTAAGCATCTAGGTGGAGACTTAACCCTTTACTATCTAAGGAGATCTTAGGAGTACACCATAAACCCTAGAATAAACTATTCCTATATGAGAGAACTCAAGCTATGGTGTTACACTCAAGATAGTTGAGGCAACACTTGGAATTGAGGGAGAGAACTACCCATACATCTTGATGAATAAATCATCATTCAGTGAGAGAACTTTAAGTGGATATCTCAGGCATTCTCCTGGGATATAAATTATTGAGGTAACCATATCCATTCAAGATAGGATAAGAAATAAACTATGTTTAGTTGATTAGGACAATACTTAATCTTGGGAGTGAGGAACCTAATTCTTGAGAGATAAATTAGGAAGCGGAATCTTGATCATTATAAATTGTATAGTGATCATAAACCCTAAGAACTAGAAGTAGAAGATATAAGCCCATAAGAAGAGCTTAGGGTTAAAGTCTACAATTTATATGGTGAGAAACCATTCATCATTATAACCAAAGTTAACTATAAAAAGAAATATAACTACTTTAGTTACCTCATAATAAATTAAGGATAATAATAGAAGTCTATTGGTAGAAGATAAAAAAAAACCAATTCTCAACATCTTAGTAACTAGAGGAGAACATAAAATGTTAAGTAATAAAACCTCTTATCATGGTTAGGGGAGATTAAACCCTAGCACATGTAATATGATGTCATCCCTATAACCCAGAATTATGTCTTAACCCTAGTTTGTGTATCAATTGGGTGATCACAACTAAAAACTAAGCCACAACTAAGTTCCAAACCATGCATCATTAGGTGACTATAGTTAGAACTCTATAATTGCTCACTAATTAATCCTTATGCTTCAATTATTAAACATAAGAAACACCTAATGCTAAATTCCATAATGAAAACCCATGTGTGGTGAATAACCACTCATATCAACCATTTGACTTAATAACCAAGAACCAACTATGAGGAGAGTAATACCTACTCTAAGTACTTCAAGGTGTTATTAAAATATAATATTAGTGCTAACCTTGAAATAGGGTTAAATTAAACCCTATAAGACCTTAATAAATAAGTGTTCACATAAATTCATGTGCTTGTGCCCAAATTCTCAAATAGGAGATCAAGTCCTTAGAGATATATTAGCACATGAAATCATGCCATCAAAATCAATCTCTTATTTGAAATCCATAAATAAGAAGTATCTTGAGGTCGTTTCTTGCAAAGTAATACCAAACAAAACCCTATATATTACTAAATAAGAAAACTATCATCTAGAAAACAATTTGAATATTTCCAAAGATAATATTCAAATTCATGTCCATATGGGTATTTAAAATTCAAATTCAAATATTAATAACTAAACTAATGTTATAGTACCCATATTAATTTTTAATACACCAATAAAGTGTTTGAGTATCTTGGGGCTAATCCTTGTATAATCTAAATAAGAAATACCTGCAAAATAGAAAAGCATTCAAAAATTGAATTAAAAATAAAATTCCAAAAACAGAAAATAAGGAATAAAAGAAAAACAGAAATAGAGGAGGACTTACCTGCCTCACCAGGCCGCAGCAGCCCAGTAACCAGCCCAAATGGAGCCCCAAAACCATCCTCACCACAACTCAACCCAACCCAATTAACGTTTCGTTGAAAAATAAAAATAAAGAAGAAGCGAAGCCACTTCTTCTTCCCTGAGATCGACACGGCGGAGGAGCGCCTCGGCCACGTCCTCGTCGCCGATAAGGCTGAACCTAGACGCCAAGATCATGCCTAAAATTAGATTGAAGTTTCTCCTCGTCCGTGTGATCCATTTTCGCCAAGATTCGCGCCCAGTGCACGACCGACATCGTCGATTGCATCCAGGCCACTGCCGCCGGCGAGACACCGAGCCCAGCCTCGCATTATGCTATAAAGGTCGTGATAAGCTCCGCCGTAGACCCTAATGCCCCTCCGCTCAATCAATTGCTCGCTAGCCCTCCATATCTGTCGCTAGCACCTCTCAGATGTCGTCGGCGTCGAGCATGAACTCATCGGAGGAGGCCACCCCAGGGACACAAAAGTAGCCCAAGAGAAGCGCACTAGTGAGAGGATTATCCTGGTAGAAAGAATCGAGAAGGGGGCGGTCTCAATCGGGCGAATTTGAGTGTTCCCTTTCTCAGGTGCTCACCGGAAATCATGTCCGTGAGGGCAACTCCGACCATCCCGGGCTTCGTCGAGTAGTTCATCGGCTTCAGGTGAACCTCACGCATCTTTAGATCCTTAAATTACGTCGTTTAATAGCCTGTAGCTCCATCTAGCAAGTTGGCCGGCGAGCTCCGCCGCAGTACGGTTCGTCGGAGTTCCTCCGGTGACCATTTCTTGGAGGCAAGACCACCACCGTCCTCAGCGCGGCAAGGCGCGTCTAACGGAACTAGTTGGCCATCCTCCCGTGGCCTAAATCGTCGTCGTCGTTGTTCGCTGACCCGACCGGCGGCGTTTGACCGGCGAGATGACGTGGCCAGAGACCCACCGTGGTGTTGACTTGGTCAGGCCGTCATGGCAGCTGACCTGGCAGCAGCCCCACCAGTCAGAGACTGGGTGGGTAGATTAACCGGGTGTGTTTAGAATTTTCCATTTTTAATTTAAATCCAACAATTACTGCAACTTTGTAAATTTATATAAAATTCATTATAACTCAGAAAAATATAAAGGAGATATAAAAATTCTTGTAAAAATAAACTCTATCCAATAAAAATATAATATGAATTTTTTATTTTTAATAAAAATTTAATTATTTAATACTTATTATTTAATCCTTCTCTTTTAATTCTAAATTCAAGTAAAATTCAATAATTAATAAAACTTTTCAAATTAAATAAGAACTAGTAAGTAAATAAAGAAAACATTAAAGAACTAATTTTCTTTATTAGTTAACTTGATAAATCCTTATCAGAAGGATTTAAACCTAATTAATAATCATCTTAATTATTAATTCATGAAAAATAATAAAATGCTAAATCCAATATTATTTTTAATTCAAAATTATTAATAACCTTAACTTTGCAAACAAGTTATTAATTCAAGAATTTTAGGGTAATTAGAAAACCCTAGTTCCATAAGGGAGAAAACTAGAAACCTATCATTTCATGAGAAACCCTAAAACCCTAACTCCATTAGGAACCCTAGTTCCATTATTACATGTGAACCCTAAATTGCTTCTAACCTAAACCCTAGGTTAGAACATGTGATCATGGTACCTTCTTTCAAAGCATCGAACCATAGTAGCAACTAAATACTTGTCTTGGCCACATAAAATGTAGAAGACCTATCACTAATATATGGGTATTCCATGTGTTCATCTTCATCAGACCTAAATAATCAATTAGGATTAACCAAGTGTAAACCCTAGATCCTATTACCAAAACAATCATCCTTAATTATCCATGCTTAGCATCACACCATTGAGATGAACCCTAATAGCAACCATACCTACTATTGTGCATTACATAATCATGTTCCACTACACCCTACTAGTGTTATATACTTATGAACCACAATATCCAGAAACCAACTATATCCTATTTAAGTGGATCCAATAGTAAACCCTATATAACCTCAACTCTAATTAAGATACTTCTTATTACTTAAGAAGTATGTTCTTCAAAAGTTATTCTTTTGAAGAAAACTAAGAGTAGCCAGCAACCCTGCCTTATAGGACCTATAAACCCTAACTATCTAGCACCAATTAGGTATACCAACCCTGATAGAAATCATATACTATTAATTTCTTAAGATACTTATGCTTCACTAAAACCATACAATCCCTAGTGGTTGATGAATCAAACATCTTTAGGATCCATCTACTCCTTACCCTAGAAAATAGTTGGAACCCATAATAAACAATAGAACTCCACAACCCTGATTAATATACTTGTTCTTTATTAAAGAACATGTTCTTCAAAAATTATTCTTTTGAAGTATATCATAATCAATCATTAACCATGACATATAGTGCTAAAACCAACCACTATTCATTACATGTTAGGATTACACCAAATCTTATTGTTGTGTGCTATTAATACTATTGTTATGATATATTGCAGCACATGTTTATGATACCAAGTAATCACACCTGAATAAGAAACTTGTTTGTGAATCACTCTAAAAGTGCAACACACCCTGAACTAATCATTACCACTCACTAATCCTAAATCATGGGGGTTAGGTCACGCTTAGAGCGATTGCATCTCATACTTATGCATTATTGCATCCTTGCCAATCTTTTAAACATCGTCCTTACCGGACGATGATGCTATTTCAGAATTTGGAGTTATTGCGTATCGAAGACCTTGCCTGCATAATCTTGCAGTCAAGAAAGGCAAGTTCATCACTTGCTCATGTCATTTGAGTATTTTTACCAAATTACTTGCAAAGTACTATATTTATCACTACTGCATAAAAGGCAAAACCACTATTTTCATAACTATGAATATGACTATGTGGTGGGCAATGGAACCATGGATTGTGTTGATATGGTGGAGGTTCCATTGCAAGGGTTTATATCCATCTAGGATTAAACAACAAATGTCGTCCAGTGATTCTTATGCCGTAATACCTGTGTTAACCATAAGATCTGGAGTGGGACGGAATAGTCAATCGTATTTCCACCTCTTGTACATCAACGGACACGCTTTACCGTAGACACTTGTAATCTGTCGGGGTCAAGCGGTAGGCTGGGGAAGCCAAAAGTTCCCCACGGCATTGTCCGTAGACACTTGTCGCCCGAGGAGGAAGCAGTAGGCTGGGGAAGCCAAAAGTTCCCCACGGTTATTGCGGTCTATGATGGGTTGCAGCTACCAGCGAAGGAGTTTATGGTAAGAGCCCAGAACTTTTGTCGTGGCCGGGGTCCATCCTTAATTAGTATAACGGGACCGGCGAGGACCCAGGGTCGGGGTATGCAACAAAGGGTGGGTGTGCGAGGTAGCGGAGAAATATGATTGGCTATGACCTTATATCAGGCCTCACACCAAAGGAAGTATCGACGGGTAACGTGCTCGGTTGGCACAAGGTTAAGATCTCTTATGGGTAAAGCAACACACCTCTGCAGAGTGTAATGAATCGTGACCTGTCACTCCCTGTTCCGGTATATGGAACTGCGAACGCTGCCGGAAAGGAGCTCCATGAAGTTCTAGTAAACCGGTGAAGGTGACGGACATAGTTCTTCGAATAAAAGCAACCTTTTGAAGAAATGGTTATGAAAACCTGCATTGGTATTAGACTTTCTGGTCTAATGTCGTAGCTAGTGCATTAAACACCTCTTTCCTATAATGAACTTGTTGAGTACGCTCGTAGTCATCCCACTCTTAAATCCCCTGCTTAGATATGGAGGCATCGAAGGAGGACTACAGTGCAACTCGAAGACCGAGGAGTCAACAACTACTTCAAGAGACAGGACCCTGTCAGAGGAGTCAGATACCACATCGAACAAGGAGAAAACCTAGTTTAGCCATAGAAGGGAACTAGCTTCCTAAACCTAGCTCCTATTTAGCTAGAATCTATTCATAGCCTCTATAGATAGTTAAATACTCTACAAATAGAGTTCGTGATAGGATTAGACTACGAGTCGTTCTTCTGGAGTTTATTTGCAGTTTTACCTCATTGTAAACTAGGAGGCAGTGTTGATCTTCTGTAACAGAGTATGTATGTAATTCTATAGACATGCCTTGAACCCGCATATGTTTCTGTTGTACCACTCTGAGCGATATAATACTAGTGGAACGATGTTTCATTGGTGTTATGTCAGACTTGCATACTACACCATGCAGTGGTATGCCGGGTCTCCACAGATCATCAACAAGAATTCACTTTAGCTTGAAAGTCAGAATCACACCTTCTTGATATGTATAGTCAAATATTGATGATTCAAACAGTTAATTAAAACTCTAGGAAATAAAAAAAGAGTGGCGTGCGACACTTTCTTATTCATTTACTTCACTTGTCACAGAATCATTTGCTAGCCATTTTTTTCCATGAGTGTGGCGACCAGTTTGTGTGCCGCAAAAGCTATGGCATGCCACACTTGTGGTGTGGCAGGCAACCAAACATGCCCTTACAACATGTAGTATCTCAATTACTTTTTTGACTGCAGTACATATTTCAAGCACTGAAAATATTGATGTTTTATCACCTGTGATTAAATATATGACGAACCGAAATGATTTGGTCAGATCACAATAAAGTGGCTTCGTATAAGACTCTTAAAGACAAAGTACTTAATAATGGTTTGTAAATCTAAGAAAGTTTTGATTTCATATTGGTATGCTTAAAATTGTTAAGTTTTCCTTCACTCCATTGCTAGGTTGGCATTGCATATAGAACAATTGTGATGGAATTGACAAACCGACCACAGGACTAATTAAAGTTGTCCAGCTCACTAATACTTTACCTGTATATAATCTTTTGGGAACATCTAAAATAATATTGATGTGGTTATGTCAAAACAGACTCAGTCCAATGGAAGTAAAACGTAGTAGCATTTTGATCTTTTTCACTAAAGGCAGCATTTTATTAGGTAATAATTACCAGAATAATAGATGTGCTTTGGATCCACATGATGTGAGCATATCTGTGATACGCGTGAAGTACACGTCCATTGGGAACCCCAAGAGGAAGGTGTGATGCGTACAACAACAAGTTTTCTCTCAGTAAGAAACCAAGGTTATCGAACCAGTAGGAGTTAAGGATCACGTGAAGGTTGTTGGCAGAGGAGTGTAGTGCGGCGCAACCAGGGATTCCGGTGCCAACGTGGAACCTGCACATCCCAATCAAAATACTTTGCCCCAACGTAACAGTGAGGTTGTCAATCTCACCGGCTTGCTGTAACAAAGGATTAAATGTATAGTGTGGAAGATGATGTTTGTTTGCGAAGAACAGTAAAGAACAATGTTTGCGATAGATTGTATTAAGATGTAAAAGAATGGACCGGGGTCCACGGTTCACTAGTGGTGTCTCTCCAATAAGATAAATAGCATGTTGGGTGAACAAATTACGGTTGGGCAATTGACAAATAGAGAGGACATAACAATGCACATACATATCACGATGACTACTATGAGATTTAATCGGGGCATTACGACAAAGTACATAGACCGCTATCCGGTATGCATCTATGCCTAAAAAGTCCACCTTCGGGTTAGCATCCGCACCCCTTCCGGTATTAAGTTGCAAACAACGAGACAATTGCATTAAGTATGGTGCGTAATGTAATCAACACAAATATCCTTAGACAAAGCATTGATGTTTTATCCCTAGTGGCAACAGCACATCCACAACCTTAGAACTTTACAGTCACTGTCCCAGATTCAATGGAGGCATGAACCCACTATCGAGCATAAATACTCCCTCTTGGAGTCACAAGTATCAATTTGGCCAGAGCCTCTATTAGCAACGGAAAGCATGCAAGAACATAAACAACACATATATGATAGATTGATAATCAACTTGACATAGTATTCCATATTCATCGGATCCCAACAAACACAACATGTAGCATTACAAATAGATGATCTTGATCATGATAGGCAGCTCAGAAGATCTAAACATGATAGCACAAGAGGAGAAGACAACCATCTAGCTACTGCTATGGACCCATAGTCCAAGGATGAACTACTCACACATCAATCCGGAGGCAATCATGGTGATGAAGAGTCCTCCGGGAGATGATTCCCCTCTCCGGCGGGGTGCCGGAGGGCGATCTCCTGAATCCCCCGAGATGGGATTGGCGGCGGCTGCGTCTCTGGAAGTATTTTCGTATCGTGGCTCTCGGTAATAGGGTTTTTGCGACGGAGGGAATAAATAGGCGGAAGGGCAGCGTCGGTGGAGGCACGAGGGCCCCACACCATAGGGCGGCGCGGGCCCCGCCCAGGCCGCGCGGCCCTGTGGTGTCGGCGCCTCGTCGCCCCACTTCGTATCCCCTTCGGTCTTCTGGAAGCTCCGTGGAAAAATAAGACCCTGGGCGTTGATTTCGTCCAATTCCGAGAATATTTCCTTTGTAGGATTTATGAAACCAAAAACAGCAGAAAACAACAACTGGCTCTTCGGCATCTCGTCAATAGGTTAGTGCTTGGAAAATGCATAATAATGACATAAAGTGTGTATAAAACATGTGAGTATCATCATAAAAGTAGCATGGAACATAAGAAATTATAGATACGTTTGAGACGTATCAAGCATCCCCAAGCTTAGTTCCTACTCGCCCTCGAGTAGGTAAACGATAACAAAGATAATTTCTGAAGCGACATGCTATCATAATCTTGATCAATACTATTGTAAAGCATATGAGATGAATGCAGTGATTCGAAGCAATGGTAAAGACAATGATTAAAACAACTGAATCATATAACAAAGAATTTTCATGAATAGTACTTTCAAGACAAGCATCAATAAGACTTGCATAAGAGTTAACTCATAAAGCAATAGATTTATAGTAGAAAGTTTTGAAGCAACACAAAGGAAGATATAAGTTTCAGCAGTTGCTTTCAACTTCAACATGTATATCTCATGGATAATTGTCAACATAAAGTAATATGATGAATGCAAATAAGCAAGTATGTAGGAATCAATGCACACAGTTCACACAAGTGTTTGCTTCTAAGATAGAAAGAAGTAGGTAAACTGACTCAACCTAAAGTAGAAGAAAAGCCCTTCGCAGAGGGAAGCATGGATTACTATTTTTGTGCTAGAGCTTTTATTTTGAAAACATAGAAACAATTTTGTCAACGGTAGTAATAAATCATATGTGTTATGTATAAGACATCATATAAGTTGCAAGCCTCATGCATAGATTACCAATAGTGCTCGCACCTTGTCCTAATTAGTTTGGACTTACATGGATTATCATTGCATAACATATGTTTCAACCAAGTGTCACAAAGGGGTACCTCTATGCC
The DNA here is from genome assembly GCF_022539505.1 of Lolium rigidum. NCBI lineage: Eukaryota > Viridiplantae > Streptophyta > Magnoliopsida > Poales > Poaceae > Lolium > Lolium rigidum. The sequence goes on from NC_061514.1 coordinate 242,471,422, forward strand.
GCATGTACAAAGGTCTAAGGAGAAAGTTCGCATTGGATTTCTCGCTTTTGATTATTCTCAACTTAGACATCCATACCAGGACAACATAGAAAACAGATAATGGACTCCTCTTTAATGCATAAGCATTCAACAACAGATAATATTCTCATAAGAGATTGAGGATTGATTGTCCAAACTGAAACTTCCACCATGATTCATGGCTTTAGTTAGCGGTCCAATGTTCTTCTCTAACAATATGCATACTCAAACCATTTGATCATGATAAATCACCCCTACTTCAGACAAGACGAACATGCGTAGAAACTCACATGATATTCAACAAAGGTGTAGTTGATGGCGTCCCCAGAAACATGGTTACCGCTCAACAAGCAACTTATAAGAAATAAGATACATAAGCTACATATTCTTTACCACAATAGTTTTTAAGGCTATTTTCCCATGAGCTATATATTGCAAAGACAAGGAATGAAATTTTAAAGGTAGCACTCAAGTAATTTACTTTGGAATGGCAGAGAAATACCTTGTAGTAGGTGATACGCGTACAGCACGCGTCCGTTGGGAACCCCAAGAGGAAGGTGTGATGCGTACATCGGCAAGTTTTCCCTCGGTAAGAAACCAAGGTTTATCGAACCAGTAGGAGCCAAGAAGCACGTTGAAGGTTGATGACGGCGGAGTGTAGTGCGGCGCAACACCAGGGATTCCGGCGCCAACGTGGAACCTGCACAACACAACCAAATTACTTTGCCCCAACGTGACGGTGAGGTTGTCAATCTCACCGGCTTGCTGTAACAAAGGATTAGATGTATAGTGTGGATGATGATGTTTGCAGAAACGAGTAGAACAAGTATTGCGAGTTGATTGTATTCGATGTAAAGAATGGACCGGGGTCCACGGTTCACTTGTGGTGTCTCTCCCATAAGATAAATAGCATGTTGGGTGAACAAATTACGGTTGGGCAATTGACAAATAAAGAGGGCATGACCATGCACATACATGTTATGATGAGTAGTGTGAGATTTAATTGGGCATTACGACAAAGTACATAGACCGCTATCCGAGCATGCATCTATGCCTAAAAAGTCCACCTTCAGGTTATCATCCAAACCCCCTCCAGTATTAAGTTGCAAACAACAGACAATTGCATTAAGTATGGTGCGCAATGTAATCAACAAATACATCCTTAGACATAGCATTGATGTTTTATCCCTAGTGGCAACAGCACATCCACAACCTTAGAACTTTCTGTCACTGTCCCAGATTTAATGGAGGCATGAACCCACTATCGAGCATAAATACTCCCTCTTGGAGTTACAAGTAACGACTTGGCCAGAGCCTCTACTAATAACGGAGAGCATGCAAGATCATAAACAACACATAGATAATAGATTGATAATCAACATAACATAGCATTCACTATTCATCGGATCCCAACAAACGCAACATGTAGCATTACAAATAGATGATCTTGATCATGTTAGGCAGCTCACAAGATCCAACAATGATAGCACAATTAGGAGAAGACGACCATCTAGCTACTGCTATGGACCCATAGTCCAGGGGTGAACTACTCACACATCACTCCGGAGGCGACCATGGCGGTGAAGAGTCCTCCGGGAGATGATTCCCCTCTCCGGCAGGGTGCCGGAGGCGATCTCCTGAATCCCCCGAGATGGGATTGGCGGCGGCGGCGTCTCTGGAAGGTTTTCCGTATCATGGCTCTCGGTACTGGGGTATTCGCGATGAATACTTTAAGTAGGCGGAAGGGCGGAGTCGGAGGGCTGACGGGGGCCCCACACGCTAGGGCCGCGCGGGCCCCTCCTGGGCCGCGCCGCCCTAGTGTGGCGGCGCCTCGTCGCCCCACTTCGGTTCCCTTTCGGTGTTCTGAAAGCTTCGTGGAAAAATAGGCCCCTGGGCGTTGATTTCGTCCAATTCCGAGAATATTTCCTTACTAGGATTTCTGAAACCAAAAACAGCAGAAAACAGCAACTGGCTCTTTGGCATCTCGTTAATAGGTTAGTGCCGGAAAATGCATAAATTTGACATAAAGTATGTATAAAACATGTGAGTATCATCATAAAAGTAGCATGGAACATAAGAAATTATCGATACATTGGAGACGTATCAGCATCCCCAAGCTTAGTTCCTACTCGTCCCGAGTAGGTAAACGATAACAAAGATAATTTCTGAAGTGACATGCCATCATAATCTTGATCAATACTATTGTAAGCACATGTAATGAATGCAGCGATTCGAAGAAATGGTAAAGACAATGAGTAAACAATTGAATCATATAGCAAAGACTTTTCATGAATAGTACTTTCAAGACAAGCATCAATAAGTCTTGCATAAGAGTTAACTCATAAAGCAATAAATTCAAAGTAAAGGCATTGAAGCAACACAAAGGAAGATTAAGTTTCAGCGGTTGCTTTCAACTTGTAACATGTATATCTCATGGATATTGTCAACATAAAGTAATATAATAAGTGCAATATGCAAGTATGTAGGAATCAATGCACAGTTAACACAAGTGTTTGTTTCTTAAGATGGAGAGAAATGGGTAAACTGACTCAACATAAAAGTAGAAGAAAGGCCCTTCGCAGAGGGAAGCATTGATTGCTATATTTGTGCTAGAGCTTTTATTTTGAAAACAAGAAACAATTTTTTCAACGGTAGTAATAAAGCATATGCATTATGTAAATTATATCCTACAAGTTGCAAGCCTCATGCATAGATTACCAATAGTGCTCGCACCTTGTCCTAATTAGCTCGGATTACCTGGATTATCATCGCAATACATATGTTTTAACCAAGTACCACAAAGGGGTACCTCTATGCCGCCTGTACAAAGGTCTAAGGAGAAAGCTCGCATTGGATTTCTCGCTTTTGATTATTCTCAACTTAGACATCCATACCGGGACAACATAGACAACAGATAATGGACTCCTCTTTAATGCATAAGCATTTAGCAACAAATAATATTCTCATAAGAGATTGAGGATTGTTGTCCAAAACTGAAACTTCCACCATGGATCATGGCTTTAGTTAGCGGCCCAATGTTCTTCTCTAACAATATGCATACTCAAACCATTCAACTCATGGTAAATCGCCCTTACTTCGAGACAAGACGAACATGCATAGCAACTCACATGATATTCAACAAAGGGTAGTTGATGGCGTCCCCGGGAACATGGTTATCGCTCAACAAGCAACTTATAAGAGATAAGATGCATAAGTACATATTCAATACCACAATAGTTTTTAGGCTATTTGTCCCATGAGCTATATATTGCAAAGACAAAGAATAGAAATTTAAAGGTAGCACTCAAGCAATTTACTTTGGAATGGCGGAGAAATACCATGTAGTAGGTAGGTATGGTGGACACAAGTGGCATAGTGTTTGGCTCAAGGATTTGGATGCATGAGAAGTATTCCCTCTCAATACAAGGCTTAGGCTAGCAAGGTTATTTGAAACAAACACAAGTATGAACCGGTACAGCAAAACTCACATAAAAGACATATTGTAAGCATTATAAGACTCTACACCGTCTTCCTTGTTGTTCAAACCCTTACTAGAAATTATCTAGACCTTAGAGAGACCAATCATGCAAACCGAATTTAGCAAGCTCTATGTATTTCTTCACTAATAAGTGCAAAGTATATGATGCAAGAGCTTAAACATGATCCTTATGAGCACAACAATTGCCAAGTATCAAATTATTCAAGACATTCTACCAATTACCACATGTAGCATTTCCCGTTTCCAACCATATAACAATTTAACGAAGCAGTTTCAATCTTCGCCATGAACATTATGAGTAAAGCCTAAGGACATATTTGTCCATATGCAACAGCGGAGCGTGTCTCTCTCCCACACCATGAATGCTAAGATCCAATTTTATTCAAACAAAACAAAAATAAAAACATACAGACGCTCCAAGTAAAGCACATAAGATGTGATGGAATAAAAATATAGTTTCACTAGAGGAACCTGATAATGTTGTCGATGAAGAAGGGGATGCCTTGGGCATCCCCAAGCTTAGATGCTTGAGTCTTCTTTAAATATGCAGGGATGAACCACCGGGGCATCCCCAAGCTTAGAGCTTTCACTCTCCTTGATCATATTGTAACATCCTCCTCTCTTGATCCTTGAAAACTTCCTCCACACCAAACTCAAAACAACTCGTTAGAGAGTTAGTGCATAATCAAAATTCACATGTTCAGAGGTGACATAATAATTCTTAACACTTCTGGACATTGCACAAAGCTAGTGAAAGTTAATGGAATAAAGAAATCCATCAAGCATAGCAAAATAGGCAATGCGAAATAAAAGGCAGAATCTGTCAAAACAGAACAGTCTGTAAAGACGAATTTTTTAGGTGCACCATACTTGCTCAGATGAAAATGCTCAAATTTAATGAAAGTTGCGTACATATCTGAGGATCACTCACGTAAATTGGCAGAATTTTCTGAGTTACCTACAGAGACTACTGCTCAAATTCGTGATAGCAAGAATCTGTTTCTGCGCAGCAATCCAAATCTAGTATGAACCTTACTATCAAAGACTTTACTTGGCACAACAATGCAACAAAATTAAGATAAGGATAGGTTGCTACAGTAGTAACAACTTCCAAGACTCAAATATAAAACAAAAGTACTGTAGTAAAATCATGGGTTGTCTCCCATAAGCGCTTTTCTTTAACGCCTTTCAGCTAGGCGCAGAAAGTGTGTATCAAGTATTATCAAGAGACGAAGCATCAACATCATAATTTGTTCTAATGATAGAATCAAAAGGTAACTTCATTCTCGTTCTAGGGAAGTGTTCCATACCTTTCTTTAGAGGAAATTGATATTTAATATTACCTTCCTTCATATCTATAATAGCACCAACAGTTCGAAGAAAAGGTCTTCCCAATATAATGGGACAAGATGCATTGCATTCAATATCCAACACAACAAAATCAACGGGGACAAGGTTATTGTTAACAGTAATGCGAACATTATCAACTCTCCCCAAAGGTTTCTTTGTAGAGTTATCAGCAAGATTAACATCCAAATAACAATTTTTCAATGGTGGCAAGTCAAGCATATTATAGATTTTCCTAGGCATAACGGAAATACTAAGCATTAAAATCAAAGTCATTGACCTTCATCTTAATGATGGGCTCCCAACCATCATCTAACTTCCTAGGAATAGAAGCTTCACGATTTAATTTCTCTTCTCTAGCTTTTATGAGAACATTTGTAATATGTTTTGTAAAGGCCAAATTTATAGCACTAGCATTAGGACTCTTAGCAAGTATTTGTAAGAACTTTATAACTTCAGAGATGTGGCAATCATCAAAATCTAAACCATTATAATCTAAAGCAATGGGATCATTGTCCCCAATGTTGGAAAAAAATTTAGCAGTTTTATCACAGGCAGTTTTAGCAGTTTTAGCAGGTTCCGGCAGTTTTGAAGGCTTTGTATTAGAAGTGGAAACATTGCCAACACCAATTATTTTACCATTGATGCTAGGAGGTGTAGCAACATGTGAAGTATTAGCATTACTAGTGGTGGTAATAGTCCAAACTTTAGCTATATTATCTTCTTTAACATTTTCTTCTTTTTCCCACCTAGCACGCAATTCGGCCATCAATTTTATATTCTCATTAATTCTAATTTGGATGGCATTTGCTGTAGCAAATGACTTAATATCATTATTTTCATTAGGCATAACTTTCGATTTCAAAAGATCAACATCAGCAGCAAGACTATCTACTTTAGAAGCAAGTATATCAATTTTCCCAAGCTTTTCTTCAACAGATTTGTTAAAAGCAGTTTGTGTACTAATAAATTCTTTAAGCATGGATTCAAGTCCAGGGGGTGTATTCTTATTATTTCTGTAAGAATTCCCATAAGAATTACCATAACCGTTACCATTATTATAAGGATATGGCCTATAGTTGTTACTAGAATTGTTCCGATAAGCATTGTTGTTGAAATTATTATTTTTAATGAAGTTCACATCAACATGTTCTTCTTGAGCAACCAATGAAGCTAACGGAACATTATTAGGATCAACATTAGTCCTACCATTCACAAGCATAGACATAATAGCATCAATCTTATCACTCAAGGAAGAGGTTTCTTCAACAGAATTTACCTTCTTACCTTGTGGAGCTCTTTCCGTGTGCCATTCAGAGTAATTAATCATCATATTATCAAGAAGCTTTGTTGCGGCGCCTAGAGTGATGGACATAAAGGTACCTCCAGCAGCTGAATCCAATAGGTTCCGCGAAGAAAAATTCAATCCTGCATAAAAGGTTTGGATGATCATCCAAGTAGTCGATCCATGGGTTGGGCAATTTTTAACCAAAGATTTCATTCTTTCCCATGCTTGGGCAACATGCTCAGTATCCAATTGCTTAAAATTCATTATGCTACTTCTCAAAGATATAATTTTAGCAGGAGGATAATATCTACCAATGAAAGCATCCTTACATTTAGTCCATGAATCAATACTATTCTTAGGCGAGAGATAGCAACCAATCTTTAGCTCTTCCTCTTAGTGAGAAAGGAAACAATTTTAATTTTATAATGTCACCATCTACATCCTTATACTTTTGCATTTCACATAATTCAACAAAATTATTAAGATGGGCAGCAGCATCATCAGAACTAACACCGAGAAAATTGCTCTCTCATAACAAGATTCGATGAAAGCGGGTTTAATTTCAAAGAATTCTGCTGTAGTAGCAGGTGGAGCATTAGGTGTGCATAAGAAATCATTATTATTTGTGTTTGTGAAGTCACACAACTTAGTATTTTCAGGAGTACCCATTTTAGCAATAGTAAATAAAACAAACTAGATAAAGTAAATGCAAGTAACTAATTTTTTGTGTTTTTAATATGGAGATCAAGGCAGTAAATAAAGTAAAGCTAGCAACTAATTTTTTTGTGTTTTGTTTTAGTGCAGCAAACAAAGTAGTAAACAAAAGTAAAGCAAGACAAAAACAAAGTAAAGAGATTGGAAGTGGAGACTCCCCTTGCAGCGTGTCTTGATCTCCCCGGCAACGGCGCCAGAAAAAGTGCTTGATACCCGTAAAGCACGCGTCCGTTGGGAACCCAAGAGGAAGGTGTGATGTGTACAGCGGCAAGTTTTCCCTCAGTGAGAAACCAAGGTTTATCGAACCAGTAGGAGCCAAGAAGCACGTTGAAGGTTGATGGCGGCGGAGTGTAGTGCGGCGCAACACCAGGGATTCCGGCGCCAACATGGAACCTGCACAACACAACCAAATTACTTTGCCCCAACGTGACAGTGAGGTTGTCAATCTCACCGGTTTGCTGTAACAAAGGATTAGATGTATAGTGTGGATGATGATGTTTGCAGAAAACAGTAGAACAAGCATTGCAGTTGATTGTATTCGATGTAAAGAATGGACCGGGGTTCACAGTTCACTAGTGGTGTCTCTCCCATAAGATAAATAGCATGTTGGGTGAACAAATTACAGTTGGGCAATTGACAAATAAAGAGGGCATGACCATGCACATACATGTTATGATGAGTAGTGTGAGATTTAATTGGGCATTACGACAAAGTACATTGACCGCTATCCAGCATGCATCTATGCCTAAAAAGTCCACCTTCAGGTTATCATCCGAACCCCCTCCAGTATTAAGTTGCAAACAACAGACAATTGCATTAAGTATGGTGCGTAATGTAATCAACAAATACATCCTTAGACATAGCATTGATGTTTTATCCCTAGTGGCAACAGCACATCCACAACCTTAGAACTTTCTGTCACTGTCCCAGATTTAATGGAGGCATGAACCCACTATCGAGCATAAATACTCCCTCTTGGAGTTAAGAGTAAAAACTTGGCCAGAGCCTCTACTAATAACGGAGAGCATGCAAGATCATAAACAACACATAGATTGATAATCATCATAACATAGTATTCTCTATCCATCGGATCCCAACAAACACAACATGTAGCATTACAGATAGATGATCTTGATCATGTTAGGAAGCTCACAAGATCCAACAATGATAGCTCAATTAGGAGAAGACGACCATCTAGCTACTGCTATGGACCCATAGTCCAGGGGTGAACTACTCACACATCACTCCGGAGGCGACCATGGCGGTGAAGAGTCCTCCGGGAGATGATTCCCCTCTCCGGCAGAGGTGCCGGAGGCGATCTCCTGAATCCCCCGAGATGGGATTGGCGGCGGCGGCGTCTCTGGAAGGTTTTCCGTATCGTGGCTCTCGGTACTGGGGTATTCGCGACGAAGACTTTAAGTAGGCGGAAGGGCGGAGTCGGAGGGCTGACGGGGGCCCCACACGCCTGGGCCGCGCCGCCCTAGTGTGGCGGCGCCTCGTCGCCCCACTTCGGTTCCCTTTCGGTGTTCTGGAAGCTTCGTGGAAAAATAGGCCCCTGGGCGTTGATTTCGTCCAATTCCGAGAATATTTCCTTACTAGGATTTCTGAAACCAAAAACAGCAGAAAACAACAACTGGCTCTTCGGCATCTCGTTAATAGGTTAGTGCCGGAAAATGCATAAATTTGATATAAAGTATGTATAAAACATGTGAGTATCATCATAAAAGTAGCATGTAACATAAGAAATTATCGACACGTTGGAGACGTATCAGTAGGTAGGTATGGTGGACACAAATGGCATAGTTTTTGGCTCAAGGATTTGGATGCACGAGAAGAATTCCCTCTCAATGCAAGGCTTAGGCTAGCAAGGTTGTTTGAAGCAAACACAAGTATGAACCGGTACAACAAAAGTTACATAAGAACATATTTCAAGCATTATAAAACTCTACATTGTCTTCCTTGTTGTTCAAACACCTCACCAGAAAATATCTAGACTCTAGAGAGACCAATCATGCAAACCAAATTTTAACAAGCTCTATGTAGTTCTTCATTAATAGGTGCAAAGTACATGATGCAAGAGCTTAAACATGATATATTTGAGCACACAATTGCCAAGTATCAAATTATTCAAGACATTATACCAATTACCACATGAAGCATTTTCTGTTTCCAACCATAATAATGATGAACAAAGCAGTTTCAACCTTCGCCATGAACATTAAAAGTAAAGCTAAGAACACATGTGTTTATATGCAACAGCGGAGTGTGTCTCTCTCCCAAACAAAGAATGCTAGGATCCGATTTTATTCAAACAAAAACAAAAATAAAAACATACAGATGCTCCAAGTAAAGCACATAAGATGTGACGGAATAAAAATATAGTTTCACTAGAGGTGACCTGATAAGTTGTCGATGAAGAAGGGATGCCTTGGGCATCCCCAAGCTTAGATGCTTGAGTCTTCTTAAAATATGCAGGGATGAACCACGGGGCATCCCCAAGCTTAGACTTTTCACTCTTCTTGATCATATTGTATCATCCTCATCTCTTGACCCTTGAAAACTTCCTCCACACCAAACTCAAAACAAACTCATTAGAGGGTTAGTGCATAATCAAAAATTCACATATTCAGAGGTGACATAATCATTCTTAACACTTCTGGACATTGCACAAAGCTACTGAAAGTTAATGGAACAAAGAAATCCATCAAACATAGCAAAACAGAGCGATGCGAAATAAAAGGCAGAATCTGTCAAAACAGAACAGTCCGTAAAGACGAATTTTTCTGGGACACTTAACTTGCTCAGATGAAAAAGCTCAAATTGAATGAAAGTTGCGTACATATCTGAGAATCACGCACGTAAATTGGCAGATTTTTCTGAATTACCTACAGATGGGGCTGCTCAATTTCGTGATAGTAAGAAATCTGTTTCTGCGCAGTAATCCAAATCTAGTATCAGCCCTACTATCAAAGACTTTACTTGGCAAAACAATGCAATAAAATAAAGATAAGGAGATGTTGCTACAGTAGTAACAACTTCCAAGACGCAAATATAAAACAAAAGTGCAGAAGTAAAATAATGGTTTGTCTCCCATAAGCGCTTTTCTTTAACGCCTTTCAGCTAGGCGCAGAAAGTGTGAATCAAGTAACATCAAGAGATGAATTATCAACATGATAATTTGTTCTAATAATAGAATCATAAGGTAACTTCATTCTCTTTCTAGGGAAGTGTTCCATACCTTTCTTGAGAGGAAATTGATACTTAATATTATCTTCCTTCATATCAATAATAGCACCAACAGTTCGAAGAAAAGGTCTTCCCAATATAATGGGACAAGATGCATTGCATTCAATATCCAAGACAACAAAATCAACGAGGACAAGGTTATTGTTAACCATAATGCGAACATTATCAATCCTCCCCAAAGGTTTCTCTGTAGCATTATCAACAAGATTAACATCCAAATAACAATTTTTCAATGGTGGCAAGTCAAGCATATCATAGATTTTCTTAGGCATAACAGAAATACTTGCACCAAGATCACATAAAGCATTACAATTAAAATCATTGACCTTCATCTTAATGATGGGCTCCCAACCATCTTCTAACTTCCTAGGAATAGAAGTTTCAAGTTTTAGTTTATCCTTTCTAGCTTTTATGAGAGCATTTGTAATATGTTTTGTAAAGGCCAAATTTATAGCACTAACATTAGGACTTCTAGCAAGTTTTTGTAAGAACTTTATAACTTCAGAGATGTGACAATCATCAAAACCTAAACCATTATGATCTACAACAATGGGATCATTGTCCCCAATATTTTGAAATATTTCAGCAGTTTTATCACAAGCCGTTTCAACAGTTTTAGCAGTTTCAGTCAGTTTTGAACGCTTTGCATTAGGAGTAGAAACATTGCCAAAACCAATTATTTTACCATTGATAGTAGGAGGTTTAGCAACATGTGAAACATCAACATTACTAGTGGTGGTAATAGTCCAAACTTTAGCTACATTATTCTCATTAGCAAATTTATCTTCTTTTTCCCACCTAGCATGCAATTCAGCCATCAATCTAATATTCTCATTAATTCGAACTTGGATAGCGTTTGTTGTGGCAAATGACTTAATATCTTTAGTTTCATTAGGCATAACTTTCAATTTTAAAAGATCAACATCAGCAGCAAGACTATCAACCTTAGAAGCAAGAATATCAATTTTACCAAGCTTTTCTTCAACAGATTTGTTAAAAGCAGTTTGTGTACTAATAAATTCTTTAAGCATGGCTTCAAGACCAGGGGGTACACTCCTATTATTGTTGTAAAAATTCCCATAAGAATTACCATAACCATTACCATTATTAGAAGGATATGGCCTATAGTTGTTACCAGAATTATTCCTATAAGCATTGTTGTTGAAATTATTATTTTTAATGAAGTTCACATCAACATGCTCTTGTTGAGCAACCAATGAAGCTAAAGGAACATTATTAGGATCAACATTAGATCTACCATTCACAAGCATAGACATAATAGCATCAATATTATCACTCAAGGAGGAGGTTTCTTCAACAGAATTTACCTTCTTACCTTGTGGAGCTCTTTCCGTGTGCCATTCAGAGTAGTTGATCATCATATTATTATGAAGCTTTGTAGCGGCACCCAAAGTGATGGACATAAAAGTACCTCCAGCAGCTGAATCCAATAGGTTCCTTGAAGAAAAATTCAATCCTGCATAAAAGGTTTGGATGATCATCCAAGTAGTCAGTCCATGGGTAGGGCAATTCTTGACCAAAGATTTCATTCTTTCCCATGCTTGGGCAACATGCTCATTATCCAATTGCTTAAAATTCATTATGCTACTTCTCAAAGATATAATTTTAGCAGGAGGATAATATCTACCAATGAAAGCATCTTTACATTTAGTCCATGAATCAATACTATTATTAGGCAAAGATAGCAACCAATCTTTAGCTCTTCCTCTTAAGGAGAAAGGAAACAATTTTAATTTTATAATGTCACCATCTACATCCTTATACTTTTGCATTTCACAAAGTTCAACAAAATTATTAAGATGGGCAACAACATCATCAGAACTAACACCAGAAAATTGCTCTCTCATAACAAGATTTAATAAAGCAGGTTTAATTTCAAAAAATTCTGCTGTAGTAGCAGGTGGAGCAATAAGTGTGCATAGGAAATCATTATTATTTGTGCTAGTGAAGTCACATAACTTAGTATTCTCAGGAGTACCCATTTTAGCAATAGTAAATAAAGCAAACTAAATAAAGTAAATGCAAGTAACTAATTTTTTTGTGTTTTTAATATGGAGAACGCAAACAAGATAGTAAATAAAGTAAAGCAAGTAACTAATTTTTTGTGTTTTTGATATAGAGAGCAAACAAAGCAGTAAATAAAATAAAGTAAAGCAAGACAAAAACAAAGTAAAGAGATTAGAAGTGGGAGGCTCCCCTTGCAGCGTGTCTTTATCTCCCCGGCAACGGCGCCAGAAAAAGAGCTTGATACGCGTGAAGCACACGTCCGTTGGGAACCCCAAGAGGAAGGTGTGATGCGTACAACAACAAGTTTTCCCTCAGTAAGAAACCAAGGTTATCGAACCAGTAGGAGTCAAGGATCACGTGAAGGTTGTTGGCAGAGGAGTGTAGTGCGGCGCAACACCAGGGATTCCGGCGCCAACGTGGAACCTGCATAACACAATCAAAATACTTTGCCCCAACATAACAGTGAGGTTGTCAATCTCACCGGCTTGCTGTAACAAAGGATTAAATGTATAGTGTGGAAGATGATGTTTGTTTGCGAAGAACAGTAAAGAACAATGTTTGCAGTAGATTGTATTAAGATGTAAAAGAATGGACTGGGGTCCACAGTTCACTAGTGGTGTCTCTCCAATAAGATAAATAGCATGTTGGGTGAATGAAACGTCTCCCACGTATCGATAATTTCTTATGTTCCATGCCACATTATTGATGTTATCTACATGTTTTATGCACACCTTATGTCATATTCGTGCATTTTCTGGAACTAACCTATTAACAAGATGCCGAAGTGCCAGTTTCCGTTTTCTGCTGTTTTTGGTTTCAGAAATCCTAGTAACGAAATATTCTCGGAATCGGACGAAATCAACGCCCAGGTTCCTATTTTGCCCGGAAGCATCCAGAACACCCGAGAGCCGCCAGAGAGGGGGCACAGGCCCACCAAACCACATGGCGGCGCGGCCAGGGGGCCACGCCACCCTATGGTGTGGGCTCCCCTTCGACCCTCCTGCGCCGCCTCTTTGCCTATATAAAGCCCCTGGATCGAAAACCCTGATACGTTCGACGAGACCCACAGAAACCTTCCAGAGCCGCCGCCATCGCGAAGCCAAGATCTGGGGGACAGGAGTCTCTGTTCCGGCACACCGCCGGAACGAGGAAGTGCCCCCGAAAGGCTTCTCCATCGACACCGCTGCCATCTCCACCGCCATCTTCATCACCGCTGCTGCTCCCATGAGGAGGGAGTAGTTCTCCATCGAGGCTCGGGGCTGTACCGGTAGCTATGTGGTTCATCTCTCTCCCATGTACCTCAATACAATAATCTCATGAGCTGCTTTACATGATTGAGATTCATATGAGTTTTGTATCACAATTTATCTATGTGCTACTCTAGCAATGTTATTAAAGTAGTTCTATTCCTCCTGCACGATGTAATGGTGACAGTGTGTGCATCCGTGTTAGTACTTGGTTTATGCTATGATCATGATCTCTTGTAGATTGCGAAGTTAACTATTGCTATGATAGTATTGATGTGATCTATTCCTCCTACATATGCATGAAGGTGACAGGTGTGCATGCTATGTTAGTACTTGGTTTAGTCTTTTGATCTATCTTACACTATAAGGTTACTAAAATATGAACATTAATTGTGGAGCTTGTTAACTCCGGCATTGAGGGTTCGTGTAATCCTACGCAATGTGTTCATCATCCAACAAGAGTGTAGAGTATGCATTTATCTATTCTGTTATGTGATCAATGTTGAGAGTGTCCACTAGTGAAAGTGAAATCCCTAGGCCTTGTTCCTAAATACTGCTATCGCTGCTTGTTTACTGTTTTACTGCGTTACTACTGCTGCAATACTACCACCATCAACTACACGCCAGCAAGCTATTTTCTGGCACCATTGCTACTGCTCATATATATTGTTATCACCAGAATTTGACCAAGTCGGAGGTGGGCCGTGAGGGAGATGGGCTTGGAAGATTACATGTGGAAGATCTCTGAAGCGGCCTTGCACGAAGAGTTTGGGCTAGATTGCCCGTGTATCTTTCATTATGGTAGATTGCATCGTAGATTAAAAGTTAGAGTTTGTCTCGTGAACGGTGGGGATTATTCCCACGTTAGAAAGTCCCCTGGACTATAAATATGTATCTAGGGTTTATGGAATAAACAACAACCAACGTTCAACCAACCAAATCAATCTCGGCGCATCGCCAACTCCTTCGTCTCGAGGGTTTCTACCGGTAAGCAACATGCTGCCTAGATCGCATCTTGCGATCTAGGCAGCACAAGCTTTATGTTTTTCATGCGTTGCTCGTACTGAAGCCTTTTTGATGGCGAGCAGCGTAGTTATCATAGATGTGTTAGGGTTAGCATTGTTCTTCGTATCATATGCTGTCGTAGTGCAACCCTTGCATATCTAGCCGCCCTTACACCTATCTTAGGTGTAGGGCGGCACCCGCTTGATCATTATTTAGTAGATCCGATCCGTTACGGTTGCTCCTTGTTCTACAAGGATTAGTTTAATATCTGCAATAGTTAGGCCTTACAAAGGGCGGGAGGATCCAGCGGCACGTAGGGTGGCGTTCGCTAGTCCTAGGCAGGATGTTCCGGGGATCAACCTCGTGTTGGTTTTTAGGCCCTATCTAGGATCGGCTTACGATCACCGTGCGTGGCCGCAAGGCCCAATCCTGAGTAGGATGATCCGATTATGCGGTGAAAACCCTAAATCGTCGTAGATCTCATTAGCTTTATCTTGATCAAGCAGGACCACCATATATTCGTGCACCTCGTACGAATCATGGGTGGATCGGCTCCTTGAGCCGATTCACAGGATAACCTGAGAGCCGATCGAGGCTCGTATTTAATGTTTACGTGTATGCCATGCAGGAAACTAAGCGAGGCATCTCCATCACCTTCCTGACAAGGTATAGGTCAGGTGGCACGCCCTTGCAATCAGTATCGGACGTGTGACCAGAAGGCTTTGCGGGCCGTCGCTCGGAGGGACCTGGGCCAGCCGCAGCCCTAGGTTGTTACCGGCTCTACTGTGTTGCCCGTCGCTGCCCGCCGGTGGGTTTTGACAGCAACACATTCTGGCACGCCCGGTGGGACAAGCTTCTACATCAACCACATCGCCATCTACATCTGAGATGGCGGACGGCACGCCGACCACGTACGAGGATCTGACCGACGAGCTCAAGAAGAAGTATGACGAGGTCAAAGCCATCCTCGAAGCCGACCTCATCGGCTCGTTTCACAGAACCCGTTCACATGGCATCAGATGGAAGGGGTTCTCACCGGAAGGTGCGCTCGATGGGGTGGACCTATCCGTCCCGTCAGAAGAACGTACCAGGTCCCTGCGCCAGGAGATTCGCTGCATGGTGACTCACTCGCTGCATCGCCATTCTGAGAGCCTGGTGAATACTTTGGAGCATGTCGCTTTTCGGATGATCCAGGAGGTCATGAAGTATCAGCGCTCTCTATTAGGACCAGCTCTCGGGACCTACCAAGGAGAAGTGCCACTTCAGTCTCGTCCATCGTCGTCATTCGCATCGGCGGCACCAGAAGTGCCTATTTCACCGTCATACGCCGTTGACAGGGTTGAGGACACTTACCCTGGGAGGTGCCAGCCAAGATACTCGTTCGGCATCAACATGGTAGAACTGGGGCACCACCCTGATGAGGGTAGAGACGAGGGCAGCCGCTCTTACAGCGAAGATAAGGAAGAAGCTGCTCCACGCGATCGGCCCCGACACTGCCAAAAGGTCCTGGTGATGATCAAGGTGAAAGCCGATTCTAGCTATCGGCCCGTATTATCCGTACCACCTGCTCTCCCAGTATGTGGCGTCGACCTCACAGGTGACGGAAAGCTAGGGTATGGGTTTACATCGGCTGATGAGCTAGAGGAAGTCGACATTGGTCCTGGGGATAAGCCGCGACCGACTTTTATCAGCAAAAAGTTGGATCCACAGCTCAGGAGACAGATGATAGCTCTGTTGAAGGAATACCCAGATTGCTTTGCATGGGATTACACGGAGATGCCTGGGTTGGACAGGAGTATCATCGAACATCGGCTCCCCCTCAAGAAAGGATTTCGGCCATTCCAACAACGAGCACGTCAAATGAGGGCCGAAATTCTGGAAGAAGTCAAGAAAGAGATCGAGAAAATGTTAGCCGCCGGGTTCATCAGGCCATGCAGGTATGCTGAGTGGATCTCCAGTATCGTTCCTGTAGAGAAGAAGGACGGCCGATGGCGGGTGGCCATCGATTTCCGAGATCTCAATAGAGCCACTCCAAAGGACGAATATCCGATGCCTCGTGGCGTAAACGTTGATAAATGCCGCTGCTGGCCACAAGGTGTTGAGCTTCATGGATGGCAACGCAGGTTATAACCAGATCTTCATGGCTCCGGAAGATATACACAAGACCGCATTCAGAGTACCAGGGGCAGTAGGCTTGTTTGAATATGTGGTCATGACCTTTGGGTTGAAGAATGCTTCGGTGCAACGTACCAACGAGCCATGAATTATATATTTCATGATCTGATCGGCAAGTTGGTGGAGATCTATATCGACGACGTGGTAGTCAAATCTGTCTCCATGGAGGGACACTTGGATGATCTACGGCGCGTCCTAGACCGAACTCGGAAATTCGGACTGAGAATGAATCCGAAGAAGTGCGCCTTTGGCGTGACGGCTGGTCAATTCCTAGGTTTTCTGGTTCATTGATACGTCTCCGACGTATCGATAATTTCTTATGTTCCATGCCACATTATTGATGTTATCTACATGTTTTATGCACACTTTATGTCATATTCGTGCATTTTCTGGAACTAACCTATTAACAAGATGCCGAAGTGCCGATTGTCTGTTTTCTGCTGTTTTTGGTTTCAGAAATCCTAGTAAGGAAATATTCTCGGAATTGGACAAAATCAAAGCCCGGGGGCCTATTTTTCCACGAAGCTTCCGAAGTCCGAAGACGAAACGAAGAGGGGCCACGAGGCAGCCGGAGCATAGGGCGGCGCGGCCCCCGCCCCTGTCCGCGCGGCCCTATGGTCCGGGCCCCTCGCGCAGCCTCTTGACCTACCCTTCCGCCTACTTAAAGCCTCCGTGACGAAACCCCCGCACCGAGAGCCACGATACGGAAAACCTTCCGGAGACGCCGCCAACGCCGATCCCATCTCGGGGGATCCAGGAGATCGCCTCCGGCACCCTGCCGGAGAGGGGAATCATCTCCCGGAGGACTCTACGCCGCCATGGTCGCCTCCGGTGTGATGTGTGAGTAGTCTACCCCTGGACTATGGGTCCATAGCGGTAGCTAGATGGTTGTCTTCTCCCCATTGTGCTATCATTGTCGGATCTTGTGAGCTGCCTAACATGATCAAGATCATCTATCCGTAATTCTATATGTTGCGTTTGTTGGGATCCGATGAATAGAGAATACTTGTTATGTTGATTATCAAAGTTATATCTACGTGTTGTTTATGATCTTGCATGCTTTCTGTTACTAGTAGATGCTCCGGCCAAGTAGATGCTTGTAACTCCAAGAGGGAGTATTTATGCTCGATAGTGGGTTCATGCTCGCATTGACACCGGGACGAGTGACGAAAAGTTCTAAGGTTGTGTTGTGCTTGTTGCCACTAGGGATAAAACATTGATGCTATGTCTAAGGATGTAGTTGTTGATTACATTACGCACCATACTTAATGCAATTGTCTGTTGCTTTGCAACTTAATACTCGGAGGGGTTCGGATGATAACCTGAAGGTGGACTTTTTAGGCATAGATGCGGTTGGATGGCGGTCTATGTACTTTGTCGTAATGCCCAATTAAATCTCACTATACTCATCATGATATGTATGTGCATGGTCATGCCCTCTTTATTTGTCAATTGCCCAACCGTAATTTGTTCACCCAACATGCTATTTGTCTTATGGGAGAGACACCTCTAGTGAACTGTGGACCCCGGTCCAATTCTCTTTACTCGAAATACAATCTATCGCAATACTTATTTCTACTGTTTTCTCGCAAACAATCATCTTCCACACAATACGGTTAATCCTTTGTTACAGCAAGCCGGTGAGATTGACAACCTCACTGTTTCGTTGGGGCAAAGTACTTTGGTTGTGTTGTGCAGGTTCCACGTTGGCGCCGGAATCCCTGGTGTTGCGCCGCACTACATCCCGCCGCCATCAACCTTCAACGTGCTTCTTGACTCCTACTGGTCCGATTAAACCTTGGTTTCTTACTGAGGGAAACTTGCCGCTGTGCGCATCACACCTTCCTCTTGGGGTTCCCAACGGACGTGCCAACCACACGCATCATTCATGAACGGGGAATTGAGATCGGCCTGAAAAGTCAGGAGGCGGTGCGTACCATGCAGCCGCCAACCACGAAGAAGGAGCTCCAACGTCTCATCGGCAAGATCAATTTTGTCCGACGATTCATCTCTAATCTGTCAGGACGAATCGAGCCGTTCATGGCGCTGGTGAAGACTAAATCTGATGACGAGTTTCACTGGGGGGCAGAACAGCAACAGGCGTTTGATGAGATTAAGCGGTATCTGACGACGCCGCCTGTGCTAGTTCCGCCCAGCAAGACAGGCCGTTCTACATCTACTTGTCAGTAGCTGACACATCCATCGCTTCGGTGGTGGTGCAACTCTACGAGGGCGTTGAAAAGGTCGTTTTCTACCTCAGCAGAAGGATGCTGGACGCGGAGACAAGATATCCTGAGGTCGAAAAACTTTGCCTCTGCCTGTTCTTTACTTGCACCAAGCTTCATCACATCCTTTTGACGGCAGAGATCATCGTCATATGCAAGTCAGATGTTGTCAAGCACATGTTGTCGGCCCCCGTTTTGAAAGGCCGACTTGGTAAGTGGATGTTTGCGTTGTCAGAATTCGATCTCCGGTATCAGCCTGCGAAAGCAGTCAAGGGACAAGCGTTGGCCGATCTTATCGCTGAACGGATCAGTACCAATATAGCAGCACTATCTATACGTGCATGGGCTATGTTCTTCGATGGATCGGTTTGTGACGATGGTTGTGGCATCGGCATTCTGCTCGTGTCGCCTCGGGGGGCAGAATACTCCTTCTCTATCAGATTATCTACCCCTTGTACCAACAACGTAGCAGAATATGAGGCAATACGTAAGGGAATGGTGTTGCTACTAGAAGCCGGAGCAGAAGCAGTAGAGCTTTTTGGAGACTCCAAGTTGGTGATTAACCAGCTCACGGATGAATATAAGTGCTAAAGTGAATCGCTTTTCCCATATTGGGTGGAATGCCGTGAGTTGATGACACAGTTTCGGTACATCAACTTTAATTGGGTCCCAAGATCCCAAAATGCCGAGGCCAACAATCTCGCACAAATGGCGTCAGGTTATATAGATATATCTGACGGGTCGGAGGTTCGAGTACAATTCCTGGAACAGGATGATTGGAGAGCCGAAATCTTCAATTATTTAAAAGATTCGGCTCGGGGGCACCTAAATGGATAAGGTACAAAGCCATGAAGTATGTCCTCATAGGAGACGATATGTTCTACAGGACGTTGGAAGGGTTACTACTTAAGTGCCTGGGGCCAACTGAGTCTAATCGGCTCTTACATGAGGTGCATGAAGGCGCCTGTGGAACTCATCAGTCGGCTCATAAGATGAAGTGGTTAATCAGGCGATCAGGGTTTTATTGGCCCACCATGCTTGAAGATTGCTTCAATTATTACAAGGGGTGCCAAGCGTGCCAGATGTTCGGGAAGATTCGGATGGTACCGAAGCATCAGCGATGAACCCTATCATCAAGCCTTGGCCGTTTCGGGGGTGGGGCATGGATATGATCGACAAAATCCATCCGGCGTCGAGCAAAAAACATGAATGGATTTTGGTTATCACAGATTACTTCACCAAGTGGGTGGAAGCCGTCCCTATGAAAAAGGTGAAATCAGAAGATGTGATCAAATTTGTGAAAGAACACGTCATTCATAGGTTCGGGATTCCCCAAACTATCACAACCGATGGAGGTTCGGTTTTTATTTCTAAAGAATTCAGGAAGTTCTGCGATGACATGGGGATTAAACTGATCCGATCATCCCCGTACTATGCTCAAGCTAATGGGCAGGCTGAAGCGTCCAATCAGAGTCTAATCAAGCTGATCAAGAGGAAAATTGACGAGAACCCTAGGGATTGGCATGAGAAGTTGTCAGAAGCATTATGGGCCTACCACATGTCGTGCCATGGAGCTATAAAGACTTCACCGTACCAGCTTGTCTATGGACATGAAGCCGTATTGCCTTGGGAAATTACGGCTGGATCAAGACGTGTCACGTTTCAGAATGATCTGACAGCTGAAGAATATGCAGCCTTGATGAGTGACACTATTGAGGACGCAACAGAGCTTAGGCTTTGGTCGTCGGAGAAGATTAAGGAGAACAAAGCCAGGGTGGCTCGTGCCTACAATAAAAAGGTTAGACCAAAGGAGTTTCAAGTTGGTGATCTAGTATGGGAAGCTGTGTTGCCGTTAGGAACCAGGGACAAGGCATATGGCAAATGGTCTCCTAATTGGCACGGTCCGTATAAAGTTGTCCAGGCCTTGAAGGGTAATGCATACATGTTGGAAGAGTTGGACGGCGAGAAGTTCCCAGTAGCTGTCAATGGTCAACACCTCAAGAAATATTTCCCAAGCATGTGGGATGACGGGCAGTAAGATGTGAGGGCCGATTTAAAATCGGCCAGTAAAAAAAAAATCACAGCCGATGCGCAAGCATCGACTTGAGAAGACGTATGGAGATAACAGTATGCAAATACAACCGATGCACGGGCATCGACTTCAGAATAACAAAGCCGATACGCTGATATCGACTCTAGAGGAATAAGCCCAAACTAGCAAGTTAACAGAATCGGTTCAGACCAGAAATCATGATGTGTGGGACGAATCTCTTAGGGGTTGCTGAGGAGTTCATTCTGATGGTTTGGACGAGAATTAGGCCTATTGAGGCCTGTTGGACTGCGTGTTTAGGCAACAGCTTGGCCTCGGATCGCAATACGAGCCGATGTTCTGCTATCGGCTCTCTGTACGGCAGCCCCGTTCGACGATCGGCAAGGTTGACAAGGAAGCGAAATTAATTAAGGGATTTTTCTTCATTAATAGGGGGATTCCTTACAAAGAAAGAGCCGATTGCTCAAGGGAGAAGAGGGCAAAAGCCAACTACTACTATTGATCCCTAATCTAGGGGCCGTTGCTGCCCTCGTCGTCGCTGCCTCCGGCGCAGCTGCTGAGAGGCTCCTCGTCGGAGCTTCCGTAGCCTTCTACGGGAGCCTCATCTTCCTCATCGTCGTCGTCGCTGTCGTCGTCCCACCAGGTGCGGAGGCGCTTCGCTGGTGGGTAACCTTCAAGGGAGTCGTCGTCGTCGTCCTCCTCTGCCTCTTCCTCGGAAGAGGTGAAATCGTCCCAGGAGAAGCGGTCGTCCTCGCTCTCCGCCTCTTCTTCCCCTTCGACAAGGAATTGAAGGTCGCCCTCTCCGTCGGTCAGGGATTTGTCATCCTCAGACCAGATGGAGGAATCGTGTTCCTCCTTGTCCCACGTCGTCGGGGCGAGAATGTCGTGCGCCGCCAACGAGCCCCACTCCGGCGTTGGCTCGCGGGAGGAGGAGGAGTCAGAGAAGACCGACGAGGTGGAAGAGGAAGAAGAGGAAGACATGGCTATGGGAGATTGGGGGTTTTTTGGGTGCCGATGGCCAGAACAGAGCAAGATGATGAAGTGGCAAACTGCTCAGAGCGGTTAAATAAAGGGGCTATAATAGAAATTCAATGCCACAGCAGTTTCCAAGGAGGCGGTGCCCAAAGACAACGGTCAAATCACGCGGAATAGTTCAGAAGACAGGGCATCATGATGAAAAATGCTGCGACGGTTCTGCTCTGCCATGACATGACCCGACGAAGAAAAAACGGAGTGATTTTGGAATTATCAATTCCAAAACCAGGGGGGCATGTGTTATCACCAGAATTTGACCAAGTCGGAGGTGGGCCGTGAGGGAGATGGGCTTGGAAGATTACATGTGGAAGATCTCTGAAGCGGCCTTGCACGAAGAGTTTGGGCTAGATTGCCCGTGTATCTTTAATTATGGTAGATTGCATCGTAGATTAAAAGTTAGAGTTTGTCTCGTGCACGGTGGGGATTATTCCCACGTTAGAAAGTCCCCTGGACTATAAATATGTATCTAGGGTTTATGGAATAAACAACAACCAACGTTCAACCAACCAAATCAATCTCGGCGCATCGCCAACTCCTTCGTCTCGAGGGTTTCTACCGGTAAGCATCATGTCGCCTAGATCGCATCTTGCGATCTAGGCAACGAAGCTTTATGTTGTTCATGCGTTGCTCGTATCGAAGCCTTTTTGATGGCGAGCAGCGTAGTTATCATAGATGTGTTAGGGTTAGCATTGTTCTTCGTATCATATGCCTGTCGTAGTGCAACCCTTGCATATCTAGCCGCCCTTACACCTATCTTAGGTGTAGGGGCGGCACCCGCTTGATCATTATTTAGTAGATCCGATCCGTTACGGTTGCTCCTTGTTCTACAAGGATTAGTTTAATATCTCGCAATAGTTAGGCCTTACAAAGGGCGGGAGGATCCAGCGGCACGTAGGGTGGCGTTCGCTAGTCCTAGGCGGGATGTTCCGGGATCAACCTCGTGTTGGTTTTTAGGCCCTATCTAGGATCGGCTTACGATCACCGTGCGTGGCCGCGAGGCCCAATCCCGAGTAGGATGATCCGATTATGCGGTGAAAACCCTAAATCGTCGTAGATCTCATTAGCTTTATCTTGATCAAGCGGGACCACCATATATTCGTGCACCTCGTACGAATCATGGGTGGATCGGCTCCTTGAGCTGATTCACGGGATAACCCGAGAGTCGATCGAGGCTCGTATTTAATGTTTACGTGTATGCCATGCAGGAAACTAAGCGAGGCATCTCCATCACCTTCCTGACCAGGTATCGGTCAGGTGGCACGCCCTTGCAATCAGCATCGGACGTGTGACCAGAAGGCTTTGCGGGCCGTCGCTCGGAGGGACCTGGGCCAGCCGCAGCCCTAGGTTGTTACCGGCTCTACTATGTTGCCCGTCGCTGCCCGCCGGTGGGTTTTGACAGCAACATATATTCATACCACCTGTATTTCACTATCTATTCGCCGAACTAGTGCACCTATTAGGTGTGTTGGGGACACAAGAGACTTCTTGCTTTGTGGTTGCAGGGTTGCATGAGAGGGATATCTTTGACCTCTTCCTCCCCGAGTTCGATAAACCTTGGGTGATCCACTTAAGGGAAAACTTGCTGCTGTTCTACAAACCTCTGCTCTTGGAGGCCCAACACCGTCTACAGGAAAAGGAGGGGGAAGTAGACATCAAGCTATTTTCTGGCGCCGTTGCCGGGGAGGAAAGGTAAAAGGTACTCACACTCCGGATCTCGGCTACTAAGCTATTTCCCGGCGCCGTAAGTACTCGAAGCTATTTTCTTTAGATGCTGCAATTGCAACTTTTTGTTTCTTGTTTACACTAGTTTGGCATAATGGACAAGAATGATCTTCTTATTCTATTTCCTGATTTAAAACATGGATTGTTTGATGCGAAAATTTAAAAACCTATGGAATCTTATTTGCATGCTGGTAGTAATATTAGTATGAACGCTTTGAACACCATTGTTGATAATAATATAGAAAGTTCTAAGCTTGGGGAAGCTGGTTTTCATGATCTTTTTAGTCCCCCAAGCATTGAGGAGAAAATTTTCTTTGATGATACTTTGCCTCCTATTTATGATGATTATAATGATAATGGTCTTTTGGTGCCACCTACTATGGAGAGTAAATTTTGTTGTGATTATACTATGCATCCTACACTTGATGAGAATAATAATGATAGCTACTTTGTTGAATTTGCTCCCACTATTACTAATAAAATTGATTATGCCTATGTGGAGAGTAATAATTTTATGCATGAGACTCATGATAAGAATGCTTTATGTGATGGTTATATTGATGAGTTTGCTCATGTTGCTACTGAAAGTTATTATGAGAGAGGAAAATATAGTTGTAGAAATTTTCATGTTACTAAAACACCTCTCTATGTGCTGAAATTTTTGAAGCTACACTTGTTTTATCTCTCTATGCTTGTTGCATTATGCTTCTTGAACTTGTTTACTTACAAGATTCCTTTGCATAGGAAGCATGTTAGACTTAAATGTGTTTTGAATTTGCCTCTTGAAGCTCTCTTTTGCTTCAAATGCTATTTCCCGCGAATGGATTATTAAAACTGCTGAGCCCATCTTAATGGCTATAAAGAAAGAACTTCTTGGGAGATAACCCATGTGTTATTTTGCTACAGTACTTTGTCTTATATTTGTGTCTTGGAAGTTGTTTACTACTGTAGCAACCTCTCCTTATCTTAGTTTTGTGTTTTGTTGTGCCAAGTGAAGCCTCTAATCGAAGGTTGATACTAGATTTGGATTTCTGCGCAGAAACAGATTTCTATCTGTCACGAATCTGGGATTTTCTCTCTGTAGAAAAATCAGAAAAATATGCCAATTTACGTGCGTGTTCCTCAGATATGTACGCAACTTTCATTAGTTTTGAGTTTTCTGATCTGAGCAACGGAAGTATTTATTAGAAATTCGTCTTTACGGACTGTTCTGTTTTGACAGATTCTGCCTTTTATTTCGCATTGCTTCTTTCGCTGTGTTGGGTGGATTTCTTTGTTCCATTACCTTCCAAGTAGCTTTGAGCAATGTCCAGAAGTGTTAAGAATGATTGTGTCACCTCTGAACATGTGAGTTTTTGATTATGTACTAACCCCTCTAATGAAGTTTATGAGAAGTTTGGTGTGAAGGAAGTTTTCAAGGGTCAAGAGAGGAGAATGATATACTATGATCAAGAAGAGTGAAAAGTCTAAGCTTGGGGATGCCCCGGTGGTTCATCCCTGCATATATCAAGAAGACTCAAGCATCTAAGCTTGGGGATGCCCAAGGCATCCCCTTCTTCATCGATAAATTATCAGGTTCCTCCGCTGAAACTATATTTTTATTCAGTCACATCTTATGTGCTTTACTTGGAGCGTCTGTATGCTTTTATTTTTGTTTTGTTTGAATAAAATGGATCCTAGCATTCACTTTATGGGAGAGAGACACGCTCCGCTGTAGCATATGGACAAGTATGTCCTTAGTTTCTACTCATAGTATTCATGGCGAAGTTTCCTCTTCGTTAAATTGTTATATGGTTGGAATTGGAAAATGATACATGTAGTAATTGCTATAATGTCTTGGGTAATGTGATACTTGGCAATTGTTGTGCTCATGTTTAAGCTCTTGCATCATATGCTTTGCACCCATTAATGAAGAAATACATAGAGTATGCTAAAATTTGGTTTGCATATTTGGTCTCTCTAAGGTCTAGATAATTTCTAGTATTGAGTTTTGAACAACAAGGAAGACGGTGTAGAGTCTTATAATGTTTTCAATATGTCTTTTATGTGAGTTTTGCTGCACCGGTTCATCCTTGTGTTTGTTTCAAATAAGCCTTGCTAGCCTAAACCTTGTATCGAGAGGGAATACTTCTCATGCATCCAAATCCTTGAGCCAAACAACACTATGCCATTTGTGTCCACCATACCTACATACTACATGGTATTTTCCGCCATTCCAAAGTAAATTGCTTGAGTGCTACCTTTAAAATTCCATCATTCACCTTTGCAATATATAGCTCATGGGACAAATAGCTTAAAAACTATTGTGGTATTGAATATGTACTTATGCACTTTATCTCTTATTAAGTTGCTTGTTGTGCGATAACCATGTTCACTGGGACGCCATCAACTATCCTTTGTTGAATTTCATGTGAGTTGCTATGCATGTTCGTCTTGTCTGAAGTAAGAGCGATCTACCACCTTATGGTTAAGCATGCATATTGTTAGAGAAGAACATTGGGCCGCTAACTAAAGCCATGATCCATGGTGGAAGTTTCAGTTTTGGACATATATCCTCAATCTCAAATGAGAAAATTATTAATTGTTGTTACATGCTTATGCATAAAAAGAGGAGTCCATTATCTGTTGTCTATGTTGTCCCGGTATGGATGTCTAAGTTGAAGAATAATCAATAGCGAGAAATCCAATGCGAGCTTTCTCCTTAGACCTTTGTACAGGCAGCATAGAGGTACCCCTTTGTGACACTTGGTTAAAACATGTGCATTGTGATGATTCGGTAGTCCAAGCTAATTAGGACAAGGTGCGGGCACTATTAGTATACTATGCATGAGGCTTGCAACTTATAAGATATAATTTACATGATACATATGCTTTATTACTACCGTTGACAAAATTGTTTCATGTTTTCAAAATCAAAGCTCTAGCACAAATATAGCAATCGATGCTTTTCCTCTATGGAGGACCATTCTTTTACTTTCAATGTTGAGTCAGTTCACCTATTTCTCTCCACCTCAAGAAGCAAACACTTGTGTGAACTGTGCATTGATTCCTACATATTTGCTTATTGCACTTATTATATTACTCTATGTTGACAATATCAATGAGATATACATGTTATAAGTTGAAGGCAACCGCTGAAACTTAATCTTCTTTTGTGTTGTTTCAATGCCTTTACTTTGAATTATTGATTTATGAGTTAACTCTTATGCAAGACTTATTGATGCTTGTCTTGAAGTGCTATTCATGAAAAGTCTTTGCTATATGATTCACTTGTTTACTCATGTCATATACATTGTTTTGATCGCTGCATTCACTACATATACTTTACAAATAGTATGATCAAGATTATGATGGCATGTCACTCCGTAAATTATCCGTGTTATCGTTTTACCTGCTCGGGACGAGCAGAACTAAGCTTGGGGATGCTGATACGTCTCCAACGTATCGATAATTTCTTATGTTCCATGCCACATTATTGATGTTATCTACATGTTTTATGCACACCTTATGTCATATTCGTGCATTTTCTAGAACTAACCTATTAACAAGATGCCGAAGTGCCGGTTCCTGTTTTCTGCTGTTTTTGGTTTCAGAAATCCTAGTAACGAAATATTCTCGGAATCGGACGAAATCAACGCCCAGGTTCCTATTTTGCCCGGAAGCATCCGGAACACCCGAGAGCCGCCGGAGAGGGGGCACAGGCCCACCAAACCACATGGTGGCGCGGCCAGGGGGGCCCGCGCCACCCTATGGTGTGGGCACCCCTTCGACCCTCCTGCGCCGCCTCTTCGCCTATATAAAGCCCCTGGATCAAAAACCCTGATACGTTCGACGAGACCCACAGAAACCTTCCAGAGCCGCCGCCATCGCGAAGCCAAGATCTGGGGGACAGGAGTCTCTGTTCCGGCATGCCGCCGGAACGGGGAAGTGCCCCCGGAAGGCTTCTCCATCGACACCGCTGCCATCTCCACCGCCATCTTCATCACCGCTGCTGCTCCCATGAGGAGGGAGTAGTTCTCCATCGAGGCTCGGGGCTGTACCGGTAGCTATGTGGTTCATCTCTCTCCCATGTACCTCAATACAATAATCTCATGAGTCTGCTTTACATGATTGAGATTCATATGAGTTTTGTATCACAATTTATCTATGCGCTACTCTAGCAATGTTATTAAAGTAGTTCTATTCCTCCTGCACGATGTAATGGTGACAGTGTGTGCATCCGTGTTAGTACTTGGTTTATGCTATGATCATGATCTCTTGTAGATTGCGAAGTTAACTATTGCTATGATAGTATTGATGTGATCTATTCCTCCTACATATGCATGAAGGTGACAGTGTGCATGCTATGTTAGTAATTGGTTTAGTCTTTTGATCTATCTTACACTATAAGGTTACTAAAATATGAACATTAATTGTGGAGCTTGTTAACTCCGGCATTGAGGGTTCGTGTAATCCTACGCAATGTGTTCATCATCCAACAAGAGTGTAGAGTATGCATTTATCTATTCTGTTATGTGATCAATGTTGAGAGTGTCCACTAGTGAAAGTGAAATCCCTAGGCCTTGTTCCTAAATACTGCTATCGCTGCTTGTTTACTGTTTTACTGCGTTACTACTCGCTTGCAATACTACCACCATCAACTACACGCCGAGCAAGCTATTTTCCGGCACCGTTGCTACTGCTCATATATATTCATACCACCTCGTATTTCACTATCTCTTCGCCGAACTAGTGCACCTATTAGGTGTGTTGGGGACACAAGAGACTTCTTGCTTTGTGGCTGCAGGGTTGCATGAGAGGGATATCTTTGACCTCTTCCTCCCCGAGTTCGATAAACCTTGGGTGATCCACTTAAGGGAAAACTTGCTGCTGTTCTACAAACCTCTGCTCTTGGAGGCCCAACACTGTCTACAGGAAAAGGAGGGGGAAGTAGACATCAGTGAACAAATTACAGTTGGGCAATTGACAAATAGAGAGGGCATAACAATGTACATACATATCACGATGACTACTATGAGATTTAATCGGGGCATTACGACAAAGTACATAGACCGCTATCCAGTATGCATCTATGCCTAAAAAGTCCACCTTCGGGTTAGCATCCGCACCCCTTCCAGTATTAAGTTGCAAACAACAGACAATTGCATTAAGTATGGTGCGTAATGTAATCAACACAAAAATCCTTAGACAAAGCATTGATGTTTGATACGTCCAATTTGCATCACTATTTTATATCATAATTTGCTGTTATTCATTGATATATTTCATATTGGGACACAATACTTATGTTATTTCATCTATTTTGCATGTTTCATCATTATTGGAGGATCGAACACCGGAGCCGGGATTCTGCTGGAAAAAGCACCGTCGAACGCAATATTTCGGAAGATCAACTCCGGAAGGAAATTATACCAAAAATCCTATTTTTCAAGATGACGGAGGAAGCCGGAAGGAGGAGCCGGGGAGGAGCCGGGGTGGGCCCACACCCTAGGGCGGCGCGGCCCGAGCCCCGGCCGCGCCGGCCTATGGTCCAGGGGGCCCACGACCCCTTTCGCCTCCTTTTCTTCGCCAAACCCTTCGTCCCGAAAACCTAAGCCGGAGGGGTACCTCACGAAGAGTTACGGCCCGCCTCGCGGGGCGGAGAACACCGAGAGAGAAAGAGCTCTCCGGCGGGCAGGAATCCGCCGGGGAAATTCCCTCCGGGAGGGGGAAATCGACGCCATCGTCACCGTCATCGAGCTGGACATCATCGCCATCACCATCATCATCATCTCCACCATCATCACCGCCATCTTCTCCGCAGCACACCGTCATCGCAATAGCAATTTGGGTTTGATCTTGATTGTTTGATAGGGGAAACTCTCCCGGTATCGATCTATACTTGTTGTTGATGCTATTGAGTGAAACCATTGAACCAAGTTTATGTTCAGATTGTTATTCATCATCATATCACCTCTGATCATGTTCCATATGATGTCTCGTGAGTAATTCGTTTAGTTCTTGAGGACATGGGTGAAGTCTAAATGTTAGTAGTGAACTATGGTTGAGTAATATTCAATGGTGTGATATTTAAGTTGTGGTGTTATTCTTCTAGTGGTGTCATGTGAACGTCGACTACATGACACTTCACCATTTATGGGCCTAGGGGAATGCATCTTGTATTCGTTTGCTAATTGCGGGGTTGCCGGAGTGACGGAAACCTAAACCCCCGTTGGTATATCGATGCGGGAGGGATCGCGAGGATGTCGCAGTTTAAGGTCTGTGGTTAGATTTATTCTTAATTACTTTCTTGTAGTTGCGGATGCTTGCAAGGGGTATAATCATAAGTATGTATTTAGTCCTAGGAAGGGCGGTACATTAGCATAGGTTCACCCACACAACACTTATCACAACAATGAAGATTATTTAGCCGTATGTAGCGAAAGCACTAGACTAAAATCCCGTGTGTCCTCGAGAACGTTTGGTCATTATAAGTAAACAAACCGGCTTGTCCTTTGTGCTAAAAAGGATTGGGCCACTCGCTGCAATTGTTACTCTCGCACTTTACTTACTCGTACTTTATTCAACCGTTACATCAAACCCCCCTGAATACTTGTCTGTGAGCATTTACAGTGAATCCTTCATCGAAACTGCTTGTCAACACCTTCTCGCTCCTCGTTGGGATCGACATTCTTACTTATCGAAGATACTACGATACACCCCCTATACTTGTGGGTCATCAAGACTATTTTCCGGCGCCGTTGCCTGGGAGTGAAGCGCTATTGGTAAGTGGAATTGGTAAGGAAAACCTTTACTTGTTGTGCTGATTTTATTTCACGCTCGTTGCTATAAGTCATTATGGAGAGATCTTCTCTTCATTTTCTATTTGGGAAATCTACTACTACCGCAACGGTAGTGGATGAGGCGCCGAGTGAGGAAGTAATACCATATAAAATACCTATGAAAATTATTGAACGTGTTATGGATAACCGCTATGAGGGGGATGGAACTGTCCACCCCGGTGATCATTTACTGTTTTTGCATGAATTATGTGGGTTATTCAAATTTACAGGTATTGCTATGGATGAAGTGAGGAAGAAATTATTCTCTTTATCGCTGTCCGGTAAGGCGGCGCATTGGTATAAATTACTGGATAATGGGGATTCTCTTGAATGGAATGATATTGTGCCCCGGTTTTATTCTAAGTTCTATCCTCCAAGTGAAATTCATAAGGATCGGAATCGCATATATAATTTTTGGCCTCATGATGGAGAGAGTATTGCCCAAGCTTGGGGGAGATTGAAGTCTTTAATGCTCAAATGCCCCATTCATGAGCTTCCCGGTAATGTTATTATTGATAATTTCTATGCAAGACTTTCTTTTCAAGACAAGACCTTGCTGGATACTTCTTGTTCTGGATCATTTACACGCAACAAAGAAGAGTTTAAAAGGGACCTTCTTGATCGAATCCAAGAAAATACTAAAGGTTGGGAGAACGACAAGGATAGAGAATCAGGTATAATTTATGATTATAAATGCATTGAAACTTTTATGGATACTGATAAATTTCGTAATATGAGTGCTACATATGGTCTTGATTCTCAAGTTGCTGCAAATCTTTATAAAGCTTTTGCCTCTCATTATGAATTGCCTAAGAAGAATTTTGATAAGTATCATGAACCATATAAAGATAAAATTGATTCATCTATTAATAAATGCGTTGTAGTTGAAACTGCTGATCATGTTATTCCTGAAGCTTATATTGAAAAAACTCCTTTCCCTGCTAAAATGAAAGAGTACTCTGTTATAAATAGTGCGGTTCATAAAAGTGAAAAGAAACCTAGAGAACCCGAAGAACAAATAAAAATTGAACCTCGCTATTGCAATAGTTAAAGATCTTGTGATCGAAAATGTGGAGGATGGTCATATTATTTTCTGTGAAGATGCTTCTAATATTGTTTCACATCCTAATAAACCCAAACAAGCTAGTGTTCCTATGATGTCTCGTTAAAATTGGTGATCATTGCTATTATGGATTATGTGATATTGGTGCAAGTGTTAGTGCTATTCCGTATGAGCTTTACACGGAGATTATGCACGAAATTGATTCTTGTGAACTTGAAGATATTGATGTGGTTATTCAGCTGGCTAATAGAGAAACTATTTCACCAATTGGTATTGTCCGAGATGTGGAAGTTTTATGCGGTAAGATTAAATATCCTCGCTGACTTTTTGGTACTTGGTTCTGTCGCTAGTGATTATTGTCCTATTATTTTTGGTAGACCTTTTCTAAATACTTGTGGAGCTATTATAGATTGCAAGAAAGAGAAAATTTTGACTAAATTTGCTGGTGAATCTTATGAGTTTAACTTCTCTAAATTTACTAAAACTCCTTATAAAGCTGATTTGCCTAGTAATGATTTTAAAATGGAGCAGTGTGCATCTATTGCTCTTGTTCCTAACAATCCTTTGCAGCAACATTTGGAGGATAGTGAGAGTGAAATTTTTAGGAAAGAAAGAGAGGAACTTGAGGAGATTTTTCTTCGCCAACCTATTCTCAAGCATGATTTACCGGTGGAAGACTTGGGTACAACACCGCCACCAAAGGAAGATCCTGTTTTTGATTTAAAGCCTTTACCTGATAATCTTAAATATGCTCATATTGATGATAAGAAAATATATCCTGTTATTATTAGTTCTAAGCTTACAGAGTTTGAAGAAGAAAGATTATTGCAAATATTGAAGAAGCACCGAGGAGCTATTGGCTACACTCTTGATGATTTGAAGGGGATTTCTCCGTCTATTTGCCAACATGCTATTAATATGGAAGATGATGCAAAGCCTCGTTGTTGAACCTCGGCGTCGTCTAATCCGAAGATGAAGGAAGTGGTAAGGAATGAGGTATTACGACTTCTTGAAGTCTGGTATTATATATCCTATTGCCGATAGTAGATGGGTTAGTCCTCGTGCACTGCGTTCCCAAGAAAGGAGGTATGACTCGTTGTGCCTAATGATAATGATGAGCTTATTCCTCAAAGAGTAGTTGTAGGGTATAGAATGTGCATTGATTTTCGAAAAGTTAATAAAGTTACTAAGAAAGATCATTACCCTTTACCGTTTATTGATCAAATGCTAGAAAGATTGTCTAAAAATACTCATTTTTGCTTTCTTGATGGCTATTCTGGATTTTCACAAATTGCTGTTAAAGCTAAAGATCAAGAGAAAACCACTTTTACTTGTCCCTATGGAACTTATGCTTATAGGCGTATGCCTTTTGGTTTATGTAATGCTCCCGCTACTTTTCAAAGATGCATGTCTGCTATTTTTCATGGTTTTTGTGAAAGTATTGTAGAGGTATTCATGGATGATTTTTCCGTTTATGGGAATTCTTTTGATAGTTGCTTGCGAAACCTTGATAAAGTTTTGCGGAGATGTGAAGAAACTAACCTTGTTCTTAATTGGGAGAAATGCCACTTTATGGTTAATGAAGGAATTGTATTGGGACATAAAATTTCTGAGAGAGGTATCGAAGTTGATAGAGCTAAAGTTGAAGCAATTGAGAAGATGCCCTATCCGAGGGACGTTAAAGGTATTCGTAGTGTTCTTGGTCATGCTGGGTTTTATAGGAGGTTTATTAAAGATTTCTCCAAGATTTCAAAACCTCTTACTAATCTTCTTCAAAAAGATGTACCATTTGTTTTTGATGATGATTGTAAGGAAGCTTTTGAAACTCTTAAGAAAGCCTTAACAACCGCTCCTATAGTTGAACCTCCTGATTGGAATTTACCATTTGAAATTATGTGTGATGCTAGTGATTTTGTCGTAGGCGCTGTTCTTGGACAACGAGTAGATAAAAAATTGAATGTTATTCATTATGCTAGTAAAACTCTTGATGCTGCTCAAAGAAATTATGCTACAACCGAAAAGGAATTATTAGCTGTAGTCTTTGCTTGTGATAAATTTAGATCTTATATTGTTGATTCAAAAGTTACTATTCATACTGATCATGCTGCAATTAGATACCTAATGACAAAGAAAGATGCTAAGCCGAGGCTTATTAGATGGGTACTTCTTCTGCAAGAATTTGATTTACATATTGTAGATAGGAAAGGTGCTGATAATCCTGTTGCTGACAATTTGTCTAGATTGGAAAATATTGCTTATGATCCTCGTTCCGTTAATGATAGTTTTCCAAATGAACAATTGGCTGTAATAAAGGTGAGCTCGCGAGACAGTCCTTGGTATGTCGATTATGCTAACTTTATTGTTTCCAAGTACTTGCCTCCAACCTTTTCAGCTCAGCAAAGAAGGAAATTCTTTTATGACTTGAGGCATTATTTCTGGGATGACCCACACTTATATAAAGAAGGAGTAGATGGTATTATGCGAAGATGTGTTCCCGAATATGAACAACAAGAGATATTGAGTAAATGTCATGGCAGTGCTTATGGAGGACATCACGGCGGAGATAGAACCGCGCAAAAGGTTCTACAATCAGGTTTTTATTGGCCAACTCTCTTCAAAGATGCAAGGAAGTTTATTTTATCTTGTGATGAATGCCAAAGGGTTGGTAATATCTCCAGACGCAATGAAATGCCTATGAATTATACTCTTGTTATTGAACCGTTTGATTGTTGGGGATTTGACTTCATGGGACCTTTTCCCTCTTCAAAAGGTAACACTCATATACTTGTTGCTGTTGATTACGTTACTAAATGGGTGGAAGCTATACCTACAAAAAGTGCTGATGGTGAGACCTCTTTAAAAATGCTTTTAGATATTATTTTTCCTAGATTTGGAGTACCTAGATATATTATGACTGATGGAGGTTCACATTTTATTCATGGAGGTTTTAGAAAAACTCTTGCTAAGTATGGTATTAATCATAGAATTGCTTCCGCTTATCACCCTCAAAGTAGTGGTCAAGTAGAACTATCAAATAGAGAAATTAAATCTATCTTGCAGAAAACCGTTAATAAATCTAGAAAGAATTGGGCTAGTAAATTGAAGGATGCACTTTGGGCTTATAGAACTGCTTATAAAAACCCCATGGGAATGTCACCTTATAAAATGGTTTACGGAAAAGCTTGTCATTTACCTTTAGAGCTAGAACACAAAGCTTATAGGGCTGTTAGAGAATTAAATAAAGATCCTAAACTTGCCGGTGATTAGAGGTTGCTACAATTGAGTTCTCTAGATGAATGGAGAAGTGAAGCTTATGAAAATGCTAAACTCTTTAAAGAAAAAGTTAAAAAATGGCATGATAGAAGGATCATCAAAAGAGAGTTTAATATTGGGGATAAAGTCCTATTGTATCGGTCTCGTCTCGCATTCTTTGCAGGGAAATTACTCTCGAAATGGGAAGGACCATATGTTGTCGAGGAGGTGTATCGTTCGAGAGCAATCAAAATTAGCTCTCTCCAAGGCAATGCTACGCAAGTGGTGAATGGACAAAGACTCAAGCATTATATCTCGGGTGATTCTTATAATGTTGATGTTGATATTATTCAAGTGGAAACACCGGAAGCCTTCATTAAAGGGCAAATTGACAGCCCGCCAGAACTCGACTTTGAATAGGTAACAGTACTGGTAATGAAAAGTACGCAATTTACTTTCCGAACTATATTTTTGCTGTTTTTGGAAAATATGAGAAATTACGAGTTCGAAACGGAGTGGAAAGGACGCACGAGGGCGTGGCACCATAGGCCGGCGCGGCCTGACCAGGGCCCGCGCCGACCTAGGGTTTGGCCGCCCCGTCGCCCCTTTCCGACTCTGGTTCGATCTGGTGCTTTCCTTTTGTCGAGAAATTTTTTGCTATATAATCCCCGGACCCTCGGAGGTCCGTATATCGTGTTTTCGACGTGTTTTGTTTCGAGCCGTTTCTGCCAGGATCTGTTTTCAGTTTAGAAGCACCATGGTCTCCAAGAACAAGGGCAAGGAGTTTCCGGATGAAGAAGATCGAGATCTTGGGTGGAAAGAGGAAGACAAGGACGTCAAGGAAGAGGATGAAGAAGAGGTGGAGGAAGATTCGCGCGCACACCCGCGTGCTACCATTGCAAGCATCAAGGTGGTGGACAACACTTTTAGTGCAAACAAGAGCGCAAGAATTCGCACCGGAGGAGCGGTTCCACGTCATTATCTAGCTCCGAAAACATCTCCATCGTGCACTCATCACCCCTTCCGCAATCTAATTTTCAATAATCAAATTGAAGGGACTCCCAAGGCAGCATTGCCTAGCCGAATGGGATATAGATCGTTCTAACACCGCAGGAGAGAAGGAGCCTCGAAGCCGAAGAGTGGGGAAATAACTCCAAGAGCTGGAACTCGCCATTAGACGGACTCTCTAACCGCGTCGAGCACAATTCGGAGATGATTCGCAATCTCATATACGGGATTGACGAGCTTCAGGAGCTTATTGAGAAGCTTGTCGGAATTCATCACCACCATCGCCGAAGGAGTAATTCATCATCGGTATTGGCATCCCCTTGGTTTGTTCCAAGCTTGGGGGAGTGTCGCGGTATCACATTATCACTACCTTTTACTTTTTATTGTCAAGTAGTGTCATATCATGAGTAGGGAAGTTATCGTATAAGATGGGTTGCGTTTGGAAGTATCTCTCCTTTAGTTGTCTATGTATCCCTTGGTGTGAGTTATCGATAAGGAATATTAATGAGAAGTCTTATCATTTACATATTGCACATCTTATTTTAGTTTGCAATCTCTATGATTCATCTTGTTGTTAGTATTGGTATCACTTTGGGAGCATTGAATAAATCTATTTAGTTTTGGCAAACTTAGCATTGGTCAATAGCAACAACACTTTGAGGTTTAAATAGAAAAGAGAAATACATGTAGATGTTTCATTGTCTTTCTTGTTAGCTCATAGCTTATTATTCTGAAGTTAAAATTGTTTATGCTTACAAGGAAGATGCATGATTGTTCCTATCATATGTATATTTGTTTGTTTCCCTCGACTCTTATGCTTGCTAATTAACCTTGCTAGCCAAAGACCTGTACTGAGAGGGAATACTTCTCGTGCATCCAAACCTTAACTCAAACCTATGTCATTTGTGTCCACCATACCTACCTATTACATGGTATTTTCTACCATTCCAAGTAAATACTTCATGTGCTACCTTTAAATAATTCAAAACTTAGTATCTCTTATTTGTGTTAATGTTTTATAGCTCATGAGGAAGTATGTGGTGTTTTATCTTTCAATCTTGTTGGGCAACTTCCACCAATGGACTAGTGGCTTCATCCGCTTATCCAATAATTTTGCAAAAAGAGCCGGCAATGGGATTCCTGCGTCCCAAATTAATTAAACTAAATAGACACTCCTCCATGGTATGTGATTGATGGACGGCACCCGAAGGATTCGGTTAGCCATGGCTTGTGTAAGCAAAGGTTGGGGGAGTGTCATCATCATCATAAAGCTAAAATAAAAAGGCACTCCTTCGTGGTATGAGATTGTTGGCGGTGCACCCGAGGATTCGGTTAGCCATGGTTTGTGAAAGAAAGGTTGGAAGGAGTGCCACACAAAATGAAAATAATATGGGAGCCGCTCTTAGAAGGTTGTCCGGCAAGGGGGTTAGAGTACCCGCTACTAGATCGTTGACAACAACAAACACCTCTCAAAATGTTACTTTTATTATCTTTACATGATTTCAAAACTCGAAAAAGCTCTAGCACATGATTTAATCCCTGCTTCCCTCTGCGAAGGGCCTGTCTTTTACTTTATGTTGAGTCGGTAAACCTATTTCCCTCCATCTCAAGCAAGCATTTGAGTAGTTGTGATCAAACCATTATATTGTGATTTGCTTCATCATGTCTTTTATTCTTCCTTGTTTAGTACAAGTTTTATCTGAATGAATATAGCTTTGCAAGTTATCAATGATTATGAGAAGACCATTATGATTGAGTATGCAAGTTGTGCCTTATAAACTTTAACATGAGAGCGCTGCTCAATAAGATAAATATAATATATTAATTGTTCTCTGACCAAGAACGAAGTTTGCCATCACCAATTATGATTTCTCATGCACCTTTACTTGTGATTACCTTATACTTGTTTCAATATGAGTTATAAGAGGTTGTTTACTATAATGTCCTGTGTGAATGAATATGATGCTTCTTGTCCGTATTTTATTTATCGACTCTTCACTCCATAAACATGTGGTCCTGTCTATCGAGCTCAGTTTCGCTTGGGGACAAGCGAAGCCTAAGCTTGGGGGGAGTTGATACGTCCAATTTGCATCACTATTTTATATCATAATTTGCTGTTATTCATTGATATATTTCATATTGGGACACAATACTTATGTTATTTCATCTATTTTGCATGTTTCATCATTATTGGAGGATCGAACACCGGAGCCGGATTCTACTGGAAAAAGCACCGTCGAACGCAATATTTCGGAAGATCAACTGCTGGAAGGAAATTATACCAAAAATCCTATTTTTCAAGATGACGGAGGAAGCCGGAAGGAGGAGCCGGGAGGAGCCGGGGTGGGCCCACACCCTAGGGCGGCGCGGCCCGGCCCCGGCCGCGCCGGCCTATGGTCCGGGGGCCCACGACCCTTTCGCCTCCTTTTCTTCGCCAAACCCTTCGTCCCGAAAACCTAAGCCGGAGGGGTACCTCACGAAGAGTTACAGCCGCCTCGCGGGGCGGAGAACACCAGAGAGAAAAGAGCTCTCCGGCGGGCGAGGAATCCGCCGGGAAATTCCCTCCGGGAGGGGGAAATCGACGCCATCGTCACCGTCATCGAGCTGGACATCATCGCCATCACCATCATCATCATCTCCACCATCATCACCGCCATCTTCTCCGCAGCACACCGTCATCGCCGTAGCAATTTGGGTTTGATCTTGATTGTTTGATAGGGGAAACTCTCCCGGTATCGATCTATACTTGTTGTTGATGCTATTGAGTGAAACCATTGAACCAAGTTTATGTTCAGATTGTTATTCATCATCATATCACCTCTGATCATGTTCCATATGATGTCTCGTGAGTAATTCGTTTAGTTCTTGAGGACATGGGTGAAGTCTAAATGTTAGTAGTGAACTATGGTTGAGTAATATTCAATGGTGTGATATTTAAGTTGTGGTGTTATTCTTCTAGTGGTGTCATGTGAACGTCGACTACATGACACTTCACCATTTATGGGCCTAGGGGAATGCATCTTGTATTCGTTTGCTAATTGCGGGGTTGCCGGAGTGACGAAACCTAAACCCCGTTGGTATATCGATGCAGGAGGGATCGCAGGATCTCGCAGTTTAAGGTCTGTGGTTAGATTTATTCTTAATTACTTTCTTGTAGTTGCGGATGCTTGCAAGGGGTATAATCATAAGTATGTATTTAGTCCTAGGAAGGGCGGTACATTAGCATAGGTTCACCCACACAACACTTATCACAACAATGAAGATTATTTAGCCGTATGTAGCGAAAGCACTAGACTAAAATCCCGTGTGTCCTCGAGAACGTTTGGTCATTATAAGTAAACAAACCGGCTTGTCCTTTGTGCTAAAAAGGATTGGGCCACTCGCCGCAATTGTTACTCTCGCACTTTACTTACTCGTACTTTATTCAACTGTTACATCAAAACCCCCCGAATACTTGTCTGTGAGCATTTACAGTGAATCCTTCATCGAAACTGCTTGTCAACACCTTCTGCTCCTCGTTGGGATCGACATTCTTACTTATCGAAGATACTACGATACACCCCCTATACTTGTGGGTCATCAATGTTTTATCCCTAGTGGCAACAACACGTCCACAACCTTAGAACTTTCTGTCACTGTCCCAGATTCAATGGAGGCATGAACCCACTATTGAGCATAAATACTCCCTCTTGGAGTCACAAGTATCAATTTGGCCAGAGCCTCTATTAGCAACGAAAAGCATGCAAGAACATAAACAACACATATATGATAGATTGATAATCAACTTGACATAGTATTCCATATTCATCGGATCCCAACAAACACAACATGTAGCATTACAAATAGATGATCTTGATCATGATAGGCAGCTCACAAGATCTAAACATGATAGCACAAGAGGAGAAGACAACCATCTAGCTACTGATATGGACCCATAGTCCAAGAATGAACTACTCACACATCAATCCGGAGGCGATCATGGTGATGAAGAGTCCTCCAGGAGATGATTCCCCTCTCCGGCAGGGTGCCGGAGGTGATCTCCTGAATCCCCCGAGATGGGATTGGCGGCGGCTGCGTCTTTGGAAGTATTTCCGTATCGTGGCTCTCGGTAATAGGGTTTTCGCGACGGAGGGAATAAATAGGCGGAAGGGCAGCGTCGGTGGAGGCACGAGGGCCCCACACCATAGGGCGGCGCGGGCCCCACCCAGGCCGCGCGACCCTGTGGTGTCGGCGCCTCGTCGCCTCACTTCGTATCCCCTTCGGTCTTCTGGAAGCTCCGTGAAAAAATAAGACCCTGGACGTTGATTTCGTCCAATTCCGAGAATATTTCCTTTGCAGGATTTCTGAAACCAAAAACAACGAAAACAACGAATCGGCTCTTCGGCATCTCGTCAATAGGTTAGTGCCGGAAAATGCATAATAATGACATAAAGTGTGTATAAAACATGTGAGTATCATCATAAAAATAGCATGGAACATAAGAAATTATAGATACGTTTGAGACATATCAATCTGTTCATCCACAAAGTCCTGAAAGAGCAACTTACAGGGTGCATGTTCTGGACCTTCTAATGAACAAGCTATTCAAGAGCTGCAACCAGATCCATGGCAAATGAAAGCTTCGGTGGTAATTAGAACCTGCAGGCACTGCATCAGCAGCATCATCTTAGAAAAAAAATAAATCACATTCTAGTATACAATAGAAAGAAGAAAAACACAAACTAACATGTAAGATCTAACAATCCAGAACATTGTGAAGAGAAGGGAAGTTGTTGATTGGCTACCAGGGATGAGGAGGGAGATGAGACTCACCTTTGTCCGAGGAGATCCACGGAGGGAGAAGAAGGGGTGGGTGTGGCAGCAGCAGTTGGGGACAATGACGCCGTCGGCGGCGCTCCTGGTGGCATCCAGCGGAGGTTGGGGCTGCGAATCCGGAACAGCACGCCACGATTGAAGTCGGGGCAGAGGAGGCCGCCGTCGTGCTCGGGACGTCAGTGCGTCGTATACCGTGAGGCGTGGCCCTTCCTGTCCATCCGCCGTTGCCCTGCAACGATCTCAAAGGTTGTGGCTGAGGCGGCCGCGATGGGGAAGAAAGCAACGCCCGGCGCCGGCGCAGAGGAGGAGCCGGAGCAGGAATCGGCATCCGCGCGGGGGCGGAGAAGCGCGCCGCCGTTGCCCTGCAACGATCTCCTGCAGCAAAAGCTGCGGCTGAGGCGACCGCGATGGGGAAGAAAGCAACGCCCGGCGCCGGCGCAGAGGAGGAGCCGGAGCAGGAACCGGCAGCCGCGTGGGGGCGAAGAAGCGCGCCGCCGTTGCCCTGCAACGATCTCCTGCAGCAAAAGCTGCGGCTGAGGCGACCGCGATGGGGAAGAAAGCAACGCCCGGCGCCGGCGCAGAGGAGGAGCCGGAGCAGGAACCGGCAGCCGCGTGGGGCGGAGAAGCACAGGAGGTAGCGGCGGGGACATCAGGAGGCGTACGACTTGGAAGTCCGCCGGTGCAGAGGTGAGGGGAGGCCAGGGCCGCCGCCGGCAGTAGTCACACGCGAGAAGCAATGTGGATAGGGTTTCGCTAGTTCGGGACCTTTTCTTGACCTCGTTCTGATATTTTTTTTTTCCTCTCTTAGATTAGCCAATCAGGTTATGACACGTTGACCAATCGCTGTAGATGAATGGAGGATAGCGCCCAGCCCCTGCTCGGCTCGTGGCTATCGTGGAGAGCCCTGAGATAGGGCAAAGGGGTATGCACTTGCTTGTTCTCAATGATACTAGTACTACATGATACTACCCACTATGATCAGCCTAATAGAGTGTTAAAGTAAACTGAGAAAAAAATTCCCTTTTTACTCTGTCCGCGCCGACCGAAACGTCTTTGGGTGGGCCCGTTAGGGCTCGTTTGGTTAGTTGAATCCCGGCGGGTTCCCGGCCTTTTCCCGGGGAGATTTTTCCCCTAGTCCGGAGGTCGGGAATAGAATCCCGGAATTTTGCTCCTGTTTCAGTCTATTCCCGGTCGGGAATATTTTCCCGGGGAATTTCAGTCCCAACAGCCAAACGAGCCCTTAGAGATGCCCTTGGCTCCGCTGCGGAATCGCATCATCAGAAAACAATACCCTTGTTTGCACGAACGAGAGTAGACGAGCGTGCGGAGCGTAGGGTTTGCCGCCACCGCCAATTCAGGCCGTCCTCCGGCGAGGACGCCGGAGTAATCGGTCCGTCCCCAGCTTCTCCAGGGACCTCTCGCTCCATCCCATCTCCGACCGCCGCCGAGGTAGCTCCTCCTCCGGCAGCGCCTCGTTGCTCCGTCACCGGATCTGCACGACGCCGCGCCGCTCCCTGCTACTCGTCCTTCCCACGGTTCCAGCCCATCCGATGATTCCTCTCGAACGGTAGCCCCTGTGGGTCTGGGCCTCCCCACGGTTCCCCCGCCCTTGCAACTTGTCTCTGCCCCCGTCTCCACCCAGCTCTTTCTCAATCGAAGGTAAAGACAGTTGCTTTTACTTCTATATACTACTGTAGTTTGTTTCATACCCATCAATAGAATTGATTTGGGATATGCAAACAGACAGTTTTCTTCTTCTGTATTGGTTGTTCATGTGTGGTGACTATTGTATGCACAACAGGAATTGATGGGTGATAACTATTGTATATGCAGTAGGAATTGAATGTCTGATGACTATTTGCATGCAATAGGAATTGATGCGTGATGAATTTTTTTTGTATGCAATAGGAATTGATGCAATGCCCTGCCATAGAACACTATTCACACTATTTGATGCCATGCCATAGCACACTATTCACATTGTTTGATGCCATGCCATGCCATAGATGCATACAATTTGATACCAAATCATTACATTAGTTTAATCTTCTTTGTATCATTGACTGAACCATGACACAGAATTATACTCTACTTGCCTGCAGTCTGCATGAATTTCAATAAAACACTTTATTGACATAACATGAATGGTGATTAAAATTACCCGACCAACCTTCGAGCAAACATGAAAATTCTGGGGAAGGGAGAAGAATATGGAGCATCTGGCAATCAATTAGACAGCGATTAATTTCTTCTCTTTTCCTTCCATGCCAAAAAACCCTACACATAAAAATTGGCTCAAGTGTTTCCTTAGTGCCTGTTTGGATGTAGATATTCAGGCTTGGAATTCAGAATTGTTATTTATTATGGACGGCTGTTTGGATGGCTGTGGACTTGAGAGCTGGAAACCGACCCAAATACCAAACAGTATTCACAATGCTTGCGAGCCTAGCTCTACTTTTCCGAGGTCACACCCTCTGCATTTGCTAGTCACAACATGTTACAGAGCGTGCCGAGTGAGAGAATACCTGTTAATGACAGTGAAACTTCTGGAGAGGCGGTGGGGAAATAGGGAGTATTGGCTGCACGCTAGGTCATGTTCGCTCGACCTTGGAGTCGGCGGAGCTGCTGGTCGACCGTGGCGTGAGTGTGGGGTTAAACCATACGATCTGCTGGGGCTTCCAAAGGAATCGTAAGGAGGCTGGGGAGGCGTAGGAGGCGTGGTGGTTGGAGTCGGGGACGACATATGTTGTCAGCCGGAGTTGATGGTGAATCGAAGAGGGCTTGGGTGTTGAGAATGGAGAGAATATAGAGGCAGTTAACACTTGGGAGCATCAGAATGTGACAGCAGCTTAAGTATCCACCCTTATAGCTCCCTCTCTTAGCACGCTCTCCAGAGCCTAAACATCCTCCTCCAAGGAAAGGTCCATCTGCCGCTTGACTGGAGTCAAGAATTGCTCAAGTCCTTCTGAGCCAGTGGAGATCGGCCTGGTAACCCTGATTTTCAATTGCTCTTTTAGGAGGTAGTGCTTTAGGTTCCTCAAAGCCTACTTGGTATAGAGATGGCACCTTCTCAACAGAATAAGAGCCCTAATTTGGACCTTTAGCCTGCGTGCTTGTGCTTCAATCGTATCTTTCTATTCTCGTTTGCCCGTTTCTTCTCACCGTTGGTGATTTCATATCTGTTTTGCTCTGGGTATTAAGGTTAGCAGCAGCGAATTGGGTATTTGGTCCCTTCTATTTTCCTCCAAACCTAGTCGATTTCTGGTTTAACCTTTTTCCAGATTGGACCAGGCCGGCCTTAGGGATTTGATTGTGTAATTGTGTTTCCCAAGTCAAATTCTACTGTTTACAACAGCTGAAAGTTAGGATTTCCTTCCACATTTTCAGGGTTTGAAAGATGCAGAACGTAAAAAAAGCTGGTCTCACTAGAAGCTCAAATCAGGGGCAGCAAACATGCAAAGGAGGCAGACAGGCCAGTGAGTCACTGATTTCAATCATTTCACCTCTTTCTCTAGTTTATAAAGTTCTTTTCAAATCGCTCACAACTGTGACGTATAATGCTGACGTAACTAGGAATGAGCTCAAGTGATTTGGGTGAAGATGGATGGTGTGAACTTAGTCAAGAACTTGCTTCCAAGTTGTCTCCAAACATCGTCTCACTTGCTTCATTTCATGGTAATTGTACTGTTGTATGCGAATGTCATTTCCATTTTTGTATTTAATCATTAGTAGTTAACGACTGAAATTTTGACCTTATGTAGATGGGGCGATGTATTCACAATGCACAGGCATAGTCATAAGAAACAAGCAATCTGGTGCATCTTTCCTGACATCGTCAGATTTGCTTACTATGAACGGCAGGTTTAAACATTCATTAAAGGTGGGTGCTACCAAATTTACTCGTCTTCTTTGCTGGCTTATTTTTTAAGAGCATGCACTTAAGCGCATATTCATGACTGTGACTGAAATAAAACGAAGAGGTCTAGTGACATAAAAAAGAAAAGCTACTGGATATATCCTTGCTTCCTGATTTAGGCTGTTTGTAACCATCTGCTAATCATTATGTATACCTCTTGTCTTA
Source organism: Lolium rigidum (assembly GCF_022539505.1). NCBI lineage: Eukaryota > Viridiplantae > Streptophyta > Magnoliopsida > Poales > Poaceae > Lolium > Lolium rigidum. The sequence goes on from NC_061514.1 coordinate 242,516,061, forward strand.
TTGCGTTGTCACAGATCAAAGTGCGTCTACCAAATTGCAGACTGCTTGATGGAGTTGTGCAACATTACAGATTGCCTTACAATATGCTTGTTATCACAACCGAGTACTTCCCTGATCTTCGCAAAGCATGCCTCAGTGACAGCGTGCAAGTTGAGTCGCTCACTGAGTTATTAGCTGTCAGGCGTTGCTATAACTCAAGCAAATTAATGGCCAGAAGTGGGGTAATGATGGAGGGTTCACATGGAGTTGAAAGCGAAGGATTCAAGTTTTCCACATGCCAAATCACTGCGGTGTGATGTCCATTTATCTCCTTCTCTAATTCTTTCTTTTGATTTTTCACAATTTATAACTTTCGTTTGTTATACTTCATTTCATGCTAGACTGGAAGCGGTGGACCTCTTGTTGATCCTGATGGGAATGTTATTGGGCTTAACTGGTATAACGATAGGGAAATAACCACATTTGTACCAACAAATCAGATTCTTGAGTGCTTGGTCGCTTGCGGATTCCGGTATGTCATCTAGACTTAAATCATTTAATCATACTGATGAAAATGCAGATTGCATTATGCTAGACTAGTAAGTTATTTCCGTGAAAGGTTGATCATATTTATCAAAACACTGTTTGCCTTAAGATGAGTTTATACACTCTGTTTCAGGTCCTCTATGCGAAAAAAATCCACACCCTCCAACTTCTGTTCAGAAGGTGATCTAAGAACAATCATTCCTTTGCAATTATTGTGCTAACTTCGATTTGTTTATCATTTCACAGCAAAGTACAAAGGCATACTGTATGAGATGTATTCCAACATATAGCTCAGTGTGCTTAAATAACGTCTCTTTTTCATTATAGGTAGCTATTGTCGAGATAGCTCAAGTCGGGGAAGTGAAAATGAGAAACAGGAACCTGGTGGCGTATGGTGTGAGCTTGATCAAGAACTTGCTTCAAAGTTGTCTCCAAGTGTCATCTCCCTTGCTTCATTTGATGGTGATTATTAATTCTAGCACATTTTTCATGTTTTATTTAACCACGGGTAGCTAATAACTCAAAATAATGATCCTGTGCAGGAGAGACATTGCATTCTGAATGCACAGGCATAGTTACTGATAGCAAACTATCTTCTCCCACTTTTCTGACTTCAAGAAGTTTGTTTAGATCTGTGTACGGTGAACACATCCTCACAATGACGGTTTGTACTGGCAGTTTTTCTGTACTTTGCCTGCTTATTTAAGATATTGATAATCATTTGTGTAACTCTTTATCTTGCTTTGCTCTGGTATTGTAGATCAAAGTGCGCCTTCCAAATGACAAAGTGGTTGATGGGTCGTTGCAGGATTATATGGGTTCTTATAATTTGGTTCTTGTCACCACTGACCCCTTGCCAGCCTTACCTGATCTTCGTCTAGCATGTCTCAGCAAAAGCATGCAAGTAGAGTCGGCTGCTAAGGTATTGGCTATAAGGCGGTGCTTCAAGTCAGGCAAATTAATGACCACCACTGGGGTGCTGATTGACAGTCCAAGTGGAGTTGTTAGCAATGAGCTTAAGTTGTCCACTTGCAAAATCACTGAGGTGTGTTGTTGGTTTCATCCCCCATTTTTCTACATGGACAAAATCAATGATTGTGCTGTGAATTCATGATATTAGCGGGTTATGTGCACTGAGCATGCGGGGTTCACCCAAGGTTGCATTTTCCCAGTATGTAGAATTGATTCATTTGTGCCAGACTGAGTTTAAATTATTTTTGTGCTAGGCTGCCAGTGGAGGACCACTTGTTGATTTTGATGGGAATATTGTTGGCATGAATTACTATGATACAGAAACAACTTCATATGTACCAACTAATTTTATTTCTGAATGCGTGGGGCCTGCTGTTTTCTGGTAAGATTATGCCCACATTTATGGTGCAACTTCTCCAGTTGCCTTGCTGTCTTCGTTGTTTTATATTCTGTAATATAGTACGACAGTATGCTAATTGGTTGAGAAAACATGATGTCTGCATTAGGGTCTTTGTGCCTATTAGCACCCATTCCTTCTGAGCTTGCTCTTCTCCTCACTATGCAGTATCTGTCCGGTTGCAAGTTCAGCATGCAGGGCCGAGCCAGGGCAACCTGTTTCTCCTGTGTTTCTCTCCCTACTGCTCTTCGTGATTACACAAACACAACCTAACTGGTGTAGAGAATAAACCAGTATAACACAAGTTATTCCTTGTAAACCATAAATTGGTGCTGATTCCCAACTAGAAATGAGTGCTTAGATGAGAGACCAAAGATAGGATCTGAAATAGTAGGAGTCATTACATAACCTAAACCTCCTATTCCGTCCGACCCAAATTAATTGACATGGCTCATGAACTAGGCAGTGCGGTTGCTCAGTTCACAGTAGTGATGGTTCTTCAGTAGCATCTATTGGATCTTCACATTCATTGCTCACATCCTTGCCATCATTCATGAATCATGATTCTTCTTTGTCATCGTATTTATTTCCTGATTCCTGATGTTGCTCTTGCTCATCTTCTTCCATGTGTGGGCAACTATTTGCATGACAACTGTTACCAATTATCATTCTTAAGTATATTCACCTTTCGGTAATAAGATGAGTAATGCCAATATCTGTTGTGAAGCATTCAACAAATAGTAAACAATTTGTTTACTGTAATTGAAAACCCTGCCCATACCAGATTAGGATTCATCTGAAAGTTTAGTCAAAAGTTCGTGCTCATACTAATATGGGACAATGGACCTCACATTTTCATCTTGAACTTCCGTATAATGTTTTTTTTTTCTATTTTATCATGAACTCTAGTTTTCTGATCTTGCCCTTGTTTTACCGTTCAGTTGATCTAGCTATTTGACGTCCATGCCTGAATATGACCCCTCATTTTGCATGGATTACTACATTCAGGTCGGGAAGTAAGGACGATGGTTGTAGTACAAGTAAAAGAAAGATCAGTGGGATAGAAACATCTGCAACACCCTATAACCGGTGGGAAGGTATGCTAAGCACAGTCACTCTTTAAGACTGCTATATGTGCACTACTGCACTGTTAGGCAGTTATTCATCATCGTCCAATGCTACGTTGTTTTTGTGTGAAATTTTCTTATATTACTCCAATATCCTACTTGCCTTAAGACCTCTAAAATTATGTGCACCATTTAGACAGTTCATCATTTTCCAATGTTACTTTAAGTCGCGCGAATTTCTTATTTTTGTGAAATCATCATATTTAGGTCACTAGCATGTTCCAGGTTGCTAGTTTATGGTTGTAATTTTTATCCTCACATATGTTCTGGCAACTAGTTTGTCCTAAAGCACATGAATGTAATGAAGTGCTTCCACAATTTCTAACTCCAAACCACACGATGACTTGAGGAAAGTCACTTATAGTGATAACTATCATAAATTATCATGCTAAGTACATGCAAAGTTCTCGATTATTAATCATTTCATTATATTGTACCAGAAGTCACTGATCACGTCGAGGCATCTCCTATCCTTGAGCCAACAGGTGAATTGAGCATGGTCATTTCTCTTATGAATTGTTATGCAAGTTGTTATCATATTTTAATATTAGGTTTTGATCATCACTGGATCATTTGTTGTTTTATCTTGTGATAGCAGAACTCACTGACAATGATCTCAAGCATACACTTGATCCCTGGCCATCTGGTGATAATGATGACCATGAATTGTTTCACCTTTGTTGCACTAGCGTTCGTTTTGATTTGCCTTAGCCATGGTGTCCGCATGGGAGTTGGACGGCAGGGTAAAAATACGATGATCTCCAGCGTGCCATTTTTTCCAATAGAAAAAAATAGCTAGTTTAGGAAAGAGAAGGATCGAACTAATGTTTTCCGAGGATTTTTTAGATGCACTACATTTACGTATGCAATGGGGAACCAAATAAATGACCATGGCAATACACCGGCATTCAACTAATCATTTTCCAATGTTATTTTGGGCCGCATGATTATTTCTCAAATTATCATATTTACGTCTCCTGCAAAAATTGCAAGGAAAGGCTGCATACAATGACCCAATGTGGTCCGACCCCTCCCCGGACCCCGCGCAAAGCGGGAGCTTCATGCACCGGGCTGCCCTTTTTTAATCATATTTACGTCGCTATCATGTTCTGCATTGCTAATTGTTGTCCTCATGTATGGTTAGTAACTAGTGAAGTACATGAATGTAATGAAGTGGTTCCACAATTTCTTATCCCAAACTACACGATGACTCGATGAGAGTCACTTATAATGATAACTACTTCCTCATCCATAATAAGTGTTGGGGCTTTAGTTCAATTTAGTCCAAATTTGAACTAAAACCTTGACACTTATTATGGATTGGAGGGAGTATCAAAAGATTATCATATTCATGCTAAATATAATGCATGTTCTCGGTTATTAATTATTTCATTATGTTGTACCAGAAGTCACTGATTACGTTGAGGCATCTCCTATCCTTGAGCCAACAGGTGAATGAGAGTGTTCATTTCTTGTATGAATTGCTATGCACGTGGTCATCATATTTTAATATTAGGTTTTGATCATCACTGGATCATTTATTGTTTTATCTTGTGATAGCAGACCTCACTGACAATGATCTCAAGCATACACTTGATCCCTGGCCATCTAATGGTGAGTCAGTGCTCCTGATTTTGCCATTCTTACTTCCACAAAGCCTGATGACCATGAATTGGTTCACCTTTGTTGCACTGGTGTTTGTTGTGATTTCCATGATCATTATTAATAGTATCATGAATCGCTTCACCCTGTTTTACCAGTATTCACGAGGAAAGTAAATATGATGTTAAGTTATTCTGGATACCCATTGCCAAGTTTTGCTGACGGTGAGCCAACTGCTATAGATTTTGATGAATATTTTCCTTTTCTTCACTTGTTGACAGTTTTGTTCTCACATCTCAACTATTGTGCCATGCATATTTAACCAGGAAGCATGTATTTGAAGGCTGATTTTGAAGAGAAATTTGACAAAAAGGGCTGTAGTAAATCTATTAATAGAGTTGCTTCAAAGATGTCCCGATATGTTGTCGCACTTGCTTCATTCGATGGTGATTATACTGTTGCATGCCATTTTAATTCTCTACATTTCCTTTTGTCTTGTTTGATCACGTGGTAATGATTGAATAACATCATGTGCAGACGAAGACAAAAGATATTTTGCTTGCACAGGTATGTTGATAAAATGCAAGGACTCCAGAACTAGAGTTCTGACTTCACTAAGTTTAGTTAGAACTTCTGGTGGTGAAAACAAGATTCGTAAGCTGAGGGTTGGTACTGCTAGTCACTATTTCATCTTGTCCATTTAAGATACTGGTTAAGTACTTAAGTCCCACTTCATTATTGCAGATTGAAGTGTGCCTTCCAAGTAAACAATGTGTCCCGGGGACATTGCAATACTATGATCCACACTATAATATGGCTGTTGTCAGCTTTTTCTCTGGTGTCAGCATCCGGGGTGTCAACGTCTTGGTTGCTCGTCGCCATCGAGTGACAGAACTCAGTGAAACGCCTCAAACTAAGGTAGTAGCTCTAGGACGTGGCTTTCGATCAGGCGAGTTCATGGTCACAAATGGGGTGGTGACTGGCGAACGAAGTAGGTTTGATTGCCAAGAGCTTCAGATGTCCACTTGTAAAATCACCAAGGTACACTGTTGACTTTTCGTATATCAGTTTGCATGTTCCGAATAAATTGTTGCATCAGAATGTGAATGAATATGAACTATCAACAACTATATCTGCAAGGCATTGCAAATATCGTACTTTCCCCATGTAACCCTTTGTTCGGTACCACATTGTTGTTCTGCTATAGGCCGGGATTGGAGGACCTCTTATAGATTTTGATGGGAACTTTGTTGGCTTGAACTTCTATGACGTGGAAGAAACTCCTTACCTACCAAGGAATGTAATTCTGAAATTATTAACTCGGTTAAGTGCAGAACGGTATGCCCTTTATATTCATTCAATCTCTTTTATTCTGAATGGTGCTCAATTACTTTTCATATGTTCTGTATAGTCGTATAGTTCTATTTTTTCCTTGAATACACGTGCTCAAATTCTTTCTGTATGCTCTATGTATTCATATAATTTCCTTTTTTCTTTGTCTGAAATGCAAGTGCTCAAGTGCTTTAGATGCACACGGTATTCAGGTGTGTTGGGGGGAGTGGGATTGATCATCTTCTATAGTTGAATCTTGGGCAATATACTTTACATTTGGCAGCTACAGAATGTGGATCAGTTTGGTTGTTAGTCCGTCTTTGTTCTTATATGACTCGGCGTTTTGAATTCGAAACTCATGGTGTATGTTCTTTACTTCATTTTGCATTTAGTGAATGAAATTTGACATTATAGTTTTGTATCGTTTGGAAATATATGACTCTTTGTGCAATGGTATCACATGGTTTCAACCATCTTTGCCAGGGGCTTATTTGACCTTTACTCTATAGATTGGAGGCTTGTTATTATATGTATTACATTAGATAATAAGTGATAGCTGATGTAAACTCATTATATATTATATATATTAGAGCCCAGCTAGTGTTTTCCAGTCTCACTCTACCCCATGCCATTAACATATTGCAGCATGCTTGACTAAAGGCGATTCAGTTATGTTTGGATTTAATAACCTTTGTTTGGTCTATTTGTAGGACTGTTGCTACCAATGTTACGAAGAAGTCCCATTTGAATATGGATGTTAGGAAGAAGTCCCATTTGAATACGGATGTTAGGAAGAAGTCCCATTTGAATAGGTACCTCCCTGTGATTCCTCCCAGTACAGTTTGTTTAACATAAACTATTCAATGTCTAACTTCAGAAAATATTCATGGACAGATGGCCCGTCCCAGACCCATACTGGGTTTATCCGAGCCGTCACCGTCAAGCGAGTCATCTGTCAGATGGCCATCTGTCAGATGGCTACGAATAGAAGTCTCGTGCTTGTATGAACGCCTATGTACTTAATGTTGTGTTGTGCTTGTATTTTGTATGAACACCCATGTACTTAACTTAATGGCAATATGGTGGTAGCATGGTTACATCATTTTATGACAATTAACTGCACGGGGCGAGAGTTTATGATAATAGAAAGCATTGAGAATCGTATTCCAATTTCTGCTATAGTAGTTTTAACCTTTGGAAGCGTGTATCAGGAAACCTGACGTGTTGTTACTTGGCTTGGGAGATAGGCGTCCGCATTGAGGGGCCTGACGTGTGACATTGCCGCGCTACCGCACTGGTCGATTGGGGTTGACTTTGCTGAATCTCATGTGGAAGTGTTCAACTGATCAACTGAAATTTGAGAATCGTATTCCACTTTTTGCTATAGTAGTTTTAACCTTTGGAAGTACGGCACCTGACGTGTTGGGAGATAGGCGTCCGCATTGAGCGGCCTGTCGTGTGCCATCGCCGTGTTACCCGTCTGGTCGATTTAAGCTGACTTTGCTATCGCTGTGTTACCCATCTGATTGCTTGAGGTTGACTTCGCTGAATCCCAAGTGGGATTGCTCAGTGAATTTGAGATCTTATTGATATCGTGCCCTTTTTCTTTTGGCTGAATCACTAAAGGGGTATAAGACAACTTAAATCAGGATATTTGAAAAGAAGAAAAATAGTCAAATAAAGATTCTACTAATAAATTAATGATTGGGACATTTAAAAAGAAGCAAAAGTAGTTCAATAATGATTTTAACGATAGGTGCATTGGAAGTTCATACTATGATCAACTGTTGATACCAGCTACACCTTATTTTTTGAGGATACACCCTGAAAAGTGTATGATAGTTCATTGAAGATATCCCAGACGGCTAATACAATGCCAAAAAACTATACTATACAAACACGACCACAACACAACCAAATAAGGGGAACGCCAACATTGGGAAGGCACAATCTAATGCACAGCCAACCCATAACCGCCTATACATGCATTTGGTTCCTAACCAGACCATGTATGGGATGGGATCGCGCTTGGTTGTAAAAGAGAGGGATGCAACGGATCACCGATTAGGATGGAGTGCTAATTTCCTGTGAGAAAATCGCTTCTATAAAAAAAAACCATTGACAACCTACACAATGGCTCGTTTGCCATCCAATTAAACAAAGCTTCAGTTCTTATGTACCAAACACAAGCAAATTCCAGTGCTTATTTGCCATGGCAGTTAGTCCATCGTTATGTTGCCTCCGTTTTTCTCAGTATATCCGAATATTCGAGTTTTGAAAAATAAAGGGAGTGATTATAAAGCTAGCTGTTTTTCAATTGAGGAACAGGCACATTTTTGCATGCAATCAAATGTAGACACCTGTTAAGGCTACACAATTAAGGTCAATTAAAAATAAGTGTGCTGGTAAGCTTCCCTCTTGGAACGGGAAATGCACCACGACAGGTGCTCACCTCTCAAGCTATCTACTATTTGACGCCCATCTCTATACCGCCGGGAACCTTCAACTACATTAATAAGATTGAGCGCGCCTTCCTTTGGTCGTCCAATGACCACACAACGGGAGCTATGCAAAGTAAATTGGGATATGGTTTGTCGCCCGAAGAAGTTTGGTGTCTTTGGTGTGATTAACATGGGCAAGTTTGCTATGGTCCTTCGGCTTAGATTGCCTTGGTTGAAATGGAAAGACCCAAGCAAGATTTGGGTGGGTTCCGGATTCCCATGCATGGTGGAAGATATGGATTTTTTCTATGCCACGACCATCATCACGGTTGGTAACGGCAAGAAACACCTTTTTAGCATGCTCCGTGGCTTGGTGGGCAAAAACCAATTGATATCGTGCCTCTTATATTCTCATCTCCTATGCACAAGAATTGAAAAGTGGCGCAAGTTTTGCAAGGCAATGCATGGGTTGGCAAAATTGACTTGGAGCAAGATTTCTCCCTAGAGCATTTATCCCAATTTGTGGAGCTTTAGGGCCACATCGACAACTTCAACCTCAACCAAGACGTGGACGATGACATTGTTTGGAGGCTCACCTCCAATGGCCAATACACTACAAAATCCACCTATGAGATGCAATTCTTGGATTCCACTTTATCTAGCCTGAACAAGTCGATTTGGAAGGCATGGGTCCCTTCCAAGGTGAAAATTTTCTCTTGGCTTGCTAACCAAAATAGGATTTGGATGGCCGACCATTTGGCTAAGCGAGGGTGGCCCAATTGTGGACTATGTCCTTTATGCAAGCAACGCGTTGAGTTCGTGAACCACCTCTTCGTCCATTTTCACTACACTAGTCTTTGTGAGAAGGCTAAAGAATGGTTGGGCATCTCCGAGCTCAATGTAAACCGTTGGGTGGACCTCTCCTTCCCGGTGTGGTGGAACATGATGTCCACGGGAGAAAACCGCAAAGCCATGGCCTCGCTCACCATGCTCATCACTTGCAAAGTTTGGAATAAGCGTAACGATAGTCTTCAACGACAAGCATGTGCCCTCGCAAGTCGTCTTCGGCAAGATTACAAAGCAAGCTAGACTATGGGTATTGGTCGTGCTAAAAGTTTGGGCCTTTTGATGCCGCGAGATAAAATTTGTAACATGTTATTTGTGGCAAATTTTTGCTATATTGTAAAACTTCTTCTTAATCAATAGATCGGGGCAGAGTTTTTGCCCTCGTTTAAAAAAAAAAGTCAATAAAAAACTCAGTTCTCAAATGTTTCTGTTTCGTTTCAACATAACAGCCAGTTTTTTAAGGCCACGTCCAATTTGAGTCACTTTGCTGTTTCTTCAATTAGTTGATCTGCAGGGTCTTTTGAGTCCACGAAAGGAAAATTCCAAGAAATGAAAGAAAAACACTGAAGACTAAAGAATATATGAATGAAGACTGAGAAATAAAAATTGACTGAAATACCGAATAAAGATAGAAAATGAATAAAACAAAGGAACTAAATATCCTGAAAATTATAATAATGAGAAAATTCAAAATTAATAAATGAGAAGCAAATAAAACGCCTAAAGCGGTCCATTTTCTAACATGAAGGGGGGGCGCCTTAGCGCCTAAGAGCATCACTAGTAGTACCCCTAAACCCTCAAACCCTCAAACCGTTTTAAGGGTTGAGAATGGGCATTTTTTGGCACGTTTGAGGGTTGAAAAACTGGGGCAAAGACTAAAACCCTCAAACCCAATCCTTAAAACGGAATATTCTGTTATAAGGGTTGGGTTTGAGGGTTCTAGTCTTTGCCCCAACCCCAACCCTTGAAACTGTCATATGACATATCACAAATTTCATCATCTCAACAACAGTTTGAAAGAAACAATGATCATTCTAATTATTATTACAACACCGAATAATTGTTTCAAACACATAATAAAATCATTCAAGTTATTACAACAATGTTTTTGCAAATGACAATAATATTTCGAATCAAATAGGACATAGAAAAAGTAAAACAATGGTAGATCATTGGCCTTGCCGCCGGCCATCCAACTGCCAGTGGTGCTCTACTAGATCATCCCGGAGCTGGGCATGAGTCTTTTCATTCTCAATCCGACGATGTGCTTCAAGAAAAGCTTGTACGGGAGAACTGTTTCTTTCCGGTTGCACACGGGTACCAACATTGTCATAGAAACAAGGCAGGTTTAAGCCTCTCTCATCCTCGAGGATCATGTTGTGTAGATTCACACACCATTTCATGATGTTCACCAAGGTTTTTTTGTCCCAAAAACGAGCTGAACCCCGAACTATGGCAAACCTTGCTTGCAAAACACCGAAATCTCTCTCAATATCCTTGCGGGCAGCCTCTTGTGCCTTGGTGAAAAGAGCCTCTTTTTTGGTTAATGGCACCCCATTTTTCTCTTTGATGGACTTCACAAGAGTTTCCCACTCGGGATAAATGCCATCGATGAGATAGTATCCCATTGAGTACTCATTGTTCATGACCTTGTAGTTGCAAGTAGGAGCATCCCCGGAAACTAATCTTGCAAACAAAGGAGACCTATTGAGCACATTGATATCATTGAGTGTGCCCGGCAAACCAAAAAATGCATGCCAAATCCATGTGTCCTCCGATGCCACGGCCTCAAGCACAATGGTTGCATCACGGCTTTTACCACAATACATGCCTTGCCATGCCTTTGGATAATTTTTCCATGTCCAATGCATGCAGTCAAGACTACCAAGCATCCCCGGCCATCCCCTTTTTTCATTCATCTCCATCAATCTCTTTGTATCTTCTTCATTGGGTGCTCGAAGATACACATCACCATACAACCGGATGACCAATTTTGCAAACCTACGGACGGACTCCGTGGTTGTATCTTGTCCAATGCGAAGATACTCGTCAGTGTAGTCCGCGGGTATGCCATAGGCGTGCACCCGCATTGCCGCCGATATCTTTTGGTACCCACTAAACCCCATGATACCGGCGGCGGATCTACGACGCTTGAAATAATCTGAGGAGACCGCACAATCATTGACAATCTTCACGAACAAACTACGTCGCATTCGGTACCTTCTCCGGAAGAGGCGTGGTGGGTATGTCGGTACCTCCGCGAAGTAGTCGTGCATCAATTGCTCGTGGCCGAGAGCGCGGTTCCGGTAGATGGTGACTCGCCCCATCTTCGACCCTCTCCTCTGATCCATCAGCTTCTTGCGGTCTTCAAACTCTTGCACGTCGATGAGGAGGCTCACCATCTCGACATCGTCGTCTTGAAGCAACTCCTCAATAATAACTTTCTCTCTCGGGCCACATGGAGGAGCACCTCATCTGAGAGGCGGCAGAGCGACGCATCGGCGCACCGCGCCAGATGGGTGCCGGAGCGCCACACGGGATGGGCGCCAGACAACCACACGGGATGGGCGCCGGAGCTCCGCGCCGGGCAGGCACCGCAGTGCTGCATCACCGCTACCGAGCACGCCGCCGAGAGGGGCAACACCGAGCGCTAGGAGAAGGCCCCCAACGACGAGCACGAGGAGGAGGCCACCGGCGATGAGCACGAGGAGGCCACCGGCGACAAGTAGATGGAGGCCCGCGACGTGTACGAGGAGGTTCGTAGCGACGAGCTGATGGAGGATGCTGATGTCGATTCCAGAGGCTGGCGTGATTTCTTGAGTTTTTCCTCTCTTTCACCCTCTCGATTTGTTGATTTTCTGATGCGAGTAGCATATGTTGGTTACCTACCTCTCGATTTGTTGATTTTCTGATGCGAGTAGCATATGTTGGTTACCTACTGATTGTGTTCCTTCTCCTACTCAAGTTTTCTTGTGAACACCCTTTTCAAATTGATTGCTGGTAGTTGATTAGTGGCGTGGTGTAATCCTATAGCTGCAGGGGCATTTTCTTTTGGTAGAAGATGGATTTCTCCAACTACGGCTACAGATTTTCAAGCTCTGAATGTAGTCAACCGTGTTACGAGCACCAATAGAAAACATGCAATTAGGCTTAATTAACCTAGAAATTGCGATTAGCAATCAGTATCTGATGAAAAGTTTAACCTGGCAACTAGGCATTATGAATCTGCAATTAGGGTCCAGATAATCTGGTAATAAGTAACGAACTGAACATGGCAGACTAGACTTAATTTTTTCATAATTTGTAATCTGGGAGCTAGGCATAATTAATATGGCAGGTAGGTATAATTAATCTGGCATTTTGTACATACTTTTAACACTATAGTTTGATGTGATAATTTTTATGGAGACACGCATGTGATAAATTTTCCTAGAGTAATATGTTTGTGGTACTATGACATTGACATTATAGTGCAAGGAATAGTGAAAAGTGGAGCTGACACACTGGGGTCTTTCCCGTATGAAAGAGCAGCTGCACGGGAAGTCTTTTGTGCGGCGCCGCTACATAGTAAAGTCCAACTTTAAATTAGTGCAAACTCAAGATGTAGCCTCCTCCTTTAGAGCATCCCAGCCGCTGGGTTCCCCACGCCCAAATCCGGCGAATGGATGTAAGTTTTGGCCCCGGGAGCCCATTTTTTCCAACGGCGAGCCCAGGATAGATGTAAGTTTTTGATAAAATACGACGAATTCAGATAAAAATGAGCGAAACTCAGTCAAACATAAGAGAAATTTAATGGTATTTAACACATATAGGCGAGTTCGTACATAAGTAGGCCGAATTCGTACAAAATTCGGCGTTAGGCAAACTAAAACTTAAACTAAAAGCGGCCTTCTACATGCCGAAATGGCGGTAGAAGGCCGTGTAGTCGCTGCCGCCGCCGTCGTCGCTGGAGTTACCGGTGTCCTGGGGAGGCGGTGCCTCGTACCAGCGGCTCGAACCCTGACCAGGGTTGCCGGCGCGTGGCGACGTCGGTCGGTAGAGGTCGTCGTCGCTGCTCTCCTCGAGCTTGACCAGCTGGACGGGCCTGGACGGGGCTTTCCTTGCCGAGGCGGCGAGTCGCCGTGCGGCGGCTAGGTCCAGCATCCGCTGCTGCTGCTCTGCCTCCTGGCGCTCCCAGTCCCGCCGGGACCACTCCAGCGCGGCGTCCATGGGCAGGGTGTTGTCGGCGGGAACCAGGTCCTACAGCGACCTGGCGATCGCCTCCTCCATCGTGGCGTCGTCCGCGCGCTTTGCCTCCTCCTCGGCGAGCTGGTTGGCAGCGGAGGTGGCGGCGGCCTCCTTCTTTGCGGTCTTCCTCTTTCGCCCGCGCGATGGAGAAGTTGGCGCCGGCTGGTTGCGGATGACAAGGGCGCCGCTGCCGCGCCGTCGTGTCGGCGTCGGAGACGCCGGCTCCTGCTTGACGGGGTAGCGTGGAGACACCGACTCCTTCTTGACGGGGTAGCGCGGGGCCGATCCGCCAGACCGAGAGGCGGATTTGGATCCTGACGAGGAGGAGGACGTCGCCATCCTCCTCGGCGTCCAGGAAATACCGTGTCGACGCGACACGGTAGCCGCCTCCGGCGTCCAGGAATGGGTGTCGATGTGTGCGAGCACATTGGCGAGGGTGCGGTTAGGCGCGCTCCACCACCGGCGGCGGCCGGCAACGTTGTTCCTTGCCGGAGGAGGAGGAGGGCCGTCATACGCGGCGAGCTCGCGCTCGTACCTGCGCCGGAAGAAGTCGCTCCACGAGTCGTAGTTGTCGGGGAAGAAGCGCGGATCCGCGCGCTGCTCGTCACTGAGAGTGACGAGCACGCGTCGATCTCCGTCTCGAGGGCGGCCCGAGTCGTCGGCGGCGGCGGGATCGGGACGCCGCCCGCGCTGAATCGCCACCCTCCCGGCGCGCGGAAGTCCGGCGGCGCCGGGTTGCCCGCCATGTGGAGAAGCCAGCCCTCCCATTGGTGGAGAGAGCGACGGTCGAAGCCATTGTTGGCCGCGCCGTTGTTCGCCATTGTTTGTTCGCCGCTAGGTCTCGCTCGAGGTTGGGGAAGATTGGGGAAGATTGAGCACAATGAGCGTGGTGAATGCGGCCAGACGTGGTAGTTCAGCGATAAATAGAGGATGACGCGCGTGAAACCGAGGCAACGACATTAACTCGCCGCGTAAAAACGACGTGTCCGGCGAAGACTGACCGGCGGCAGCCTTTTCTAGCGCGCGGAAGATGATGCGATGAGGACGACGATCGGTCTCTCTCGCTGACAATTTGGGGCCTCCATCCGTGCGGGAAACTTTCTCGGCGGTTCCCACGCTTTTCTCTCGTCCGGAGTCCCTGAGCGCTCCCCGGGGGGCCGGGAATGGCCTGGGCTCTCCGGACGGATGAAAGGCCTAATCCGGACGAAATTGAGGAGTCGGGGGCGCGACTGGACCGTTTTCGTTCATCCGGATAAAAAAAGACGTCCTGGGGGTCTCGTCGGGGAGACGGCTGGAGATGCTCTTACCCGGGTTTGGGACCAGCTATCACAAAATACATGGAATATACATGTGATAGGAAAAAGCTGCAGGAGAGTAACATGTACTAGAAGAATAGTTTCAGTCTGAAAAATTAAAATGCCCCAATAGTTTTCCCTGATTTTTTTAATTGCAGGAACAAACTCTCCAGCCAATAAATCATCAAAGAAGAACAAGAAAACTAAGGATGCAGCTCAAGTAACTCATCAACCGCAAGGCAGATATAGCTGAGAAGCATCTACCTCAAGCGTTCCGAAATGAAGACAAACAAAAGTGCAAACAAAGACGCAGCGGAGAAGCATCTATGTAAAGAGTTGCAATATGAAAACACATAAAAGTCAGATATCATAATGTTCCTTTTGTTCCTAGAGAATTTATTTTTGTACTAATAAGCAAATAAAATGAAAGAAAAGTTTACTGGATGCAACAAAGTATGATTCAACATCATATAAAAATGTTTGTAGTTCTAGGTGGCTACAAAATGTGCACATTGTCAGTTATTTTACATTGCAAGTTATCTTAGAATCTTTCTATGGTTATACGAAAAACTGAACAAAACGTGAACTCTTGTATCTTAACATATTTCTAGATTAAAAAGCAAAAAATATGTAAAGTCTCCATAACAGTAATGTTACCAGACAGTTTGAGTATAAAACCCTGTGACCACCGAAAACAGCACAGATCCAAATCCAATAACATGTTGCAGACAAAAAAAATAGCAGTCTGCCTAAGAGCATCTCCACTCGTCTCCCCACAGAGCCCCCCACGGCCACTTTTTTTCATCCGGACGGCGAAAAACGGTCCAGTCAGGCCTCCGGTTCCTCGTTTTGGTCCGGATTTGAGCCTATTTTCGTTCGGACTGCCCATGCCATCCTCGGTTTCCCGGGGGTCTCCCGGGGACTCCGGATGAAGCTAAACCAACCGCTCACGCCCATGTGTCTCCTCTTTCGTCCGGATTCCCCGAGCCATCCTATTTTTCCCCGAGAAACGCCGCTTGGGGAGCACACGACTGGGAAACTACTCCTCCCCACGCCAAATCTTCCTCCAATCCGGACGAAAATTTCGCCGGATTTGGGCGTGGGGAGCGCCAACGAGTGGGGATGCTCTAACAACTTCCAGAAAGCAAATGCACAAAACAACTAACATGCATCAACTCCATGGAATAATCAAGCACATGGCACAAGGACGAAGGTGTTGACAAAAATACTAACACGGTATAATACAAGCACATGGTGCTGCTTCCTAGTGGTTTTTGTGTCGCCAAGTTTTGTCTACCAATTTTGGTAAAGTTTTAGTTATTTTGGTAATGGTCACTTTTGACAATTTTATCAGGATGCCTACTTTGAGCCCCTGTGGTTAATCTTTTCTAAACTAAACTTTCCCATTTCATTGCCCATCATCCAAGAACACATCAAAGTGAACAACTTGGTGTTGGCCAACCTTGCTGATTCATTTTCAAATGATTTTAAATAGCATCCAAAGTGGCAACTTTGAAACAGATTTAAGATCACCTCAAAATATGAATTTCACCAAATCAACTTCATTTTGCAAACCAATGCCACCAAGGTATGTCAAACAATATTAGAATAACACCCATAAAATAGTTTGGCAAAATTCAAAATATTTTCTCTTGCGGTCATTTCAACAAACACCTTGTGTGCAAGAATTAGACAATTGCATACACTCTAAAAACCAATGGGTTTTAGCCTAAACCCTAGCCCCATTTGTCACCCACAGTGTCCTCTGTCCTCCCTTGACCTCACCATGTCCTTGCAAACCCTATGCCTTGCTCATTTGCACCATGACATGGCCATGCCGTTCCCTTGGTCACCTCCACCATGCTCACCATGTCACCCTCCTTGCTAGCCCTGCTCCTCATGTCAAATAGGCTTGCCTCACTCCCACAAACCTGCTCGTGCCAGCCCAAAGAGAAGACGAGGTGTGAATCAACGAGGCAGGGACACGCCCATGCCACCCAGGCACGGCCACGTCCCAGAGCACGCCAGGGCACGGCTTCGCCCCGTCGCTGCTGACCTCCCCATGACCTCTCCTTTCTCCCACGCACTCGCCCCTGACCCAGCTACCCCCAGGACACCTCCGTTTCCCCGCCTGAGCCCTGTAGCCGTCGTCACTGTCGATGACCATCCGCCACAGTACCTCCTGGACACCGACGTCACCGCATGCTCCCGTCCACCTCCTGCTGCGCCATGCCGCGCACTAGGACCGCAAGGCCATGCTGCATCGTCCTTGCTCCTCGCCCATGTCCCTCCGCCGCTGTAGCACCGTCGCCACCATCCATCTGCCCGTGCCCCGCTGCTCCTCACCGAGCCTATATAAACTGGCCACCCCGGCCTCCATTCTTCACACCACTCGACTCCCCACTCCTCCCTGAGCACCCTCGACCTCTCGCCCTTCCACATTGCACCCTCCCGATACGTCCAAAACGTATCTACTTTCCCGAACACTTTTGCTATTGTTTTGCCTCTAATTTGTGTATTTTGGATGCAACTAACACGGACTAACGCTGTTTTCAGCAGAACTGCTCTGGTGTCTCGTTTTTGTGCAGAAATCCAACTTTTGGGAAAAACCTCGGAATTTATGCAGAAGGCCCTATTTTCCCAGGAAACTAACGGAGCCAGAAGGGCAATTGAAGTGGAGGCCCGAGGGCCCCACACCATAGGGCGGCGCGGCCCAGGGGGGGCCCGCGCGGCCCTGTGGTGTGGCCCCCTCGGCCGGCCTCCGACGCCCTCCTTTGGACTACTTATTCGCCTCGACCTAAAAACGCCTGGAGGGAAGTCGAAGTCGCCAGAAACCCTCCAGAACGCCGCCACATCGCGAAACTCCGTCGCGGGAGCCAGAAGTCTCCGTTCTCGCACTCCGCCGGGACGGGGAATTGGAGGAGATCATCACCGCCATCACCGCCAACGCCTCTCCATCAACCAGCAATGTTTCCCCCATCCATGTGTGAGTAATTCCCCGCTGTAGGCCGAAGGGGATGGTAGGGATTGGATGAGATTGGTCATGTAATAGCATAAGATTGTTAGGGCATAGTGCCTAGTGTCCGTAGATGGTACTTTTATGATATTGTTGCAACTTGTTATGCTTAATGCTTGTCACTAGGGCCCGAGTGCCATGATCTCAGATCTGAACATGTTATTGATTCATCAAGATATTCATTGTTTATGGTCTTACCTATAAGTTGTATACACATGTCGCTGTCCGGAACCAATGGCCCCGAAGTGACAAATCGGGACAACCGGAGGGGATGGTAGCGATGTGAGGATCACATGTGTTCACGGAGTGTTAATGCTTTGCTCCGGTACTCTATTAAAAGGAGTACCTTAATATCCAGTAGTTTCCCTTGAGGCCCGGCTGCCACCGGCCGGTAGGACAAAAGATGTTGTGCAAGTTTCTCATTGCGAGCACGTACGACTATAATTGGAACACATGCCTATTGATTGATTAGTACTTGGATACCGTTTTATTATTATCTCGCAAATGCCCTGCTATGATTGTTACATGAGTTTCTCTCATCCATGCAACGCCCGTTATCCGTCCCCGTGCCTACAGTATTTTAATCCTGCTGTTTACTAAAATCACTACTGCTGTCTTTGTTACTCTGCTACTGTTATTTCGCTACTACTACTGCTATAAAACTGTTACTACTGATAAACTCTTGCGAGCAAGTCTGTTTCCAGGTGCAGCTGAATTGACAACTCCGCTGTTAAGGCTTTCAAGTATTCTTTGTCTCCCCTTGTGTCGAATCAATAAATTGGGTAATACTTCCCTCGAAGACTCGTTGCGATCCCCTATACTTGTGGGTCATCAAGACTATTTTCTCGGCGCCGTTGCCGGGAGCATAGCTTTATTTGGAAGTTCACTTGGATTAATATTGTTCGCTGCAAATTCTCCATCATGGGTAAACCTCGCGATACTAAGATCGCCATATTACCATCCACTACAAGAAAAGGTACAATTCTGAGTACCTCCGCTACACTTGATTCACCATCTGTGATTGATAAACTTGTTTTCACCGCCGCATGCTTCGCATGTGGGTACATCTGCTGAATCTGAACACTCTCATAATATTGATAATGTTTCTGCTGTGCTTGATGATAGTGGTTCATTGGGATCTTTTCTAGATGCTACAATTGCTAGGTCTAGACAAATTGAAAATACTGAAACTCCTAATGTTACTACACCTGTTAGTTCACCTGAACTTGATTATTTTAGTGATGATCCTGAGGAAGATTATGTGGAGCTTGATGATGATTTTATTGAAAAATGCAATGCTACTACTGATGCAAGAAAAATTAAAAAGTTACTTGCAGAACATACTGTTAGATATAAACTGTCTCCTGATCCTAAGTTTGCCACATCTCCTATAAACATTAAGGATAAAGATTATGATTTTTCTCTTGATCTATCTCATATAGCTATTGTTGAGAAAACACCTTTTTGTGGTACTCGAAAAAGAAAGTGCTCGTTGAACACATGACTGAGTTATCTACTTTGAGTAGCTTGTTTTCTGATGATGTTAAGAAGCGTACTTACTTTGTTGCTAAAATATTTCCATTCTCATTGAAGGATGACGCTAAAACTTGGTATAATAATTTGCCACCTAGTTCTATTAAAAGTCCAAAAGAATTGCTTGCTCGTTTTCTTTCGAAATACTTTCCTCCTAGTGCTCAACATGCTGCTTTGCAGAGAGTTTATAATTTTGATCGTGGAGATGAAGAGAAATTGCCTGAGGCTTGGGCGAGATTTTGCTCTCTTATTAGAGCTTTGCCTGACCATGATTTAGAAAAGCATGAATTACTTGATTTATTTTATAGTGGACTAACCATTGATTCTAGGGCATACCTGGATAGTTGTGCTGGTTGTGTTTTTAGGAAAAGAACTCCAGACGACGCTGAAGAATTATTGGCTAAAATAGGCCGGAATTATGATGATTGGAATACGCCTGAACCAACTCCAACGCCAATAGTGAA
The DNA here is from genome assembly GCF_022539505.1 of Lolium rigidum. Taxonomy (NCBI): domain Eukaryota; kingdom Viridiplantae; phylum Streptophyta; class Magnoliopsida; order Poales; family Poaceae; genus Lolium; species Lolium rigidum. The sequence goes on from NC_061514.1 coordinate 242,535,838, forward strand.
GAAGAGGGGTTTAATTAAATTGAATGATGAAGATATGAGGGAAGCCAAGAAGTCTCTCAAGGAGAAAGGTATTAAATCTGAAGATGTGAAGAATCTACCTCCGATAGAAGATATATGTGAGATAATTCCCCCTTCATCCATGGTTGAGGTAAATTCCCTTCAACGCTTTACTAGGGAAGATATTCCGTATTCGAAACCTCCTGCACAATGCTTAGATGAGTTTGATAATTATATTGTTAAGCAAGAAAATTTTAATATGAGAGTAGAGAATCATTTAATGGAAAATTCTCAAGCTATTAGTCAATTGCATGATATCGTGGAGAGAACCTCCAATGATGTTAAGATGCTTGTTAAACATTTTCATATGATTCAAACCCAAATTGATCAACTCACTAAAGTGCAAAATGACTTGTTAGGGAATAATTATAAAGAGAAACATGCTTATGAAGTAACAACTAGAGGTGGTGTCTCTACCCAGGATCCTCTATATCCTGAAGGGCATCCCAAAAGAATTGAACAAGATTCTCAACGCATTGAACCTAGAGCTCATTCTAAGAAGAAAAAGAAAAAGAAACACAAAAATGTTGTAGAATCCTCTGAACCTGTTAATGATCCTAATAGTATTTCTATTTCTGATGCTGAAACTGAAAGTGGTAATGAACATGATAATGATAAAGATAATGATAAGAATGATACTCTTGATAAAGAAGAGGTTGAAGAAGAACCTGAAAAGCATGCTAAAAATAAAAAGTATACTAAAGAAGACTTTATTGCTGAGAAACATGGTAATGAAAGAGAACCTTGGGTGCAAAAGCAAATGCCTTTTCCTGCTAAGAAACTAAAATCAAAGGAAGAAGAACACTATAATAAATTCTGTGATTGGATGAAACCTTTATTCTTGCAAATTCCTTTGACTGATGCTATTAAATTGCCTCCTTATTCAAAGTATATGAAAGATATTGTTACTAACAAAAGGAAAATCCCCAATGAGGAAATTTCCACTATGCTTGCTAATTACTCATTCAATGGCAAAATTCCAAAGAAGTTGGGCGACCCAGGTATACCTACTATTCCTTGTTCTATTAAGAATAATTATGTTAAAACTGCTCTATGTGACTTGGGAGCCGGTGTTAGTGTTATGCCTTTTTCTCTTTATAAGAGACTTTATCTAGATAAGTTGATACCTACCGATATATCTTTGCAAATGGCTGATAAATCTACTCGCTATTCCTGTTGGTATATGTGAGAATGTTCATGTTCAAGTTACTACTAACCGCTTGATATTAACCGATTTTGTTGTGTTGGAAATGCCTCGAAGATGATAATATGTCCATTATTCTTGGGAGACCTTTTCTTAACACCGCAGGGGCTGTTATTGATTGCAATAAAGGAAAGGTTACTTTCAATGTTGATGATAAGGAACACACCGTTTATTTCCCCAAGAGGATTGAGAAAGCGTGTGGAGTTAATACTATTTCTCATGTGAGAACTATCAAAGTGGGAACCATCGATTGTCCTATATATGAGCCTAAAGAAGAATATCAAACTCTTGTGATTGGATCCATATCAATACAATTCAAGGTAACATGATTGATTTGAGGTTTATTTCTTCATATGCTATGTAAAATTTATTTGGTGGCAAGACTTGATCAACCTTGTTAACAAATACCTTTTATATGCATAGAGGAGGTAAACAACATCTCTTTCTTCCTCCACTTGCTTTAGTTGCTGTAGCATTTTTAATTTGCAAAGTTTCTTTGGTTATTTGAAGATTTCAAAAAATTTCCTGGCCAGTAATAATAAACTTAATACCCAGAAAATGTGCATTTTTCAAAGTTTTCAAAAATTCGCGAAAATTATACCGTTGGTCCTATTTTTCGACGAGGCACCTGGGAGTACCAGAGGATGACCTGTGGGGCACCGGAGGGTGCCACACCACCGGCCGGCGCGGCCAAGGAGGTGGCCGCGCCACCATGTGGTGTGGGCTCCCCTCTGCCCCACTTTGTCATCTCTTTCTCCCAAGCACCTTCTCTCTCCCGAAAAACTCGTACCAAGTTCATCTCTCTCGCGTTTTTGCTCCAGAGCTCCAGATTTCTCGATCTCTTTGCTCAGCCCAGATTTCTGTCTGAAATTTGGCACATTTGCTCTTCGGTATGTGACTCCTCCACCCATCCAAGTAGAATTTCGTTTGGTTAAGTATATCTTGAATATTTTGCTGCTGTAGGTGACATGTTTAGTGAGCTTGCATGCTTGTTCTAAGTGGTAGAAACTAGTTTTGATGCATGATTAGTACTCTAGCAAGTTCCTATGGTAGTTTCCCTCAATTTTATGTCACCAAATCAAATTTTTATGTCATTTGTTGAAAATTTCAGAGAAGCTATGAAGAAGTTTAGCTTTGGAGAGTTGTTCAAGAAGGGGACAACCAGCACCGGGAGGCCTTCTAGGGCCGCCACCCGGATTAGGCAATCATACAATGAAGACATCCTCGCGCCTAGCTTCGCGCCCGAAGAGGACCACGGTCCCCCTAATGCTTCCACTTTTCCATGTTATGATTTTCTAAGGAATGCAGGGATACTGGAGGATTTCTTGACCCTTGTCAACAGGGCAGGGTTAACCACCTATATGAGCGATGAAAGGGAGCAATACCACATGCTCACCAAGATCTTTGTCGAGAGTTTCCAGTTCGACAACAAACAATATGAGCCAACGGTTGCATTGAGAATCTATGGTAAGACTGTGACTATGCCGTTGAAGGATTTTTGTTGTGCCTTGGATATTGCCCCTGTAGGTACAGCAAGTAGGATTGATGACAACCCCCGGGACTTGCTGGAGCTCTACCGAGGTATCACCGATGATGACTGTCGCACCATTCAGCGGGGGAAGATAAGGAACATCCAACTTCCCGCCATTAAGTATTTTGCATACTACATTGCTACTAGCATTCTTGGTAGGGAGAACACTAGTAATATTTCTAGCTACCATCTTGCTTTCTTGAGCATTGCACTTACTGGTCATACCTCCTATCACCTTGGTGCTCTTATTGCTCGCCGCCTGACTACCAGGGGGCCTATTTTTGGAGGAACTATTGCGCTGCGTGTTTTAACATTTCTTAATCTTCCTATTGATCCTAATGATGTGCCATTGGCCCCTAGGAGACTTGATATTACTGCTATGAAGAGTCATCATTTTGTTACAACTGACTCTACTTTAGAAAATATGGTGTATAGAATGTTGTTCTCTGACGGGGAGGAGAAGGAAATCCCTCTTCCCCAACCTGGTTTGTTAAGTATTGACAGGCAATCATGGTCGTGCACCAAGGAGGAGGTGGATGAACATATGAAGATACAAGACTTCCACCAGCAACATGACTCCGAGGACGTCGAGCCCTCCTATGATTACACCGTCACATATCCGGGTGCTTCTTCTAGCACATACCCGGAATACGACCCATCTTCGTCATATTACGGAGACACTACTTCATGGGATCGATGGGATTGAACTCCACTTAGGCCAAAAGCCTAAGCTTGGGGGGAGGTATACCGGCATCACTCATTATTTGCATAATATGGTTGCTGGATACTTGTATATACTTGTTTAGTCTCTTTGAGTGGTTTTCTAATGAGAGGAAGATGATATTTGGGGAAGTGCTGCCTGAAAACAGATTCTGGAACGTTACCGTAAAAATTCTCAAAAATAGCCAGAGCGTCATTTTGAGCTGCAAATTTCTGTGCAGGTTCCCCAGGTTGTTATCTAACTTTCATTAGTTGAACACTTTTCGCTCTGAGCAACGTAAGATTTTTGTAAAAATCGATTTCTGTACTGCTGTCAGGTTTTGGCAGATTTCTGCCATCTCGTTTTTCTGTGTTTCTTTTAGTTTGCTATTTCTTTTTTTTGCTTTGTGTCCTTTCCAAAACACAAAAAGACCAAAAATATTTCTGTTGTTTCTCTTCACCATTTGTTTGCTTTGGTTTCTTGCATTTGTTTCACTTTATTTGCTATTGCTAGTTTGCTATAAGAAAACCCAAAAAGATTTTGCTTTGTTTGCTTGTTTCCTCTTGTTCTTATTTGCAATTTGAAAACACCAAAAATATTTGTTGTTCTTCTTTGGTTTGTAAAGTTCATCATGAGTTCAATGGTCTTCGGTGGCTGGAGCGTGGTTTTCATTTCATATTATCCAAGCTACACAAGTGAAAAGGCAATAATGACGATCTACGACAATCTGATTGTGGTGAGAGGCTGGTATGAACTCTATTTGTTTTCATTTTTGTACATATACTCATCCATGTGAGCATGCTTAGTTGGTTCATGTGAGGTATATGTTATTTGAGAAAGTCTAGTAGTTTATGATCTCTCATGTTTAGCTCCAATCTATTAATATGAGTAGCATGTCATGGATGTTTGCTTGCATTGTTTTATTCATAAGTAAGTATGGCATTGTGGTATCCTCCTCTGAATAATTCATTTATATCGACTTGGCACATGCTCACGCATGCATATGACTGAACAAAAAGTCAATTAAGCCTCGATGATTTACATTGTTTCAGAGTTCTTGTATCACTTTTATGCCTCCGTTAATTTATTTTGCCGCAAGCATGATTATGACAGTTACTGCTCTCTTGATTTGTCGCTCCCTAGTCTATTGCTAGCCTTCACTTGTACTGAGCGGGAACGCTGCTCGTGCTTCCAAACACATGAAAACCAAGTTATTCCAGAGTGTCCACCATAAATACCTATGCATGGCATTTCAAACCATTCCAAGTAAATTCTCATGCGCTACCTTTAAAAAACTTCAAAATGCTTCTTAATTTGTGTTAATGTTTCATAGCTCATGAGGAAGTATGTGGTGTTTAGCTTTCAACCTTGTCATTTACTTTTGACGGACTCTCATATGGAATAGTGGCACATCCGCTTATCCAATAATTTTGCAAAAAGAGCCGGCAATGGGATTCCCGATCCCGAATTAATTAACTTAAATAGACACTCCTCCATGGTTTGTGATTGTTGGACGGCACCCGAAGGATTCGGTTAGCCATGGCTTGTGTAAGCAAAGGTTGGGGGGAGTGTCATCATCATAATAAAACTAAAATAAAAGGGCACTCCTTCATGGTATGAGACTGTTGGCAGGCACCCGAGGATTCGGTTAGCCATGGTTTGTGCAAGAAAGGTTGGAAGGAGTGCCACATAAACATGCAAATAATTCATGGGAGCCGCTCTTGAAAGTCCGGTTGGCGAGGTAGTTGGTGTACCCATTACCATTCGTTGACAACAACAAACACCTCTCAAAATAATTTTACTCCTGATTTATAAAAATGAAAAGCTCTAGCGCATGTTAATCCCTCGCTTCCTCTCGCGAAGGGTCAATCTTTTACTTTTATGTTGTGTCTCCATTATTTCTTTGAGCACTATCTTGAGAGCACTAACCTGTCATTCTTAGTACAATATGCTTGTCTCAAAATATGATTGATTGTGGTATAACCTTGATGCATTTATCCTTTGACAATCACTACTTCTAGTCTTTCTATGAACTCCAGAGGTGCCCGGGCATTTATGTTTTGCCAATCAAATACAGGCAAGCGAGATACCACTTTATCATACTCTCTTATGAACATCGCAATCCTGCTTATATACATGATTCATGATGCTTATTATTAATTGTTGGTACCTCTTCATGATTGACATAGCTGTTAGATGATCTTATTTGCATGTACCTTATTATGAACTGCTCAAGTATTAGCCATATCATGAGAATATATACATCATATGAACAAATGTGTTCGTGAAAGTTCTTTTATCGCTCAGTTGTTAACTGAATTGCTTGAGGACAAGCAATAAGCTAAGCTTGGGGGAGTTGATACGTCCAAAACGTATCTACTTTCCCGAACACTTTTGCTATTGTTTTGCCTCTAATTTGTGTATTTTGGATGCAACTAACACGGACTAACGCTGTTTTCGCAGAACTGCTCGTAGTGTCTCGTTTTTGTGCAGAAATCCAACTTTCGGGAAAAACCTCGGAATTTATGCAGAAGGCCCTATTTTCCCGAGGAAACTAACGGAGCCGGAAGGGCAATTGAAGTGGAGGCCCGAGGGCCCCACACCATAGGGCGGCGCGGCCTGGGGGGCCCGCGCGGCCCTGTGGTGTGGCCCCCTCGGCCGGCCTCCGACGCCCTCCTTTGGACTACTTATTCGCCTCGACCTAAAAACGCCTGGAGGGAAGTCGAAGTCGCCAGAAACCCTCCAGAACGCCGCCACATCGCGAAACTCCGTCGCGGGAGCCGAAGTCTCCGTTCCGGCACTCCGCGGGACGGGGAATTGGAGGAGATCATCACCGCCATCACCGCCAACGCCTCTCCATCAACCAGACAATGTTTCCCCCATCCATGTGTGAGTAATTCCCCCGTCTGTAGGCCGAAGGGGATGGTAGGGATTGGATGAGATTGGTCATGTAATAGCATAAGATTGTTAGGGCATAGTGCCTAGTGTCCGTAGATGGTACTTTTATGATATTGTTGCAACTTGTTATGCTTAATGCTTGTCACTAGGGCCCGAGTGCCATGATCTCAGATCTGAACATGTTATTGATTCATCAAGATATTCATTGTTTATGGTCTTACCTATAAGTTGTATACACATGTCGCTGTCCGGAACCAATGGCCCCGAAGTGACAGAAATCGGGACAACCGGAGGGGATGGTAGCGATGTGAGGATCACATGTGTTCACGGAGTGTTAATGCTTTGCTCCGGTACTCTATTAAAAGGAGTACCTTAATATCCGAGTAGTTTCCCTTGAGGCCCGGCTGCCACCGGCTGGTAGGACAAAAGATGTTGTGCAAGTTTCTCATTGCGAGCACGTACGACTATAATTGGAACACATGCCTATTGATTGATTAGTACTTGGATACCGTTTTATTATTATCTCGCAAATGCCCTCGCTATGATTGTTACATGAGTTTCTCTCATCCATGCAACGCCCGTTATCCGTCCCCGTGCCTACGATATTTTAATCCTCGCTGTTTACTAAAATCACTACTGCTGTCTTTGTTACTCGCTCTTGTTATTTCGCTACTACTATCGCTATAAAACTGTTACTATCGATAAACTCTTGCGAGCAAGTCTGTTTCCAGTGCGAGCTGAATTGACAACTCCGCTGTTAAGGCTTTCAAGTATTCTTTGTCTCCCCTTGTGTCGAATCAATAAATTGGGTAATACTTCCCTCGAAGACTGTTGCGATCCCCTATACTTGTGGGTCATCACCTCCCTCACCGGAATTTGGCCGGAGCTCGCCACGGTAGTAGCCGGATGGAAGCGATGCTCCTGACCTCCTCAGCCTCTCCCCCGACCCTCGTTTTCCTCGCCTTCGTCTTCCACGCCGATTGCCCACCTCGCCGACCCTCGCCGGAGCCCCGGTAAGCCCTCAGCCAACCTACCTCGCCGCCAGTAGGGTTAGAACTCGCCGGATCCTGTTCATAGATGGAGACGAGCCTCGACCGTTGATCGCTAATCTAATTCGACGGCCTAGACTGCGTACCGTTTCGGGGCGTGTTAAGTGCCGCTGACAGGCGGGACCCTCTGTCAGGCGGCCCGCTGCGCACTGGAGCGTAGCTGGGCCGGCCCAGTTAGTTTCCCGCCTTAGCCCAATAATTCAAATTCGATTTATTTCGGTTAACCAAAATTTAAATATTGCTGCCCTATTCAAAATTAAATAGAAAATATCTTCTGAGCCAAAATTTATGAAATAATTATTCATGGAAAGCCTATGAAATTATCTAGCCAAATAAATTTGTTCCAGCCTCAGAAGAATTGTAGAACACTTGCAGTAAAAATAACAAGACAATACCTTTTTAAAATTCAAACATTTTTATAAAATCAACCATAAATTATTTTGAGTTGATTCCAACTCTGAAAAATCACATTTCATATTGTCTATCTGAATATATAAAAGTATGACATGGTTGTTTCCTATGATCATGGGCTAGATCCAAATAATTGCTATGCAGTCATTTCTAGCTCATTTAAATTACTTAAAAATATTAATAAAACCTTATGAGAGGTATCCTCTCATTTAAATCACCTTTCCAAGTAATTCAATGTGAGGTGATGACATTAGTTTACATGACCTCATAATCTATTACTTGAGAATATTAAATCTTTTTCAAAGGTAGTATTTTAAATTGTATGAGATGTAGTATCTCATTTAAATCATTTTCCCAAATAAATAAATATGAATTGGTGACTTTGGTCAGCATGATCCATACTTTATTATTTGAGGATATTAAATCTTAGTAATATTAAATGAGAGAAAATTACTTTTCAAAAGAAATAAATGGAAACCCTAGTAGGTATTAAATCCTAGCATTTGTTTTTCAATGAGAGGAAATTATTTTTCAAAAAGAAAACAAAACCAACCACAACATTAATAATGGTGTGATGCTAGAGTATCTTGTGTGAGCCGTTTGAGTGTTAAGTCTAGTACTTCAGTATTGTTTGGTGATTGTGTACCTCGTATCCGTTTTTAGACGCTAGTACCGAAGGCTACGAGGAGGAGGAGGTCTTCTACGAAGAAGAGGAGGAAAACTTTTGAATGGATCGTAGCGAACAAGAGGGGGGGGGGGTGAATGGCGCTACAACAAGTTTTAGCCTTTTTCAAGTTTTAGCGCAACGGAAGGTAAAGGTGATAGCTTTAGCGATAGCGGTGTTCCTACAATGATCCTAGGACAAGTGCAACAAGTAAAGGAATCAACAAGATAGTAAGAGTAAGGAGCGAGACAACTGGGGCCGCGGAGACGAGGCGAGGTTTGTTTCCCGCAGTTCGTTCCACAATAGAAAGTACGTCTGCGTTGAGGAGGTGCTAGTCTCACACAAGAGACTAGACGGCCACACCACGAAGGAAGGCCTCACCTTCTTCCTCGAGAGAGCTCCACGAAGGTGCTATCCCTCTTCCACTAAGGCACCGGTCGAGGCGGTGATTCCTTCACAAGGTTGGGGCGAGCTCCACACACAAGGATGCTCCCAACACCCTATGGAGCTAGTACATCACCAAGCTAGCTTTCATAGCTGCACATCTCCAATGTCCCACAATAGGAACCCTACCACCAAGATCTACTAAGGAGTATCACGAATTGGCGAACTTTCTCTCGGTAGAATGATAGATCGGGGTCTCCTCCACCACTCCTCAAAGTATGAGCAAGATTGGTTGGATGGATAGGGAGATCCCCTCACTTTGAGCTCAGCAACAATGGAGGAGAGAGAGAGGAGAGCTAAAAACGAGCTGGAGAAGAAGGGGCCTTTTTATAGGTCCCTCCAAATCCAACCGTTATGTGCTGTTTTTGCCTAAGCGGTACTACCGCTTCTGGGAAGCGATACTACCGCTCTGAGTTCGAATCCCCAAAGAACTTATCCACGTGGACACATAGCGGTACTACCGCTCGCGGTACCGCTTGAGGTACCGCAATAGGGTCCAGACCTTACTGGATCCAAAGCGGTACCGGAGCGGTACCAGAGCGGTACTGCCGTAACGTGTTACGGTACTTGAGCGGTACCGTGGGCGGTACTACCGTTTGCAAGCGGTACTACCGCTCAAGGTACCGTAAAGGTACCGTAACCTGTTCTGTGGGACAATCTCGTGTGCAATCCTCAGAGCGGTGTCTCAGGGCGGTACCAGTAGGGGTAGCGGTACTACCGCTCCTGGTACCGGTAGTACCGCTATGGCTAAAACAGCTTTTTCTTCTTTTCCTCTCCTACCATGTTACCTCTCGACACACACACAAAACCAGAAAGCCTAAGAACTACGCTTCGGTCTTCTGATCATAATGTGTCCGGCGAGGGCACCGTACACCTTGCAAACCTATCAATGACAAACTTTGTGCATGGTTAGAATTGTTCGAGTGTTGTTATCAAACACACAAAACAAGGGATATAGATCTTGCTCTTACAATCTCCCCCTTTTTGGTGTTTGATGACAACACACGAATTTGCAATAATTCATAGGATATTATGATAAGGTATTTGGTTTGCAAGAGTAGACGAAGCTCCCCCTAGATGTGTGAATATTTAGAATATGCATTTGTATACAAATGCACACATCCTAGAGAGAAACTCCCCATAGATTCTATAAACCAAGCACAAGTGCTAAGAAGAACATATGACAAGATCATGTAGCACAAGCACACTATAGAGGCAAGTATAAGTGCATATAGGAGAGTTTGGGTGAAACTTTTCATACCTTTGCCTTGAGAAAACCCAAACTCATAATAATGAAAGCCTCCATAGAATTGATGTAGCCAATCAAAGGATAAATAGTGAAGACCATTAAGCTACGAACGATTAAGTCTTGATACAAACCGGGGGATCGGGAGATCCACAAATAGAGTAGCAAGCACACATACAAATTAAGTTCCAAATAACTAGGGGAAGGTTTGATGCGAAGGCCGAAAGAACCAAAACGAAACACCAAGCCCTTGGCATCCCCATGCAAATTCCCGTCCTAATAGATCAACTTCTCCCCCTTTGGCATCGAGACACCAAAAAGGGAGAAGGAGCATACTAACGCCCCAAGGGGATCACTCGTCATCACCATCATCCTCCTCGTCGTCGTCATCTTCATCCTCATTGCCCTCATCCTCAACATCTTCCTCCTCTTCATCGTCTTCATCATCGTCGTCTTCATCTTGAGCAAGACCCTTGCCGTGAGGTGGTGGAGAGGGACGAACAATGTGCTCGGGGATGGAGTCCTCGGAACTTGACCAAGTAAGCTTGGACTTCCACTCACCGGGAGGTGTGATGTTGTCCTCGGAGCCCTCGGAGACAGGAAGCTGCATATGCCTCATCATCGCCTTTTGGCGTTGGCGGATCTTCTTGTTGTCATGGTGAGCTTGATACATCCTATCTTCAAGGTCCCTCTTGAAGCAAAAGGACTTCTTGAGGCGAGTGGTGAGTCTGGCGAAGAGGCCCTTGCTCTTGATAGAGTTGGGCACATAGTCGGAGTCATCACTATCGGATTCTTCGTCCTTGTCCTTGGGAGCCCCCTTGTCGTACCTTGGAAGGTCATGGTCCTTAACAAGAGGAATCTTCTCCTTGTGGATAGTGATGTTGGGGCGGCATTGTTGAAGAAGATCTCCACGGCCCTCTCGATCCCACTTGAGACAAATGAGCCTCATGAGGTAAGGAGCATACCGAGGAAGCTTGCGAAGAAACGCACAATCACGCATCTCATGCCAAATGTAGTCCATGACGTCCAGTTGCCTGCCGCTGCCCCTCATCTCATGAGTGCGCACAAGAAGGTTCACAAGGAACCCATGCACTTCATCATGGTTGGTGTGCTTGGGGTTGATGGTGCTGCGGTAGATGCGGTTCATGATGTCGTAGACCGGTAGGAGGCCTTTGGTGCTTCCACACAACATCCTCCCTCGAATGTAGAGATCGGCCATTTTATCCTTGGCCATTGGCTTGGCTTGGAGATGAATCCGGAAGGTGTTTGAGTCATTGTCGGAGAGCTCATAACCAATGCATCTAGCAAACTCCTCCCATGAGGCCTCCATCACATGTTCCCTTGTCATCCACTTCAAGGAGCGGAAGCCTCCTTCATCCTCAAGAAACATGACCGTGGCATAGAATTGGCATATCACCTCCTTGGATAAATTGTGAGAGAAGGTCATCAGAGGTGTAAGTCCTTGTTCATCACATATCTCTAGCGCTTCTCCAAAGTACTCGAGGTTGGAGTTGAGCTTGTCCATGCTGATGGAGTATTGGGGGCAACATTTGAACTCTTTGGCCCCATAGACCTCATTGTAGATCCTCTTTTGGTTGACATGATGAAAATAGTTATTGGGGCATTGACGAGCGTTCCTTGGTAGCAAATAAGGATTGGCCCCTCGTACTTCCATGAACTGGCCTTTCTTGATGTCAATCATTGATCTTGGAGGGCCCCTTGCCCCCGCTGCTGCATCCCTCTGTCGCTTGGTGGTTCTTGCCGGTACAATCTCCTCTTGCTCGTCTTCATCTCGATGATGACGAGAGGGTGGCTTGACCTTGCCACCACGGGTCCTAGGTGCTCCTGTGAATAGCAAAGGTTTGGGAGGGAATAGGGGATAAGTGCACAAGCCACGAAATTAAGGATCAAAGAGGACACTAACAAGCAACATAGGTGAAACTAGCCAAAGCGGTAGTACCGCAATTTCGAACCGGTAGTACCACTCGTTCACGAGCGATACTACCGCTCAAGCTCAGCACATCTAGATCGAGATTGAGGACATGGCAAAGTAGTTCATAGTGTCACACATTGTTGCTAGCTAGTATCCCCGCACATGTAGAGCTTCCAAGAGGGCTTATCCACCATAAATCTCCATCAAACCCTAGACTATGCATCTAGGGAGTTCAACACACCCTAGAGAGAGATATTAGGGTTCATACCGGAGGACATGACGGAGAAGAGGGTGGGGAAGCTTCTCCACGGAGGAGATTTGGCCGGCGGCGGCTGGAAGAGGAGATCGGGGCCGATCTCCTCGAGTTCTTGACCTTGGAGGCACTGTTGACTCGAGGTGGAAGGGGGTTTTTGGTGGTTCGGGATGAATCCTGACCCTAACCGGTACCTCTAGTCAAAATCGCAAGCGGTAGTACCGCTCGTAAAAAGCGGTAGTACCGCTTACCGATACTTACCCGGTACCTCGGGCGGTAGTACCGCTCTGAGGACAAAATTCAGTTTCACCAGATTACTTCCCAAAGCGGTAGTACCGGCCTGAGAAGCGGTAGTACCGGCCTCCAAACTCAAAGACACTCAGATTTTGGTGTAGACTTGTGCTTTTAGACTGAGTTGGCTCGAGAGATAGATGATGGCTTAGGATTAGATGACGGAACTATTAAGGTACCACCCAACCAAGCTTGCAAGAATCAAAGCAAGAAAAACCAAGCTTGGGTGAATCTCCCATGAAGAAACAAAGAGAAAAGAAGAAACGAAAAACAAAAACAAAAAGAGAAAAGAAAACAAAAAGAACAAAAACTCCTCAAAGAGGAGGTTGGTGGCCGAAGCCACCGTGTAAGAGTTTGGTAGTGTGAGGTCGCGTAGACACCTAGGACTCACGACTACAACTCAACATGAAGCTCAAAAGTCACTTAATTGACGAATAGCATATGCTTTGGATTTCTTTATGCATTATGGGGGGAGGGATAGCTCAATAAATTTAAACCGCACTCCCCCTATGTTCATGCGTTCTTTACATCTAGACATATGGCACAAGAGTGGTATAATTACCCACTTTTGACACAATGTCCGGATGAGAAGCACAAAGGTGGAGAGGCAAACCTTGATGATTATCGATAGAGAGTGTGTCCATTGTCTTGTCGGACTCATTAGTTGATCCTTGGGGTTGCTATACCGTTGGACCCCCTCATATCTTGCTCTTGAGTATGTCTTGTACTTTGCTTGAGTTATGAAAGAGTCTTGATGCTTTAGCACCCCCGGCGAGAATGAACCAAAAGGATAGGTTCTTGTGAGGTCCCTTGATCTTCATCATGATTTGGGTCCTCGCCATGACCTCATTGTTGTTGATGCCGAACTTGAGGTTGTGGAAGAGATGATCTAGCACTTGGTTGTCTAATGGAAGAGACTTGGCCTTGTGGTGTAGATGGCTCCACATAGGTGGAACTTCGTCCTTCCCCGGCACACATAGAAGGTAGCTTTTGAGATCGGCGAGTGCCAACACTCATCCTTCCTATGGTAACCGGGGGAATTGCATCTCCTTTCTCACAAGAAGCACTTCGCCTCCTCCAAAGAGCTATCATATCCATCGAAAGGTCTCATCACTTAAAACCACAAACCACACAATAGACTCATACTCCATCATCATGTTTGAGTGTCTTCTTAGGTTTGTTTCTCACTTCCGGCAACCCCATGAGGTTAGGGTAAGAGTATGGCTAGGAGTATATAGTGGATTCCTTCTTTGCCAATGAAGATATCCAAGATCTTGAGCACAAACTCCATTCCATTGTTGATTCTTCTAGCAAGGATTATGTCATAAAATTTGTATTGAAATTGTTTGAGAAACTTCATCATGGTTCATTTCCTTCAACACAATTCCTACAAAACACAATCTCTACACAAAGAAGCAAATTCCATTAGTCCTAGGCCGTGGCCTCTTGAAGAGACAAGCTCCACAAGAGAACCACTACATGTTCATAATAGTAGGTACAAAGACCCAAGAGTGTAAATGAACAAAGAGAACATATGCAAGAGTCTTGACAAGGTAGGACTTGATCACCACCTCGTCAAGGCTCCAATACCTTTAAGCTTGCTTGTGTTGTCGTCATGAGAAAGATAGAGATGAGTGACTTGATGACGACAACGAATTCCTTGCTTCCGGACATAAGACTTGTGGCTTCAAGATTAACCACCCAATAAGCGCCTCCGAAAGCAAGGACTTCCATGGATCAAGAGTTGGAAATAGGAGCCCATTTTTCAATGGGCCCTACCTTCACATTCTTCGCTTCATTGATCCTTCTTCCTCTCTCGATCTTCTTTGGCATGATTGCCACTTCTCCTTCATTGCATAAGTCCTCATAGGCTTCAATGACTCCTTCCAAGAATTGGGTTTGGACTTGGAGACTCTCAATCTCGGACTTAAAGTGGTTAGCTTCATCTTCACGATCCGATAGAGCTTCCTCAAGAAGAGAATTTCTTCTCAAGAGTGAATGCTTGTGTCTCTCCAAAGTGGCAATGTCGTCTTCATGATTACGACAAATGTAATCCTTTCTTGAGCGTTTGTATTCTTCTATGGCTTCATCTTGCATAAGCTTGATCACCATAAGTTTGTCCTTGCTTCTCTTAAGATACGCAATTTCATCCTCATGGTTACAGCAAGTGACATTTTCTTTGCTCAAACGGATCCACTCCAACAAGGATTCATGTTGCCTCTCATTTGCTTCAAATAGCTTGGCCTTGTGTTTCTTTAGAGTGGCAATCTCTTCTTCGTGATCACAACATTGCACCTTCTCCTTACTCAAGCGATAGTATTCATCCAAGGCCTTCTCTTGAGTTGAGATGACTTCCAAGAATTTTGCATTGTGTCTTCTCAAGAAGCAAACTTCATCAAGGAGCTTGTCACAACATGAATTAGGACCTTCATCTTCTTTCTTCTTGGCAAAGGTTGCAACATCCTCAAGCAGCCATTCATGATTTTCTTCAAGATAACACTTCTTTGCCTTGAGCTTGTCCACCCAACCAAGAGCACAATCTCGTTCCTTGATGAGTTGGGATATGAGAGAATTGTTGAAGTCTTCAAGAATAAGAGCACTAGCTTCAAGAGTCATACGCATGCACATTTCTTCCTCATAAGCTTGGGTGAGAGAGATAAGCTCTAATTCCTCCTTCTTTTAAAGCCTTTCATTTTCCACCCTATGGTCGTCATCTCCTAGCATGTTAGTTCTAGGCTTCTCGGTGGAGGAAATCTTGGTGTCGTCGTTGTTGGAGGAAAGCTTGGAGAGCCCTTTGGAGAGAGATCTAAACCCGCTCTTGCGAACGAGCATTCCATCATTTTCGTCCCTTCTCTCATAGATACACTCCGCAACAAGGTGCCTTTTGTCACCACAATTGTAGCAAGATGATCTTGAGCTTCGTCTCTTGTTTCCATTCCAAAAACTCTTGGCGGCAAGAGCCATGTGTTCATGATATTCGGCCTTGAGATCATCCGGACTCCACTCAATGGGATCCACATTGATTTAACTTGCTCCATAGTCCTTCATCTTCAATGCAAGGTTGAGCTTGCGGGTATTGTGGGTGCGAGCAACACGGTCTTCCGCATTATTCTTAGATATGGCCATTGACTTCGTCATGGCCATGTTGTTCACTTCATTAAAACGAGAGCTTTGGATGTTCCCATGTCCAAGGAAGAGCGTGTCAAGTTCGTCCCAAGCTTCCTTGGCGGTCTTGAGCGAGCGGATATGAGCGTGGCCCTTGGGAGTAATGGCCAAGTGAATCATGTTGATGGCGATGGCGTTGAGTTGGTCGTCCACCACTTCCCTTCTTGTCAAGTTCATTGGGTCTTGTGGTGAATATCCCTCTTCAATGATACGCCAAAGCTCGGTAGAAGCACTGCGCACATGAGAACGCATTAAGAATTTCCAATCACCAAAGCTATTAGATTCAAGTAGTGGTGGTGAACCATGAGGCAAAATGCATGGCATGGGTATTGGGACATTTACGGCATAATCACTTGGTGGAGACACCGCATGAATATCTCTTAAATGTCCCGCAACCGGAGATTCATCCTTCCCTTTTGATGAGGTGTCAACGTCCTCAAGATCCTTTTCCCAAGGTGGATTTGTCGATTGCTCAACAAATCCAACTAGAGGAAAAGTGTTAACTTGTGGTGAGGAAACATCGACACTTCTCTTAGTATCTAAGATGGGGTTTGATTTTGGAGTAATCAACTCCATCATCATAGCCTTCATTTGAGATACAATGGATGACTTCAATTTCTTGAGGTCATCCAAAGTAGCCGGAGTATTATCGGCAATTGATGATGGAGATGATTGCTCACGGGGAAGGACTCCATTCACAACCACCTCTTGTTCGGCCATTTCTTAGGCGGTAAAGCCCGAGCAAGAAAACCTCGCTCTGATACCACTTGAATGGATCGTAGTGAACAAGAGGGGGGGGGGTGAATGGCACTACGACAAGTTTTAGCCTTTTTCAAGTTTTAGCGCAACGGAAGGTAAAGGTGATAGCTTTAGCGATAGCGAACAATGATCCTAGGACAAGTGCAACAAGTAAAGGAATCAACAAGATAGTAAGAGTAAGGAGCGAGACAACTGGGGGCGCAGAGACGAGGCGAGGTTTGTTTCCCGTAGTTCCTTCCACAATAGGAAGTACGTCTGCATTGAGGAGGTGCTAGTCTCACACAAGAGACTAGACGGCCACACCACGAAGGAAGGCCTCACCTTCTTCCTCGAGAGAGCTCCACGAAGGTGCTCTCCCTCTTCCACTAAGGCACCGGTCGAGGCGGTGATTCCTTCACAAGGTTGGGGCGAGCTCCACATACAAGGATGCTCCCAACACCCAATGGAGCTAGTACATCACCAAGCTAGCTTCCATTGCTGCACATCTCCAATGTCCCACAATAGGAACCCTACCACCAAGATCCACTAAGGAGTATCACGAATTGGCGAACTTTCTCTCGGTAGAATGATAGATCGGGGTCTCCTCCACCACTCCTCAAAGTATGAGCAAGATTGGTTGGATAGATAGGGAGATCCCCTCACTTTGAGCTCAGCAACAATGGAGGAGAGAGAGAGAGGAGAGCTAAAAACGAGCTGGAGAAGAAGGGGCCTTTTTATAGGTCCCTCCAAATTCAACCGTTATGTGCTGTTTTTGCCTAAGCGGTACTACCGCTTCTGGGAAGCGGTACTACCGCTCTGAGTTCAAATCCCCAAAGAACTTGTCCACGTGGACACATAGCGGTACTACCGCTCGCGGTACCGCTTGAGGTACCGCAATAGGGTCCAGACCTTACTGGATCCAAAGCGGTACCAGAGCGGTACCAGAGCGGTACTGTCGTAACGTGTTACAGTACTTGAGCGGTACCGTGGGCGGTACTACCGCTTGCAAGCGGTACTACCGCTCAAGGTACCGTAAAGGTACCGTAACCTGTTCTGTGGGACAATCTCGTGTGCAATCCTCAGAGCGGTATCTCAGGAGCGCTAGTACCGCTATGGCTAAAACAGCCTTTTCCTCTTTTCCTCTCCTACCATGTTACCTCGCGACACACACACAAAACCAGAAAGCCTAAGAACTACGCTTCGGTCTTCTGATCATAATGTGTCCGGCGAGGGCACCGTACACCTTGCAAACCTATCAATGACAAACTTTGTGCACGGTTAGAATTGTTCGAGTGTTGTTATCAAACACACAAAATAAGGGATATAGATCTTGCTCTTACAACTTTGATCACTGTACCAATCAAGGCAAGCTATTACAATTGCAAGCTCTACTAATGCAAGCTACTAGTGCAAGATACCATGACACTATTATTGTTGTTTAAAGATTTATTCTTCCAAGCCCAAGTTTTTATCTTGCAATATTTTAATTTGGTTATCAAAGCTTATTTGTATAGTTGACCTTTGTCTTATTATAGAGTACTACAAGAGCATCACACTTAGCCTAGAGAGCTAAAATTTAGTTTGCATCCCTCATGACTTGTTGCTAGTGCTAAAACTAAAATGGACTGTTCTAGGTGGTAACTTTTGAATCAAATGACTTTGAAAACCTTAGAATGATGAGTCATTCTACTGAAAGTTTTGAAGGTGAACATGACTTTTGATTGACAAGGTGAATTGGACAAAAACTGATGGTTGGGTTCGGATGCGATACCATTCCAACTTTAGAGTACCCCCACAATACCTGATAATGGGTATGGCTTAACTGGAAATTTATGTATTTTAGTATGGGTTCCCTCTGAACAAGCGTCGTAGAGGTTATGCTGAGGCTGCCTCCGTTGAAAGTGAAATGACGTGAAAAAGAGATGAATGTCCTACCCAAGCCCTGTGAAGTTCCTAGGAAGGCAGATTGCCATCACTAGGAGGCCAAGCTCATAGGGGAGGTGCCTATACTAGGGTATGTAAGTGAAAGGTTAATGGTTGATGATCCGCATACTGAGTATGATGATTCAGGGCTATCCCTGACGGATGTAATCAAAAGTTGTGGCACAAGTGTACAACCTCTGCAGAGTGTTAAACTATTCGAATAGCCGTGTCCGCGGTCATGGACGGTTGGATGGCCATACTGTTCCGTTGTCAGATGTTTTCTAAAAATGACTTGTGACTTGAAAGGTGAATTTGACTTGATCACACAGAGTTGTGGGAATGACACTAATGTTCCCACTTGAGTAAATTTAGACAATTAAAGAGTTTTTGACTATTAAGTATTTATGAAATGAAACTAGCTTTGTGCAAATAAACCTAGAAGCTTAGAACCATGATTAGAGATATTAGTACTTCTATTAGTGGTAGTTTGCGAGTACTTTAAAAGTACTCATGGCTTTGTCCCTGGCTATTCAAATGGCCAGACTATGAAGAGGAGCACCAGTACCAGGAAGATGGACATCAGGACGTCTATGATAACTAGGATCACGTCCCAACGTCAAGCGTTGCCTGTGGAACAGATGGACCGCTACTATGTTTCTTCCGCTATATATTTTGTATCTGATCTTTAGATCAACTGTTGTTTTAAGATTGGATCATGAGATCCCGTGTTGTAAAACGATTATGGTTTGTAATGAATAATGTTCTGAGATATCAACTATTATGTCTCGCAAAAACAATATTCCTGGGATTGTGATGTATGGCATAATAGGCATCTGGAATTAAAATTCTGGGTGTTGACATTAAACCTTGAATCAATACCATGAAGCCAATTGCCATAGACATTGGTGACACTAGTCGGAGGATACAGGGTAGACGCTACTTGGATGACTGACCATATAGATCTCGCGAACTGGCACTGGAAGAATAATTGTTTGATGGTTTCATCCTGATGACAAAAAACACACCGTGTACTTCCGTGCCGATTCCGCTTAACAAGATTGTCTTTGGTGAGAATAGCCCCGCGACGAAGATACCATCCAAATTTTTTAATTTTTAATGGTATCTTCATCTTCCAAATCTTCTTATTGTTATCAACTGGTAAATCATAAAGGAGGATCGCATTGTAAAAAGATTTTACGGAAAAAGTACCATCTACATGAAGATTCCATCTAAATTCGTCTGGCTCCGGCGATAAATGAATATCTCTGAGCCGGTGAATTATTTTATTCCATGCCACAAGTCTTTGTCCAATTAAAACCCGTTTGAACGTCACATTCGGAGGTGAGGTAGCCATTACAGTGGCAATGGTATCACCTTGTCGACGAGCAATCCTATACAAAGCAGGATACTGTTCACTTAAGGGTGCATTTTCTAGCCAAGCATCTTCCTAGAACCGTATCTGTGCTCCATTCTTAATCGAGAAAGTACCATGGCAAAAAAAGACTTTTTTTTGTCACCATAAGACCAGCCCAGAAGTGTGAATCCCCGGGTTTCCAAACCACTTGGGATAATGTCTTTGAGACGACATACTTTCTCCGAAGAATAGTTTGCCAAATCCATCCTCGGTAAGTAGCTTAAACAGCCATTTACCCAGTAGAGTTGAATTCTTGACCTCCAGGTCATGAACTCCAAGCCCTCCTTGATCTTTGGGACTACAAACTATACTCCATTTAACCATTCGATATTTCTTTTTCTCGTTGTCCCCTTGCCAAAAGAATCTGGATCGATAATAATCGAGTTTATGCAGAATTCCTTTCGGTAGAATGAAGAATGATAACATATACAGTACCATATTTGTTAGTACCGAATTAATGAGTACCAATCTTCCTCCTAGGGATAACAATTTACCTTTCCAACTACTTAGGCGTTTTTGTAATCTTTCTACCACTAATTTCCATTCCGCGATTGTAAGTCTCCGATAATGAATTGGAATACCCAAATAACGAATAGGAAATTGGCCTTGCCCACAACCAAACAACTCTGCATACAAAGCCGTATCATTTTGGGCATCACCGAAAAAGAACAATTCACTTTATGGAAATTGATTTTCAATCCCGACAACTGCTCAAAAGCCGCCAAAATTAATTAGATTTTGAGCTTTTTCAAGATCATGATCCATAAACAGAATTGTATCATCGGCATATTGAAGGATAGATAAACCACCATCAACCATATGTGGAATCACACCTTCAATCTGGCCATCAGACTTGGCCCGCTCTATGAGTATAGCCAACATATCCGCCACAATGTTAAACAACATCAGTGATAACGGATCCCCTTGGCGTAACCCTTTTCGTGTTTGGAAATAGTGGCCGGTGTCATCATTAACCCGGATTGCTACACTACCTCCATACACAAAATCATTTATTAGAGCACGCCACTCTGGAGAAAATCCTTTCATCCTGAGCATCTGCTGAAAGACCACTTTACTTTATCATACGCCTTTTCAAAATCTAGTTTTAAAATAACCCCATTTAATTTCTTAGATTGCATATCATGTACCGTCTCATGCAAAACCGCCACTCCATCAAGGATGTTCCTTCCTTGCATAAAGGATGTCTGTGATGGCTGAACAACATGATCCACTACCGTATTAAGTCTAATGGTGGCCACTTCGTGAAAATCTTGAAACTTACATTTAAGAGGCAAATAGGTCTATATTGTTGAATCCTTTCTGCCTCATTAACTTTCGGTAGCAAGATTACTTCACCAAAATTTAGATAAAATAATTCTAGTTGTCCAATGTGTAAAGCACTAAACAAATCTAGAAGGTCTGATTTAATCGTATCCCAGAAAGTTTGATAAAACTCTGCTGGAAAACCATCTGGACCCGGTGCTTTGTTGCATTCCATTTGGAAAATTCCCTTCTGAACCTCTTCCCTCAAAGAAAAGGATGAGTCCATTGAGGAATTAAAATATCATTTGAATGAAAAGGAACGGAGATTCAATCTCCTAAGACAAGAGCTAGAAACCGAAAGGCGCATATCTCAAGGTCTTAAGCAAAAAATTGAAACCTATGATCTAGATAAAGTTAAGGATCTTGAAACTATTGAAAGGGCTCAATTATTGGCCCAAGAGCTTGATGCTTCAAATAAGGAGCTTGAAGTTGCTCATGCTTCTCTCACTAGGGATCTTGACCACCTTGAAAGGGCTAACAAGCTCGTCAAGGATGAGCTCAAGAAACTTGGAGAGAACCATGACATACTTCAAGAAACCTACAAGAAGGCTCTTGATCAATGAATGATCCCATTGTTGTTGAAAAGGTTGCTAGTTCCTCCACCTCTTTTACTAGTGAGCATGCTAAGCTTGTTGCGGAACATGTTCGTTTACAAGAGGAACTATCGTTGCATGTTGAGACCAATACATATCTTGAATCTTTGGTGACCAAATATGGTCTCAACTATCATCCTAATGAATCTTCTTGTGAGAAAGCAACTATTCTCGAGGAAAATGTTAGGTTAACAAAGGAACTTGCAAAGTTCACCACCGCCAAGAATAAGATGGGATTGGATGACCTCTTGAGTAAGAAAATGTCAAACAATCAAAAGTTTGGACTTGGATATGTTCCCAAGTCCCACAAGAAGAAGAACTACAAGAAGGAGAAGCCCGCTCAAGAAAAGAACAAGAAGGTCACTAATGATGGCAAAGCCTCAAAGGGCAAAGCCACTAGTTGTGACCGCACGTGGCCAAACAATCACTATGCTTTATTTGTTGATTATTATGGTGATGTTTATGCTAACTATGTTGGCCCTCGTAGTGGCTATGCTTATAGAGGGTACTCAATTTGGGTACCAAAAGATATTGTTGCCATTGCAAAGAAACCCATTAATCAATGGGTTCCTAAATCCTCTACTTAATCTTGTAGGGATATTCCTCCGGTGGTCCAAAATGGGTGTTTGATAGTGGATGCACCAATCATATGACCGGAGGAAAAGGTGTGCTTGACCAATTCATTGAAGATATAAACAAGAAGTCAAGCATCACCTTTGGTGACAATTCAAAGGGAAAGGTACTTGGGTATGGCAAGGTGGAAATCTCTAAGGACTTGTGCCTTGAGACGATCATGCTTGTTGAATCCCTTGTCTATAATTTGCTTTTTATATATCACCTTGCGGATGTCGGTTACAATTCATATTTTACTAATTATTGTGTGAAAGTCTTTAGGAGTGACAATCTCAAATTGGTCCTTGTTGGATATGTGGAGAACAACCTTTATGTGGTTGACCTCTCGAAAGAGAGCCCCTCTCCCTCCACATGTCTAATGGCGGCCAAACATGACGAAGGTTGGTTGTGGCATCGCCGCCTTGGTCATGTTAACATGATAAATCTCAAACAACTCCTAAAGGGTGAGCACATTGTGGGACTAACCGGAATTTCTTTTGAGAAAGATCGTGTTTGCAGTGCATGTGTAGTCGGAAAGCAAGTCAAGAAGAAACATCCTATCAAGAGTATCGTCACCACATCTAGGCCTCTGGAGCTCTTTCATTTGGATCTCTTTGGGCCATCACATTATGATACTCTTGGTGGGAGCAAGTATGGACTTGTCATTGTTGATGATTACTCAAGATACTCTTGGGTCTTTCTCCTTAAGTCTAAGGATGAGACCAATAGAAAGTTCACCACCTTCGCCAAGAAAGCTCAACGTATGTATGAATCCGAGATCAAGGCGATTAGGACCGACAATGGCACCGAGTTCAAGAACTACACCATGCAAGAGTTTGTTGATGATGAGGGCATCAAGCATGAGTTTTCGGCGCCATACACCCCTCAACAAAATGGTGTTGTTGAAAGGAAGAACCGGACTATCATTGAGATGGCAAGAACCATGTTGAGTGAATTCAACTCACCCCACAACTTTTGGGGAGAAGCCATCTCTACGGCTGTCCACTACTCCAACCGGCTCTTCCTCCGCCCCCTCCATAACAAAACGCCATACGAGCTTCTCACAGGTAACAAGCCTAATGCCATGTACATTCGTGTCTTTGGATGCAAATGTCTTGTTAAGAACAACAAAGGGAAGCTCGGTAAATTTGAAACTAGAACCATTGAGGGCACATTTGTTGGATATCCGGAGAACTCTAACACCTATAGATACTACAACAAGTCCACTGGGGCTATTGAAGTATCTTGTGACATGGTGTTCTTGGAGGATAATGGCTCCCAAGTGGAGCAAGTTGTTCCATGTGTTGCAGGTAATGATGATCCTTCTAACGCCATCAAGCTTATGGGCATTGGACACATCCGACCCATAGAAGTTCATACTGATGATCGAAGTGATGAAGTAGAAGTATCAAGTACAGCTCAAGTGGAGCCTAGCTCAACTCAAGCTGAATCATCAAGTGCAACTCAAGAACCATCCTCCACTCAAGATGAGTCACATTCCGAAGAACAAGAAGAAAGTCCTGATTCCACTGAGCAAGACCAAGATGATGATAAAGAGACATCATCAACTCATGATCAAGCTCAAGTGGTCCCTCATGATCAAGTACTAGCAAGAGATGAGTTCATTGATCATGAAGGAACCATTCGGAAGATCAAAGCCGCTACAAGGGCAAGTGACATGAAATTAGATCAAGTCCTTGGTAGCATCTCAAAAGGAGTGGTAACTCGTAGACACCATGAATTACTTATCACTTATTGTCAACACCATGCTTTTGTGTCTAGTTTTGAACCACTCAAGGTACATGAAGCCTTGGTTGATCCGGATTGGGTAATTGCCATGCAAGAAGAATTGGAGTTTTCACTCGTAATGAAGTATGGTCTGTAGTTGAGAGACCCAAGGATCATTGCATCAATGTTATTGGGACCAAATGGGTATTCAAGAACAAGCAAGATGAGAATGGCATTGTCATACGAAACAAAGCAAGGTTAGTGGCGTAAGGGTTTGCCCAAATATAAGGTATGGATTTTGAGGATACCTTTGCGCCAGTAGCCCGTCTTGAAGCTATTCGCCTTTTGCTTGCACTTGCATCTTTCCACAATTTCAAACTATATCAAATGGATGTGAAAAGTGCATTTTTGAATGGTCCCCTAAAAGAAACCTCTTATGTGGCTCAACCCCCAGGTTTCGAAGACCCACGCCAACCCAACCACGTGTATTTACTCCATAAGGCACTCTACAGTCTCAAGCAAGCTCCACGTGCATGGTGTGAGTTCCTTAGGGATTTCTTACTACATGATGGGTTTTGCATGGGTACGGTCGATTCCACCCTTTTGACCAAACGGGTTAAAGGGGGTGGCTTATTTATACGTCAAATATATGTTGATGATATTATCTTTGGTGGAAATAACCCCAATCATAACAAAGCTTTTGAGCTATTGATGACTAGGAAAATTAAGATGTCCATGATGGCAGAGTCGACGTTCTTCCTAGGCTTCCAAGTGAGGCAACTTGCAAAAGGCACCTTCATCTCTCAAGAAAAATATGTGAAGGACATGCTCAAGAAGTTCAACATGACCAATGCAAGCCCAATGAACACACCCATGCCCGTAAAGGGGCAACTTGGCTCATGTGACGGTGAGAAGGATGTGGATATAAAGGTATACCGCTCCATATGGTAGGATCCTTGCTCTACCTTTGTGCCTCTAGGCCGGATATCATGCTAAGTGTAGGGATGTGTGCTCGTTTTCAATCTGCTCCTAAGGAGAGCCATTTGATGGCGGTCAAACGGATTCTAAGATACCTTGTTCTCACTCCTACTCTCGGGATATGGTATCCAAAGGGGTCAACCTTTGAACTCATTGGCTATTCGGATTCCGATTGGGCCGGTGATAGGTTGACCGGAAGTCTACCTTCGGGGCTTGCCAATTTATTGGCCGGTCATTGGTGAGTTGGTCATCCAAGAAACAAAACTCCACCGCTTTATCCACCGCCGAAGCCGAATATATATCCGCGGCATTTGTTGCACTCAGTTGTTATGGATGAAGCAAACCTTGAAAGACGATGGTGTGTCTCTTGGTACGGCGCCTCTTCTATGTGACAACGAAAGTGCAATAAAGATCGCCAATAACCCGGTTCAACATTGTCGCACCAAACACATTGACATTCGCCATCACTTCCTACGTGACCATGTTGCCAATAGGGACATTGATCTCACTCATGTGGGGACAACATACCAATTGGCGGATATTTTCACTAAGCCTTTGGATGAAGCCCGATTTGTTAACTTGAGAGGAGAACTTGGTATTCTTGATCCTAAAAACTTAGATTGAATAACTTCTTGCACTATATTCTTGCATTTATCTTGCTATCTAGCTTAGAGGCACAGAACATATGGGCATAGTCATCTTACCATGTCTTGGTATGATGCATACCTATGTGTGCAACATAAATAGACCCAATGTCATTATATGGACCCAAGAATGTCTCTTCGAGGTCTCATGACATTTGCGCTTTCACATAGGGGGAGTAATCCCCCGCCCCTCATTAAGCCTCAATTGCAACTTGATTTGACTATATAAGGCTAAATGATCTTATTGAAAAAATCACTTCAAAAATGACTTATGATTCTTGATATATATTTCGAATCATGCCCATTGTTGCTATTTACATCTTGTTTGGATTTCCACTCCAATGGGTATGCCTAGAGAATTTGTGTTTCCAACCCCATGTCTATGCTCATCTCATCATCGTCTATCTATCTATATGTACATGTCATCATCTGAGCATTCATACACATTTCCACAAAGAATAGGGGCAAAACAAGGCAAAACAAGACAAAACGGGGCAAAACACTCTGGCCGGTCTCTGGCCCGGTTGGACCGGCCTCTGCGCCGGGACATCCGGCGTCTGGCCCGGTCAACCGGGCGGCAAACCGGCCATGCGGCTGGTTAAGTGGGGAGGAGGTTACCCCTTGGGGCTCTTCTTCCTCACTTCCCCCCTCCACCATACACACCATTGCCGCCGGCCTTCCCACCACTAGAAACCTCTCAAACTTCACCAAATCATAGATCGGGACCCTTCCATCATCTCCACCATGGGATTTGGTCCCTCTCAAGCTACTTTGGGAGATCTTAGGGATTTGGCTCTCAAGCCCTACCTAGGTGTTCTTCTTGTTCCCTTGAGCAAGGAGGACCATGTCTTCGGGTAAATTGTTCTCCCTTTCCCTCTTTCTCTAAGTCCTCCTCACACATTGCATTTTTCTTGAGGAAAAGTTGAGAAACTTAGGGTTAGGGTTTGTAAGTCCTCATGCCATTAGAGTGTCTCACACCACTATGCACATATTCCACTCTATTGCTATAGTCTATGTTCAACTTTATGAGTTTTTGCATGATATTGTGGTGGAATTTCTGTGCAAAATCTCACAATTCGATTGAACCCGGCCCCAGGCCCGGTCAACTGGCCACTCAACCGGCCGGTCCGGCGCGTGGCCCGGTCAACCGGATGGGAAACCGGCCCGCCTGGTCTCTCGTCCGGTTGGACCGGACCGTACGCCGGGTCGCCCAGTTTTTCGCACAACTCCGTCAAAACACTTGAATATATACTATGCTCTTTGGCCTCTCTATTTTCTGATGACATGTACACTTACCCCACTGCTATCCTCGCTCTATTTGCTGATTCACAGTTGGTTCGAGTAGTGATGACCGTGGTAGTCTTGCCAAGAGAGGAAGGCCTACGAGGCCTCCAGGATGTCGTTCTAGCGGTCGCGTGCCTTCTAAAGCAGCTCAGACTACTGGCCCTGGCAGCTCTGCTGGGGGAAGAAGCAAGTCAGTTGCCACTAAGAGGAAAGATAAACATGCAGCCCAAGATGATGATCTTGTTGAGAGGGTGCCACAATTCAATGTGGTCACAACACATCTTGGTGATTGGAAAAGTGTTAGGGAGGAAAATCCGTATCACTTTGTGCAACGGACTTACACTGGTGGGGACAAGTTTTTATGGACCAAAACTCAAGCGAGCCTATGGGAAGATTTCTACAACACTAGAGAGTGAATGAAGAATGGTGCCATTGTGATGCCCAAGGCCATCAACAAGGAAGAACTTGCCTTGCATGAAGCCACCAAGTACGGCTTTGTGGTTGATACCTTGAGGAATTTGGGGCTGTATGATCTTGTGTGCTTGAAGCCCGATGATGAACTGAGAGAAGGCAACTATTGTCCCCTTCTTGTCCGTCAATTCCATTGCATAGTATTCTTCCATGATGATGATGATCGCACTATGACTTGGATGACTGACAAAGAGAAGTACTCATGCACCTATTCTCAGTTCTGTGAGGCCTTGGGTTTTGGTGGTGGTCGTGCTCGTGGGTTCAAGCTTCATTCTCATGATAAGTTCACTAAAGGTGACATTTCCTTCTGCTATCCCTCGAACCCTACAACTGGTCCTCCCACTATCTCTGGGATGTGTTACTCCTATCTTGTGCTTGCCAAGCTGTTCCATGAGAATCTCATCAGCAAGTCAGGCGACTCCAGTGAAGTCAGGAACTGCCACCTGAATCTGATGTACTATTGCCGTCCTGACAACATAAGGGCAATTGATGGTTGTGATCTCATTTACTGTGAACTGAGGCGTTCTGTTCTGGGCCGCATGACTCCCAACTATGCTCAGTACGTTCAGTGGCTCATCAAAAAAGTGGTACCTTCTCCCAACAACAAGCTAGATCAAATGATCAAGATGGAACCATTCAAGTTCATCAACACTCGTCCGGAAGTCCCAGCCATGATGCCCTCTGAGCGCCGTTCCAAGGAACGACATGATCCTGCAGCTAGCTCCAGCTACTCTAGGCGCCCCAAGCGCGGTGCCTCTCCCTTCTTCTCCAGCTTGTGGCAAATGTGCAAGAATACCAATGATGTTGCGCATCAAAGTCTTGCTTTGAACCAGGAGACAAGGAGGCGCCAAAATGAGTTCATGGCTGCAAGGAATGCCCCTGTTCCTCCTTCTGGACCTGAGATGGAGCCTGTGGTTGCACCTTCTTGGGAGATGCCTCCCATTACTGATGAGATGTTCCAGAACTTTGACCTCTCTATGTATGCTCATGGTGGTCTTCCTCCTAGGCCTGCTCGTGCCCCTGCTAATGCTGCTGATGATGATGATGAAGCGAATGAAGGTGATGAGGATGATGATGACGAGTGTGATGCGAGACCTCTACATCCACTGGGCACGAGTTCTACTGATGGGAGCTCTAGCATCCCTACTCTTTTCTTCGCCTTTTTGGTGTTGCGATGCCAAAGGGGGAGAAGAGAGTAGAGTCTAGGATCACGGGGTTCTTTGGTTGGAACAAGCCATGGTTGTTAGTTTATTTGATTCTTATTTGGCTTGTGCTTATTTGCTTTGCTTTCTCAAGAACCATTTGCTACTTTGAATAATTCGTGTATGGACGAGTATTCGTATGCTTAATCACTCTATTAGGATGATCATGCTTTATGCTTATATATCTTGATATACAAGTCCACACCATGCTTGTTTCCTAAAGATATTATGGGAGCTTCTCATATTCCACAAATGGTGCACTTTGCATTCAAACGCAAATTCTCCAAGTGCACACATTATGGGGGAGCTGTCGTAATATCTTATATGGAATCAAGGTTTAGAGCTTATCAAAATATCTATATGTGACTCTAGCTCGCTTTGTCATCGTATACCAAAAAGAGGGAGATTGTAAGGGTATTTTACCCTTATCCATTATTTTGGTAACAATGACACCGTGCTAGAGTATTTGGCCTAATACATGTTTGTAAGGATAATCCGAGGTATTAGCCAAAGAGGCATCAATGGTGTATCAAAGGAACAAGAAGGCTAAAGGAGAACCCCCACTTCAACAACAATCAAAAAGGGGTCTACAGCATCCTGCCGGTCAGAGGCCCGGTCGGACCAGATCCTGCGCCGGCCAGTTCTGGTCTGCCGCCCGGTCAACCGGGCGCAGGGCCAGGCGCCAACCAGCCCCTGCGCTGATGCCATCCGGGAGGCGTACTGGAAGACACGAAGCTGCCCCGGTCAGCGGTCCGGTTTGGACCGGGCACTTCCGGTCAGCCGCCCGATCGGACCAGGTGCAGGACCGGGCACCCCGGCGCCAACCGGGCTCTGTGCTGATGCCTTCCGGGAGGAGTACTGCGCGACACTTCAGCGCTCCGGTCGCGGTCCGGTCTGCCGCCCGGTTTGGACCGGCGGGTCCGTTCCCTGGCCCGGTCGGACCGGGCCCTGCGCCGGACGCTCCGGTCTGTGGTCCGGTTGACCGGGAATCTCGAGGAGAAAACTGAGGTGGCAAGTTGACAACGTCCATATTTCAAGTGACACTATATATACCCATTCTTCTACCTCTGAAGGGGTAGGCACTACACTACAAGCTGTTCTTGAGCTCTCTCTCTCATACTCCATTGTTAGAAACACCAAAAGCCTCATATCTCCCTCCTCCTCCACCCAAACTCAAATCCCTTCGGGAAAACGATAGAGGAGGACCCGATGTACTTTCTACCAAGTCAAATCTCATTCCCCCTTGTATTCATCAAGAAGCTTGCTCTCTAGGGTTCCTTGGAAACCCTAGGTGGGCAAGAGTGGTCCGGAAGCATCCGGGCTGTGGATTTGCTCCTGACAAGATTGTGAAGGTTTGGAAGCTACCTCAAAGTCTACCACAAGTGAGAGAGCTATTCCTTCGTGGGATAGGCTACGGAGAATAGGGTGAGCCTTCGTGGCGTGGGGAATCCTTCGTGGGACCTCCACCCCTCCAAACGTGACGTACCTTCTTGCAAAGGAAGGGAACACGGGAATAAACCCTCGTCTCCGCGTGCTATCGGTTATCTCTAACCATACTCCTTACTTGTGATATAACTGCCTGTGATAGCCTTTGTGATTGACTTACTTGTATCCTCATATAGGTTGTTTCACCTAGTTTTCATTAGGCTCATCTTTATATTCCGCAAAGCCTAATATTGCAAAGAAAGAATTAAAATATGTAGAAACCTATTCACCCCCCTCTAGGTTTACCATCTCTGAACTTTCACCCTTTAGATTTATAATAAAGAACCTTATAATTGTTACTTTATTCTGGTCAAATGAAAACAATGAGTTGTTCAAATTATGACAGTATTCCATGTATGATGGATAAGTTATTATAAATCTTTATGGTGAAACACACGCATAACACTGACGCTAAAATGCCATAAGGAAAATGATGTGAATTCCACTTATTTGTGGAACCGCCATTTAGGTCATATTAGAAAGGAACGCATGAAGAAACTCCATGCAAATGGATTTTTGGAGTCATTCGATTTTTGAATCGTTCAGCGCTTCCAAATCTCTTCTAAAGAGAATGACTGAAACACCGTTCATAGGCCAAGAGTTGAACGGTTAACTAGCTTAGTGGAAACATACATGATGATGCATATGATTCTTAGGCATAGTTGTGTGCGGAAGATTCCTCTACTTCATGAAAACTTCCAACAATGAATTGAGTGTATATATAAGGATATATTCAATAAGGAAGAAGTTTGAAACATTTGAATAGATTCAAATAAATTTCAGCATGAAGTGGAAATCATCGTAATAGAAAAGTCAAATATCTTTGATTGGATCATGGTGGAAATATTTGAATTACGAGTTTTAGCGAACATCTAAGAGAGTTATGGAATTTTTCTACAACTCACGTTTCTTGGAGTATCATAGTGTCGTGGTATCGTCACGGCATATGCCATAGGGTGGCTAAAGAGAGTGGTTCCTAGATGATCTCACGGCGGTATCCGGATGCGGGTATGGGGACGAGCGACACGGCGACGTACCCAGGTTCGAGGCCCTCCGATGGAGGTAACACCTCTACTCCTGCTATGAGTGTATAAGATGATCACACAGTACAATGGTGCTCTTAGAGCTGTGTCCGGCTTGCCCTGGGAAGCTAAGGTAGACGATGGTCTCTCTCACAGGGCAGCGCTAAGGGTGGAATGAAGTGAGAATGATCGATTCCCTGCACGAGAGGGGGTAGTGCGGCTTATATAGGCGCCGGCACTTTACATAAAAGACCCTATAGTCTACTGGCCGGCTTGGCCGGCTCCGGTTTCCACTCCTTCCCGAGGCGTTGACGTCAGTAGCCGTTGAGGCCTCATGGCCTATCCCATCCGACTGCCTGAGTCAGCGGTATGGAGAGGAAGCGTCTCTGTCGCCATCATGCCCTGTAGCCGGTACGGATCGACGTACGCCATGATGGCCTGTCCGGCGCGTGGCACTATTGCTCCACAGTGCCCGCGCTTTACGGGAGATGAGGTCAGCGTGGACTTCCGAACCCGGACCACCTACCCAGTTCCTTCCGGTGCAAGACTCGCCAGCCTCGAGTCGGTCTGAGGCATAAACCCCAGTCGGATATGGCTTGTGGAAGCCGGCCCAGCCACAGCGGAGTCGGCTGCGGCCGGGCCGGCTAGGACTTAGAGCCATACGGCTTCCGGACCAGCCGGCCACGGCTCCAGCCGGCTGCTCCTTAGCCGGCCTTTGCCGCGAGCCGGCCAGTGGCCAGCCGGCTGCTCCGCGTCCATTGCCCTACCCGGGGTCTTCCCCCCGACATTAGCCCCCAAAGCTGGCAAGGTCCTGCGTTAAGAGGGACCTAGGCAGGTTTTCCTGGCTTTTAGATCTCTTGAGTACGTTTGACGGCACTCGGAGGGGCCGCTGAGAATTTCCATTCTGCCGGCTGCGCCCTCATCCGGCTCGTCCTGTCCGGCTGCTTCTAGCCGGATGCTATTTTCGCCTCTGCAGCTTTTACTTTTTCATAAGTCTTGGCGACGTTTCCGCCTTGCTGGGAGAGTTTGGGGCCGGATCGAATTTAATGTCCGGTTCCGGCTTGGGTGCGCCGGAGTCTCCGCCTCCTCGGGCCCTGCGCCCGACTTGACTGGTCTGACGTCTGGCTGCCGCCGCCGCTTCGTCTGGTCACATCAATGTCGCCTCCGGATCCGATGCGGTTGTGGGGGACGTGGTGTGGCAGTTTCCGGTAACCGCTGCGGTCGTGGGGAGCGTTATGGCGCAGTTAATCCTGGGAACGTGGCCACGTCTGCCACTTGGAGGCCAACCGTCCGCGGCAGATGGCTATAAGTGCCGCAGGGAGGCACCGAGGCGGCCACTGTGCCATCTTTGTCTTCCTCGCGCCCCCGCTCCGCTCTCCTTCTGTGCTCGAGCTCCTCGTTGCCTCGGCGAGATTTCTTCACCGTCTCCCTGGCGAACTCCGGCACCCAGCAGCCTTGACATTTCTCCGCCGATCCGCCGCCGCCACTCCGTCAAGCCAGCGCCACGGGGCCGCGCGTGTCCACGGTACGCTCTCCGCCGCCGCCGTCGCCGTCGTCGCGTGGTTCCTCCTCGCCTTTTCGCCTTTCTTGGTATTCTTCTTCCTCGTCCTCGTCGATGGCCCAACCAAGCGGATCTTGGAGGGGTTCGTACATGCGAGAGGACGACGTCGAGCGCCTGGTACGCCTCCGCCGGATTCC
Organism: Lolium rigidum; assembly: GCF_022539505.1. Lineage (NCBI taxonomy): Eukaryota > Viridiplantae > Streptophyta > Magnoliopsida > Poales > Poaceae > Lolium > Lolium rigidum. The sequence goes on from NC_061514.1 coordinate 242,568,799, forward strand.
GCCGGAGGTGATCACGAGGGTGCCTGGCGAGGAGCTGGAGCCCAGGACGAACCCCGGCGAGTGCGTGGTCTTCGGCGCGCACCTCGACCGCGGGTTGGGCCTGCCGGCTTCTAACTTCTTCTGCGAGTTCCTGGACTATTTCGGCTTGCAGCCTCACCACCTGCCGGCCAACGCCTGCGTCCTCCTCAGCTGCTATGTGGCTTTCATGGAGGGGTATGCCGGCTTGTGGCCGGATATCGACTTCTGGAGCCGGCTCTTCTACATCAAGGCGCAGACGACCGACGGCCACCTACGGGCCTGCGGCGCCGCCTCGATCTACTCCCGGCCGGGCACGCCCTTCCCGAAGATCTCGACGGTGGACTCGGTGAAGAACTGGCAGATGTCATTCTTCTACGTGCGCAACGAGAACCCGGCCTTCGACCGGATCAACCTGCCGGAGTACAATCCGGCGCCGCCAGTCGGCCGGATCAACTAGGGCTACAACGCCAGGACGACGGACCCGGACGCGGAGGTGAACCAGCTGTGGGACTTCCTGGGGGCCTGCGTCAGCGGGGGCCGGCTGAGCGCCGAGGACCTCCTCTGCACCTATACGGAGCGCCGGGTGCTGCCGCTCCAGCTGCGCACCCACAAGATTGGGTACATGTCCAGCCGGTTCGATCCGACCCGGACGTCCAAGGCGGAGCTCTCCAAGGCCCAGGTGGCTCGCCGGGTGAACAACATCACCAAGGCCAACCTGCCGGACATCTGGAACTGGGGCCTGGCGCCCTTCAGCCGGGAGATGCCGCCCGAAGTGGTGAGTTTTTGTGTTTCGGCCAACTTCCGGCTTACGGCTGCGTGGCTGACTTTGCTTTTTGCCGACTTCCGGCTTGCAACTTATTCATGTCTTTTCCTTTGTCTTCTAGCTTTTCAACCGCCAGGGCATTGAGGACGGCGACCTGGCGCAGAAGGTCTGGACGCCGGATCACGCCGACCCGGCTGACCAAGCCGGCGATCAAGCCGGCGACGACGAGCTGCTGCAGGTGCCCGACCAAGGCGTCCAAGGGGAGCACAACCCGCCCCCTTCGCCAGAGCAGCAGGAGGAGGACGAGCCGGCGACGTCCACCACAGGGCCGATCCCTGCGGTGCCCCTGCGCATGAGGCCTCCTGGCGCCTCGGCGACTTCGGCGCCCAAGGGGAAGAAGCGGGTCAGCGACCGCTCCACCGCTGCCTTGGAGGCGAAGGTGAAGAAGCAGCGCCGGCTGGGGCCCAAGAAGGTTCCAGAGCAGGCCGGGTGAGTTTTTCTTCTCCGCTGTTTGATTCCTTTTCTTTCCTTTCTCTCTATATTCATCTTTTTCTTATTTGTTCGACTAGGGCTCCCATCAAGTTCACCCAGGGCGGCGGCTCCCGGCAGGCTCCCCGCGTCGTGTCGCCGCTTTCGCGACAAAGGAGGGAGCCGACACCGCAGCCTTCGGCCCGTGCGCCCACTCCGCCCCTCGTCGTTGTGCCGCCTGCGGGTATGCCGCCTTCCGCAGGGTCATCTTCTGCTGTGCCTCTTCGGCGCCTGGCCGCGGCGCCCAGGGTGAGCCGGCGCGCCGGCCAACTCTGGATGACATGTTTCCGCGCCGCGCCCGCCTCCTGGACCCAGCGGCTAGAGCCGGCAGGGGCATGCCGCCTGCGACCGGAGCCGGAGCCGGCGGGGCTGCGCCGCCTGAGACTGGGTCCGGTGGTGCCGCGCCCAGCGTGGTGGTGTTAGAGGAGAGCCCGGAGGGGGCGCCTCAGGCGCCGGAGACGGCTGCCCCGACCGGGCTGACTGCTTCGACCGAGGCGCCTCCATCTTCGGAGCCGTCAAGGGAGGAGCCGGTCGGGCAGGAGCCGGCGAGGGAGGAGCCGGCGCGCACAGGGGACACCGGCTCGCGGGCGCTGGTGAGGATGGAGGGCCCGTCGGCGCCACTTGAGGGCCTTCACGTGGCCAAGGGCGCCCGGCTTCTCAATGTGGCGTCCGCCTCCGACTCTAGCCTTGGCTCGGCTGGCACCATGGAGAAGGCGTGGCACAACGCGGACTCCTACGAGGTGACCAGCCGGGAGGGGAATCCATGCGTGGCGCCGATGAAGATGTTCTTCTCCGGCTTCCGCGCCAACCTCAAGGCCAGGGCCGCTGAGACCGCCGCCAACCTCGCCAAGCTGGAGGACGCTAGCAAGGTAGGTGCTTTTTTATCTTTTGGCAATTTTGTTATCATCCTGGTAGCCCTCCGAGGCATGGGCCGGCTGTTTGGAGCCGGTCCGGGTTTCGCCTGGATATCTGATTCTCTTTTCCCTCAGACGGTTACGGAGCGGCGTACCGTCTTGTACAACCAGGTCGTGACCCGCTATCACAAGGCCAAGATTGAGCGGGCCGGCTTGGCTCGCGAGCTGGAGGCCGTCAAGGGTAGGGTTTTCTTCCTTCTGACTTGATTTCTTTTTCTTTGATCTTGCTTGGCTAACGCTTTTTCCGGTCGACTTGCAGCTGAAGCCGCCAGGGTTCCGCAGCTGGAGGCGCACCTTCGGCCGCCCGCGCTCAATGCGCCGAGAGCGAGGAGGTGGGCCGGGTTGCTGCCGCCAAGCTCAAGGTGGCTGAGGGGGAGCTGGCGCGGCTGCGCCGGCTTGAGGAGAATCACCTCAAGGAGCTCTCCACCCTCAAAAAGGCTGAGGAGGAAGGGGTCCTTCGGGCACGCCTTGTTCAGGCTGGTGTAGTCGATACACATGCGCCATGAGCCATTCTTCTTCAGGACCAGGACCGGGTTCGCCAACCAGTCCGGGTGCAGCACTTCCATGATGAAGCTGGCTGCCAGCAGCCGGGCGATTTCTTCACCGATGGCCTTCCTTCTTTCTTCGGTGAAGCGCCTGAGAGGCTGCTTCACCGGCTTGGCTTCAGGCCGGACGTGGAGGTGGTGCTCAGCCAACTCCCTCGGCACACCCGGCATGTCTCTTGGAGTCCATGCGAAGATGTCCCGATTCTCACGGAGGAAGCTGGTGAGCTCGCTTTCGTATTTCTTGTTCAAGCCGGCACCGATGGTGACATACTTGTCCGGCTGCGCCGGGTCCAGCAGGATCTTCTTGGTGTTGTTGGCCGGCTGGAAGTGAGTCGTCCCAGCCGGGTTGCCTGCAGCCGGCATGTCGATCTGCGCGGCCTTGGCCAAGGCGACGGCGTCGTGGATGAGCTGCTTCTCGGTGGCGATGACCGGCGTCCGGGCCATCTTGGAGCTCGCGTGGCGCGGTCCATGGAGCGGCGATAGTCGCCGGCTATGGTGATGACCCCTTTAGGGCCAGGCAACTTCATCTTCAGGTACCCATAATGGGGCACCGCCATGAACTTGGTCAGGGCCGGCCTGCCCAGGAGCGCGTGGTAGGGACTGACGAGGTCCACCACCTCGAACTCGATTCTCTCAGTGCGGAAGTGGTCCGGCTTCCCGAACATCACCTCCAGCGTGATCCGGCCAATCGGCTGGCAGCAGTGGCCTGGCATGATGCCATGGAAGACGGTGGAGGTGGGACGCAGCTCGGCTTCTTGAATGCCTAGCTTGCGGGCGGTGTCGCGGTAGAGGATGTTGATGCTGCTGCCCCCATCGATGAGGACGCGCGAGAAGCGCACGCTGCACCGAGTCGTGCCAATGGTGGGGTCGAGGACCATGGCGTAGCTGCCCGGCTTCGGAAGGACAGCCGGTGTGTCGCGGCGATCAAAGGTGATGGCCTGCTCTGACCAGTTTAGGTACTGGGGGACCGGCGGTATGACCGCGTTGACCTCGAGGGAGCAGCTCTGCTGGCTCGTCTTGTCCTTGGGCTCAGAGGTGAAGATGATGTAGGTAGCATCTTCGGCCAGATATCGGCCATGGTGCACTTGGTTAGCCTCGTGGTGCTCGAGGTTGGCGTTCTCTGCGCCGGCTTGGCCACCCGCCCCGCCGGCTGGAGGGGGCGGGGGTGGAGGCGGGAGAGGTTCGCCGCTGGTCAGCCGCTTCATGAAGTGGCAGTCGCGGGTGGTGTGGTTGGAGGGGTTCTTGCCGCTGTGGTACTTGCACGGCGAGTCGAGCATCTGCTCAAACGTGTACTTCGGCTTCCATTGCCGGTCTTGCTTCTGGCACCGGCTTCCGCCAGCCGCGTTGTCCGACACGGCTTCCACATGGGCGGAGCCGTACCGGCGGTCCGGCTGGTCGCTATGCCACTTGCCGCGGTAGTTGTCCTGCCGGCTGCCATGAGAGGCGCCCTCTGCCGGCTTGTGCTCGGCCAACTTCTGGTGGTCCCGCCTGGAGGGAGCCGGCGTTGCTTCAGCCGGCGCCTTGCCGGCTTCTTCAGCCAGCGCGTACTTGTCGGCGATGGCCATGAGGGAGGCCATGGTCTTGGGCTCGCTGCGGCGCAGCTTGTGCCACAGCATGGTGTTGGGCCGACAGCCGCCCATGAAGAAGCTGATGGCCTGGATCTCGTGCACGCCCTCACAGGAGTTGCGCGTCTCGCACCAGCGCGTCAGGTACGTGCGATCCGTCTCGTCCGGGCCCTGCTTGCACATCTCTAGCTGCTGGGGGCGACCCGGCCGGCGGTAGGTGCCGGTGAAGTTGCTGATGAAGGCTTCCTCGAAATCAAGCCAACTGTTGATGCTGCCGGCTGGCAGGTTGTTGAGCCAGGTGCGGGCGGAGCTGACTAGCATCAGGGGGGAGTATCGCACCGCCCAGCGCTTGTTGCCCCTGGAGATGCCGACTGCGGTGGAGTAGTCCAGCAGCCAGTCCTCCGGCTTGGCAGTGCCGTCGTACTTGGGGGTGTCGCGCGGGAGCTGGAAGCCGTCCATCATGGGCTCGTTGGTGATGCGGGGCCCGAAGCACTTGGGGCAAGCCGGTCCCTCTTCTTCCGCGATGCGGGATTCGACCAGCCGGTCGAGGCGGTCTCTGGCGTCGGCGGGCTCGATGCGGGGGCCCAGCCGGGAACGTGCCGGCTAGCGGGTGTCGGTTGGCTCTGGAGCCGGCCGGTGCTGGCGCCTTGGCGCCGCCTGCTCGGAGTCATGCTCCTGGTTCCGGCTTGGTGGTGGCCGGCTGCGACCGCTGTGGCCGCTGTCCAGCCGGCTTGTCCGGCTTGAACCTGCGTGGGTGGCGTGGGAGTCTTTGCGCCGGCGTGGCACTGGCGAGGAGGACTCGGCCGTGTCCCTATGGGGGTCTTTGCTGTTGCCTGCAGCAGCGCGGACAGGAGGAGCTTTGGGAGCACCATACCTGGGGTCCTTGGTCTGCTCAGCTGCAGCCCGGCACAGGTCAGCTACGCGCTGCGTCTGGCGGCGCAGCTCTTCTCCCTCGAGGAGGCCCAGCTCCTTCGCAGCGGCTTCGGCTGCGAGAATGTTCTTGTCGGGGGTGTTGTAGACGGGTAGCTCCATGGATGGAGCCGGCGCTTCCGCGCCGTTGCGCTCGATCTCGGCGCCAAGGCCGCCTCCTCGCCGGCGGATCATGCCGGCTTGGCTGGGGTTGTTGCCGCCTGGCGTGAAGCCATGGGCGTGCTCGTACTCGCCCTGGGTGATTTCCAGCTGGCGTTTGGCAGAAGCCAGCTCCTCAGCCTGCTTGAGGAGGAGCTGGTGATGCACCTCCAGGTCCGCCTCGACGGTGGTGGCGTCGGCGCCTGCGGTGAGCGGAGAGCTCAGCTTTGCCCGGACTTCGTCCAGCCGGGATGGTGGCGCGGGCGCCTTTGGGCCCGAGCCGGATGCGTGGGGGTCAACGTGCGCTCCAAGTTGGGGCCGCGGACGCGAGTGGACTTGGTGGGGGGCTCCTCGCCAGCCATCATGACTTGCAGGACGGCGGGGCTGGCGGGAACGCTGCTGGCGCCGGCTCGCGGAGGAGGGCTTGCGCAGCGCAGCACCTGCCGCGGGTAGCGCGGCGGTGCGACGGTGGCGACGTAGACGTCGTGGCCACCGAAGGAGATGACGCTGCCGCCGGCTGGGAAGGGCCGGTCGGCGAAGCAGCCAGCATTGTCGCTGACGCAGTCGAGGGAGCCGAATCTCCAGATCAAGCCTGAAGCGACTCGCTCGCCGGTGGCGATGGTGAGGCCCGTCCGGATGAAGACACCGGCCGAGGACGCTGAAGGCCCCACGGTGGGCGCCAAATGTCGTGGTATCGTCACGGCATATGCCATAGGGTGGCTAAAGAGAGTGGTTCCTAGATGATCTCACGGCGGTATCCGGATGCGGGTATGGGGACGAGCGACACGGCGACGTACCCAGGTTCGAGGCCCTCCGATGGAGGTAACACCTCTACTCCCACTATGAGTGTATAAGATGATCACACAGTACAATGGTGCTCCTAGAGCTGTGTCCGGCTTGCCCTGGGAAGCTAAGGTAGACGATGGTCTCTCTCACAGGGCAGCGCTAAGGGTGGAATGAAGTGAGAATGATCGATCCCCTGCACGAGAGGGGGTAGTGCGGCTTATATAGGCGCCGGCACTTTACATAAAAGACCCTATAGTCTACTGGTCGGCTCCGGCTTCCTCTCCTTCCCGAGGCGTTGACGTCAGTAGCCGTTGAGGCCTCATGGCCTGTCCCATCCGACTGCCTGAGTCAGTGGTATGGAGAGGAAGCGTCTTTGTCGCCATCATGCCCTGTAGCCGGTACGGATCAACGTACGCCATGATGGCCTGTCCGGCGCGTGGCACTATTGCTCCACAGTGCCCCGCGCTTTACGAGAGATGAGGTCAGTGTGGACTTCCGAACCCGGACCACCTACCCAGTTCCTTCCGGTGCAAGACTCGCCAGCCTCGAGTCGGTCTGAGGCATAAACCCCAATCGGATATGGCTTGTGGAAGCCGGCCCAGCCACAGCGGAGTCGGCTGCGGCCGGGCCGGCTAGGACTTAGAGCCAGCCGGCTTCCGGACCAGCCGGCCACGGCTCCAGCCGGCTGCTCCTCAGCCGGCCTTTGCCGTGAGCCGGCCAGTGGCCAGCCGGCTGCTCCGCGTCCATTGCCCTACCCGGGGTCTTCCCCCCGACACATAGTGATGATGGAGTATCCGAGAGATGTATCCAAACCTTTTTGGGTTATTGATGTGATAAAATGACGTCATTATATTTTTTTGCATTATGCTTTAGAGACTACCACTTTTACACTAAATAGAGGGTCATCACAATCCGTTGAAATGACATCATACGAGTTATGGCATGGGTATAAACCCTAATAGTCCTTTCTTAAATTTTGGTATGCATAGCATAAGTAAATGAGTTTGCAACCAAAATTGGATGAATGTCTTTGTTGATTGTCCCAGAGAACAAATTGGGAATTCTTTCCACTATGAAGTCAAAGACAAAAGGTGTATGTTGATGTTACTTGCTTATTTCCAAGAAATTGTTTCTAGCGAAGTATTTTAGTGGGAGGACATTGGAACATGATAAGGTTGATGAACCTGAGCATGATGATTAGAGTAGCGCAGCATCGGAAATGGTTCCGGAAGCGGCCACGACGATCATGGCTTCCATGACTACAAGGTGTTATAGTCATGGAGATCAAAATACCTATTGAAACTTGTAGGTATGGTTTACTTTGTGATCAAATAAATTATTTGTGTACAAAGGATTGATTTTGAACAATAATAAACCAACTACATACAAAGAAGCTATGATGGGCCCTGACTCAGTTAAAATGGCTAAGTTCCATGAAGTCCAAGATAGGTGAATACTTTTTGAAAGTAAATGGATCTATAAAATTGATGGACTTAGATGCAATATTCTTGAAGAAGCTTGACTTGTCGAAAAGTTGTTTACAACAAAGTTCAAAGAGTTGACTCGATAAGATTCGATCTTCCGTAGCAATGCTTATAGTCTATGTGGATTATTCTAGTAATCGCTACATATTTCTTTTATGAGATATGATAGTAGGATGGCAGAAATACATTCCTTACCAGAAGTGTATATAAAGGATGTATACTAGATACAAACCAAGAGTTTTTTGCTAGTCCGTGGAATACTAGATATGTATACAAACTTCACTGGATGAAGTAAGTATCACGGAGTTGGAATCTCCACCGAATGAAATAATCAAAGAGTTTTGATTTCATCAGAAACGATGAAGATGCTTGCATTTGCAAGAAATTAAGTGGGAGCGCTGAGACATAGTTATAATATTAATGTGGATGACATATTATTTATTATAAATGATGTAATTATGTACTTGATGTGATTAAAAGGTTTCATTGTGAATTAACTTCAATGAAAGGATATTGACTAAACATATTTAGCATCAAGATCTATGAAGATAGATTGAACCGCATAGTAAGTTTACGTCAAAGTACATAGAACGAATATTGAAATAGTTCAATACGAATACATTAAGAAGGTGTTCTTTTCCATGTGAAGGTTTAACAAGACTTGAGTGTATTTGACACTCAATGAGTAAAAACACATGAGTGATTTTAGACCACGAATAATATGTACACACTCAGATGTCATGTGCTCTAAAGAGTTAGGAGAAAATATCAGAATGATTTATGCGATGATCATTGGACAACAATAAGAATATCCTTGAGTACTTTGGAAGAGCCAAGGATATATAGTTTTGTATGAGGTAATGGCAAACAAATCGATGTAAGGTGTTTCACCGATATTAGTTTGGTTACATATAAAAATAAATTTCAATCTCAATTAGGCTAAGTGTTCATTAAAAGGTAGCACAATGAGCTAGAAGAAGTCTATGCTAGATTTAGATGAGTTCAAAATATTGTGACGGATTCTACAAACGAGGGAAAAGTATGTCATTGTTTTGACAATGACCGAGAGTGTTTGAGTCGAAGAGTTCTTTGAGAACTTGGTGTAGTTCCGATAGTGTCAGAACTTTGAAGCTATATTGTGTGTGACAATATTAGTGACATATTTCAGACCGCGGAATAAAGGTTTCACCAGAAGACTGAACATAATGCCGACTCATTTGGAAATTGAGTGATGCGTGGAGACGCAAATGAATTGCAAAATACACACGTTTATGAGCATGTTAGATTCGTTAACTGAAACCTCTCCCGTGAGCAAACCATGATAAGCACTAGAAGGCCAAGGTGTTAAATCTTTACAAATGTAAACTATATTATTGAGTCTAGTGCAAGTGGGAGACTGTTGGAGATATGATCGAGAGGCAATAATAAAGTAGTTATTGTTATATCTTAGTGTTCATGATAAATGTTTGCATCCCATGCTATAATTGTATTAACCGGAAACATTGATACATGTGTGTTATGTAAACAGAAAAGAGTCCCTAGTAAGCCTCTTGTAAAACTAGCTTGTTGATTAATAGATGATCATGGTTTCCTGATCATGAACATTGGATGTTGTTGATAACAAGGTTATGTCATTGGCTGAATGATATAATGGACACACACCCAAATAAGCGTAGCATAAGATCAAGTCATTAAGTTCATCTTGCTATAAGCTTTCGATACATAGTAACCTAGTCCTTCGACCGTGAGATCATGTAAATCACTTACACCGGAAGGGTACTTTGATTACATCAAACACCACTGCGTAAATGGGTGGTTATAAAGATGGGTTTGAGTATTCGGAAAGTATGAGTTGAGGCATATGGATCAAGAGTGGGATTTGTCCATCCTGATGACGGATAGATATACTCTAGGCCTTCTTGGTGGAATGTCATCTAATTAGCTTGCAAATATGTGACAAGGTCACAAGAGATGACATACCACGGTACGAGTAAAGAGTACTTGTCGGTAATGAGGTTGAACTAGGTATGGAGATACCGATGATCGAACCTCGGACAAGTAAAGTATCGCGTGACAAAGGAAATAGGTATCGTATGTTAATGGTTCAATCGATCACTAAGTTATCCCTGAATGTGTGGGAGCCATTATGGATCTCCAGGTCCCTCTATTGGTTATTGGTCGGAGAGGAGTCTCGATCATGTCCGCATAGTTCACGAACCGTAGGGTGACGCGCTTAAGGTTCGATGTTGTATAGTAGCTTCGGAATATGAGATGGAAACCGAATGTTGTTCGAAGTCTCGGATGGGATCCAGGAAATCACGAGGAGGTCTGGAATGGTCCGAAGAATAAGATTCATATAAGAGCATCTCTAGTAGAGCCCGAAAAAACGCAAACCGAAAAGCGCGAATTCGGTTCACCGAAAACGCAAGTTCTGTCGAATTTCGCAGTGGCGCAGAATAGAACCCGTAAAATGAAACTGAAAACAGCAATTTGAATTGGCGCGGGTAATTTTAGGCGATGACCATAGTTCATAGATGAAATAGATGCTCCGATTGCGCACCGATACATACATACTGCGGGGAATAGACATTACTGGTACACCGGCAACCTAACTTAGCTAAAATGAGCAACATGCGGCCAAATAGCTATGTTGCGCGCGGCGGTGCCGGTGCTGGCGGAGATCGTCGGTGGCGTGAAGTCTTCACGTGTCGTCCTTGTCAAGCTCGACTATTTCGAGCTTGACCTTGCGGACGCGGGCCTCCCGGCGGGCCGCCTCGTACTCCTATACCTGGCGGACGGCGTCGGCTTCTTCCTGGCGGAAGCGGGCCCTCGCCTCCGCCTCGCTGATGGCGAACGTCTGCACCATCACTGCCTCCTCCTCGTCGCTGCCGTGGACGTAGTCCCCAGTTGAGAAGGTTGGAGAGGGCGCGGGGACGAGGTCGTCCTCCTCGAAGCTCGCCGCCACGGGCAGCCGCGGTGCGCGGCTCGACTGCCCGGAGGAGGAGCTCTCGGCCTGGTTGCCGTAGCGGGCGAGCTTCCCTGGGGGCATGAGCCCCCAGTTGGTCCACCGGCGAGCGCTCCGCTTGCGCGCGCCCTCGCTGCGGTTACACTTCCGCCGCTCCGCCTCGCTGCGGAAGACGGGCGGACGCGGCGGCGAATCGCCGCCGCCCAATCCCGTGACTCGGCTGCCTGCACCTCCGCGGGAGGCCATCGCGCAGCGGCGGGTGGAGGATTGGTGGCTGGCTGCGCGTGGATTGCTCGTCGGAGCGGGGGACTTGCAGCGACATAGGGACAGGAGACGGCGGAGGGGAGTAGGGTTTGCGAACCGAACTCCCCTCCGCGATCCCTTTTAATAGGGGTCATGCGGGGAGTTTCTCGGGCCCCCGAACTTTCGATTCGGGCCGGCCCACCGATTCGGTCACTGATCGGCGCTAGTTTCGGCCCGAACCCGTAAATCCGCCGGAAAAGCTCGGTTCCGACGGGATTTACGGGCTCTGTTAGAGATGCTCTAAGGGAAGTTGATTTCTATGTTTCGGAAAAGTTCGGGATTTTTTCGGTGGAAGACCGGAAAGGTTCTAGAAGGTTTTGGGGGGGTCCACCAAGGGGCCCACGACCCTAGGAGGGCCAACATGGGCCGGGGGTGCAATGGGCTAGGGGCACATGCCCCTCAAGGCCCAAGTCGGCCAGCCCACTAGGGTTCCCCAAAACCCTAGGGGGGATCAACTTGGGGGAGGAAAACTTCCCCCCTTTGGCCGCCGGCCACAACACTAGATGGGGCGTGGGGGCCACCCCAAACCGACCTCCCCCTATATAAATATGGGAGGGCCAGGGGCGCAGCCCACCTTTACACCAAAGTCCGGCCGCCCCCTTTCTTCCTCCACCATACATCTGCTCTGGCTTGGCGAAGCCCTGCAGATTTTCTCCTCCACCACCACCACCACGCCGCCGTGATGCTGGGATTCCGAGGAGAGCTACCACACCTCCGCTGCCCGCTGGAACGGGGAGAGGAAGGACTTCATCGACACCGTATGCGCGACCGAGTACGGAAGTGCTGCCGGATTGCAGCACCGGGACGATCGACTATATCAACAGCGAGATCTTCGAGGGTTAGTCTCTCATATCTCTCGTTGCCTCGATCTTCATAGATTAGATCTTGCCTTCTTCTAGTAAGGATCTTGGATTTGTTCTTATTCGCGGTAGAATTTTTTGTTTTCCATGCAACGAACTCTTCAGGAGAGACACAAGTTTCCCAGCTTTGGATCTCGCAACGGTGACGAAACCCTGTGTGCTGCTATAATTCACTATAAAGAAACCAAGTGCGCGATTACACTGAGAGGATTGGTTCTGCCTCAAGGGAACCCTGGATCTGGCTTATAAAGACGCCATGATGAAGGGTTTACAAGGAGTAGTCTAGGTCGGACTATACTAGAACTAACCTAATTGGTACAACTTGTCGTACGCGTTAGGATTCGGCTAACCTATGTCGGTACGGATCCGACCTGCTATGGTGCTGCTGGATCCGGCTAGAGCTTCTGATCCCGGGCTCTCCGTCTTGGTCTATATGAGTCGTTGGATCATTCTTCAACATACACGCGGAGAAACTAGGCTGCCCGGTTGGGCCATAGGCCCATCCACCATCTGTGGGCCACCCGGGCTTGCCAGAATTGGTCTATGTCGTTAGCATAACCATGAAGTATATCCACAACGCCATCCCACCCTCTAGGGTTTTGAGAATACTCTAGGAGTAAACAAGACTTGTCGGTGCCCCACCGACAGTCTCCCTATCCTCCTCCTCTTCATGCCTCCATCGTCTTCATACTCACCTAGCTACCGGAGATGTGGTAGCTCTCCTCGGAATCATTTTGAAATATGATTTTCTGGTGGAGCACATATATGCTGGGAGGTGGAGCACATATATGCGCCACATTAGACATTTGTCGTTGTACCGGCACCTCCCTGCTTCCTGTAGACACAAACGTTGGTAAACCAGGGCGAAATGAGGGGAGAAAAATAGTCGGGTGAGCGGAAAGTGCTTTTGCCTCACGATTTCTAGTGTTCTCGTCATTCTAAAAAGAATTAAGACGGTTTTACAGGTTATCAAAAAATCTGAAAATAATTTTGAAGATTGTCGGTATTACATCTCACAATCATGCAAAATCTCAATCAAAAATTATTTTTATTTTGTGCTAGACAAAAATGAAAAAAAATATGATATACTATCTCCGTCACATGAAAGTTGTCTAAGATTTGTCTAAATTCGGATGTATCTAGATACTAAATAGCATCTAGATACATCCAAATTTTTACAAATCTCAAACAAATTTCATAAGACAAGGAGTATTTTGGAGAATAAAAAATGCATTACTCAGATCTGCACTTTTATCATTTTTGTGTAGCTTAGAATATAAAATATTTGAAATTAATATTTTGCACGTTTGTAAGATACATTGACTATATGTGGATTTGTTTTCAGATATTTTTATTTTTATTTTTTTAAAACAATATCACAGGTGCCCATGTGCACTAAATCTCCACTTGTGAGTCATTGACTGCTGGGCTATGGATGGGGCATTATTTAACTTAGGCAATGGTAAGAGTTTGTAATTTTGACTGAAAACAGGCTTAAGTTCAAAACGAACAAAAATAAAAGGAAAAAACCTTACTTTTTTTTGAAATAAAAAAAACTTACTTTCTTTATTAACAGGTACATGTATAGATGGAGATACAGAAGTGCTAATTCGTACGTAGTAGTACTGTGCTAAAGGAGAAAACGTAAGCGGGGAAAGGAAGTCCTCTCAAACGGTTCTGGCTTTCTTCTTCCCGTCACTACACAAGTCCTCTCAAACGGTTCTGACTTTATTGTTTGCGGGCTGAAGTGGGCTACATGTGGTCGGTACCGTCCTAACTCGTAGCAATTTCGTTTTACCCTCGTATCCATTTGGTCAGACATGAACCGACTCTAAAATAAAATGATCGATGGAAACAGAACGAGCAGCAATCAACAGGCTATGCGCTCAACCAAAAGCGGTGAAGTGGACTCATGAGAGAGCAGAGAAATAAGATAGTGGGGTGTTCCTTTTTACATATATATTCCGTAGAAGATTACATCAGGACATAGCATTACAAAAAAAAGTTACATTTTTTTCCAACTGAAGGAGCTCACAGCTCCCAATTTCATTTTCCATTGAAACCGATAAACATATCAGCGTTTCTCAAAGTTCGCAGAATGAGGCCGCCCCCTCATCCCACATTTCAAACATTTCTAGCTGCTCTACTCAAGCATGCAGTTTCACCAAGGTTTTCAACCATTACTTTCTACTTAATATAAAAGTAAAACAGAACACTCCTTCGATCATGCTAGCAGCAGCAACCGACTGGCTCCTTGCTCCTTGCTGCTGATGATTTGAAGTTCTCCCTTCTGAAGACCTGCCCAAGAAGATAACCAAGGAGCAACCAAGAACACAACATTATTAGGACCATTGGGCAACACTGTCCGAAAGTAAGCTCTCTTTTTTTCTATTTTTCACACAGACCATATCACTGCCAAACTAGAAGCTACTAAAGTCCTATCTTTACTCTTAAACTGCCAATCCAATCATAAAGTTCATTCGTACTGTAAGGCCATGATTACAATCTAGACATATCTCGCTAAACAACAAAGAAAGAACAGATGGCCCACTGTTTGATCCTGGAAGCAGAAAAAACAGGACTTGCTATTCTTACCACCTCTTCTCAATAAGGTGTCTCTTCTTAAGATACTATTCCTATAGGCTAGCCACAGCAAAACCTAAATCTCTAGCTAAGCATTATTTCCTATACGACCACTTAAGACTCCTAGTTTTCAAAGCTACATACGTCAACATTGCTGTAAAGGGGGAATTTTATTTTTTGCCCTTGTTTACTTTGACACTTTACCTTTTGCCCTTGTTTACATCTGATTCACTTTTTTGCCCCACATTACTTTTACACATGATCTTTTGCCCTTCTTCTTCCGTTTTAGGGATAAGCCGAAAAACGAGGACTCAAATACCCCTGTTAGTTCAGTCCATGGCCCATCCCCATGGACGCCGCTGGTGAGCTGCTCCCTCGGTGCCGCCGGCGAGCTCTCCTCTACTCGATCTACCGCCCTGCTGCTCCCCTCCGCCCCATGCTGCTGCTCCCCTCCGCGCACGCACTCTACCGCCCTCCTGCTCCCCTCCGCCCCAAGCTGCTGCTCCCCTCCGCGCACGCATCGACCTACTGCTTGCCCCTTCCGCCGCCACAGGGAGAGAGGGCTGGCGGGAAACGGCGACGGTCTTGCCGCCGGGGCTGCAGATGGCGTGGGTATTGGGGCCGAGGATGCGTTGGAGCACCACGCCGTCAGAGTCGCTTGTGTCCAGCGAGATCGGCTGCGCCGGCCATCCGTAGGACAGCGAGCGCCCTATATACGCCGGGGAGAGGCGGGTGTCGTCTGGATGGGCGAAATAAGGTGCTAGTTGGGGGGGTTTGAGGGAGGGATGCTGGTTGGGGCGCCCGCCGGCGAGCTCCTCCCTGGGATGACCGCGTGAGGAAGAAGCAAAGAGAAGGGTACACTGGTCTTTGCGCAGTACTCCTGGCTCAGCGGGGGCAAATCATCGAGTGCCAAAGAAAACAGGGGCAAAAAAGGAAGCACAATGTAAATGAGGGCAAAAGATCAAGTTGCAAAGTAAATAGGGGCAAAAAGTAAAATTCCCCGCTGTAAAGCCAACCTCATCAGTAGGTTGAATAAATCACCCCTAGTTCTCACCAAGCAGAAGCTTTGTTACCCCCACAACGTTCTCCTAAGCCAGAGAATGGCTAGGAAATACCACATCAAAAAGGAAATGTGACAGAATCGCAGAATACTTCTCACCAAACTACGATGCCATAGGAATTAAACATATTACCAAATTAAAATGACCAGCTAACAATCATGCTCATACTACACAACCAACAATCGCTCGACAATAGCTTACTGAAGTCATGAAAAACAAATCAGATATTTGGGAAAATTAAATTGATAAAGTACACGAATATAGTTAAAATGCAGTCAAATAATCAACATCAGCAAAATTACCTTTTAACAACGACTTTTTTCATCGCCAATGGTTCTCACGTGCTGCAAAATTGCATCCATACACTACATTCAGAGAAGAGATATGTTTAATTAGTTATATCAAATTCACTAAAATCATGTAAAAAAGGATAACAGAAAATAGAGTACCTCATCATTCCTATTAAACATTGCATTCAATCGTTTTCTTATTCCTTCACCATTCATAGCCAAACGTGTATCTTCTGCATCTATAATACCGACAAGCTGACCTCTAGTGCTGAAAAGGGGTGATCCCTGGTCCCCACGTGAGCTATCATCAGCAACTAAAGTATCACAGTCATGCCTAAGAAACTCCAAACCTGCAAAACTATTTAACAAGAGGACATCAGAATGAAATGATACAAAAATAAGGAATTCATGAGATTTAGGAGACATACGTTACATTGCCTGGAGTCAGCCTGCCTTTCTTGCCTTCCCTTGGAATAGGTTCGTAGCTGAACAAATACACTGTTTGATTATCACAAACAGGCCGATCACTAATTTCGACTGCCTGTATTGGTACTTTACCACGAGGGACATAAATCAAAGCAATTCCATCTTGGATTTTCACGTCCGATAGATGGAATTGGACATGCTGTGCATCTTTCACTTTCGGAGTTTGATTTTCATTAGGTGATGCGTCACGAAAATAAACAAGGTATGTTCCATTGAAATTTGGATCGGATAATATTGCACTATCGGCTATTACATAGAAATAGGGATGACTTTTCCCTACCAAAAGAGGTATACCAATTGTGTAGCTGTCTAATTCTCCCTTTTTTCCATCATTTCCTTGTTTCCGTCTTTGCACTTCAACCAAAAATTTCTTAACTTCTTCATGAAACTCATCAGAACCAGCATTGTTCTAAAAATGATATAGATTATCATTAGCACAATTGTCAACACATACTTGAAATATGAGTAGCTATGTGTTTTCTTTGAAAAATAGAATCTTAAAGAATATATTTCAAAAAGAAAACCTCTGAAAAGCAAAGGAGAGAAGAAAATAAAAGATAAAAGCCAGAAGGCTCACCAGATCCTCATCCTCAACCACCAACCCCTCCATCTCCATCTCCATCTCCACTTCATCCACCTCCTTTGATATAAATTATCATTAGCATGATTAGAGAAACCTTACTTAAATTATAAGTAGCTACTGCATTGTCTTTGAAACATGGATTCTTAAGGTCTTAAAATAGAAAGCCTCCAAACAGCAAAGCAGAGAAGAAAAAAAGACAATGATGTAAAATGTAAAAAAAATGACGGAATGCTCACCGCATCCTCATCCGCACTAACCTCCACCTCCACCTCCTTCTCCATCTTCACCTGATCCACCTCCTTCGCCTGATCCATGGCGTAACACCTTAAGAAACAGAATTTGGTATAATACGTCAGTTAAACCTGCAAGCTAAGAGGAGAACAGCAACAAACAAACTTCACAAAACAAGAGTAGCAATCAATTTCTCCTCCACATGAAGGGTCAGCAGTAAAACTGAAGTAATATGGTGAATATATTTGCTTCCTATGGTCCATGTACACAATGGAAACATTCAGAATAATAAATATATAGGCATAGAACAACAAGGGGAAAAAATGCCAAATAATGTTGTAAATATATTTACTTCGGGTGCTTGCCCATGAAGTACTTTGAAATGTACTTGACTTTACTTCCTCCGATTTGTTATTTGGAGTTTGTTATCCTCAATTGGTCTTGTGATGCGTACACAGGATGGAAATGAGATGACAAATTTGTTGTGATTTTGGCAGCAAAATAAATATCAACATCTTCTGTGTGCCGGTGTTGAGATCTGAAACTAAAATGCATCTATTCATGCTTCTGTAGCAAATTGGAATGATCTAGCATTCTATTATGAAGTTAGTTGTTGATCCTATTCTGGTAGTTCTGTAGCTATTTTTTCATAAGATCATAATTGCAATTGAGTGTTATTTAAGGTTTGCAGATGCTGATAGAAACATGCAATTTGTTTGGTTGCGGTAGGGCCCAAAGATTTGTCTGGAACATATGCATAACGTTTGGTTTGTGCGGTGTTTGCATTTTATTACTCCAGATTATTTACTAGTCAATGTGTTTTTACTTTCCACTTAGTTTTGCAATCAACGGTTGTCAGGTAATGCAGCGATTCTACTTCTGACAGGGGCGTTCTGTTGTATTACAAAATATGTTACTAGCCATCATGCTGTCAGTGCCGTGTTCCAAAAGTCCCTCCTGAGCTCATGAAGAAAAACAGGAAGGAAACTGTATACCTCCCCATGTGTTTTGCACAAGCGCACAGGAAACATAGAGTTCCTTGTACCTATGTCTCTGTTTGCTAACACAAGGGGAATCGTCTTCCTTGTGTGTTTGTGGCACACAGGAAACTTGCAGATTCTGGTAATGATCATTCCAAGCAAAGGCTCGATCCAAAAAAAAAAAAAAAAAAAAAAACAGTGGCCTTATGAATCCATTATTGGGTAATTACAAATTTGCTTATATGACCAGTAAACATCCAAGAACAATTCACTTACATCTTCATGTGCAAACAATACTACTGATTTAGGTGATTTTAAATAACCATATGAGCACATAAAATATTTTTGCATAAAAGTATTTACTTTTTGGACACGTTAATGAAGTAGCAAAATAATTTGGGGAGAGGAGGGATTGTATACCTGGTGGATGAAGAAGTGGTTCACTTTCCCCTCCCTTTAAGGACGACGAGGATGCAGACGAGGGCAAGCGTGTAGAGGGGCGGGCTGCGGCCAGTTCAGCTTGGATGCGTCGATGGAGATGGACCGTTATTGGGAATGTTTCGGAGACGATGGAGTTGATTGAGGGGAGACCCGTCGGTTGCGTTTGGTGCGGAAGATGACGGCGCCGGAGTGGATGGAGGACGGAGACGAAGGTGAGGCAGCTTCAGTAAGGGCTCATTTGGTCGCGCACCTACCGTATCCCAGGGAACGAGAGCCCCCGGCTGAAATTCCCTTGACATGGGGGAAACGCTGGCTTCCCCAACCGCTGCGGTAATTAAGCATGAGCCATTTGGTTAGCTGACGCAGGGAACGGCAGGGAATTTCAGGAAACAACCAAAATTCGAAAATAAGCTTAAAATTGTACGCTTTTTCACAATAGATACTAAAGTTCAGGCATACAAATTAACCCAGAAATTATCAGGAATACTCACAGTCCAAAATACACAACATATTCAACCAGACCAATATAAGCATACACCAATCTTTACATCTCCGGGTGAATAATGTTACACCAATCATAAATATAATTGCAAATGACCAACACGACATCATAGTAATTGCGACAGCATGGAAATAATGATATGTTCAGAAAAGAAAAGAAAATAAGGCATCAAGCATACATCAATCTTTACATCTCTTGCCGGTGGGCGGCCTTCCTCCCTTGCCACTGGCGGGCAGCCTTCATCCCTTGGCGCCAGCGATCTCCCTCGCCTCGCGCCGACAGACTGCTGCGCGCGGTCGCACATTCCCGCCGGTGAAGCTCCCGCGCGTCACGCCGGCGGGCGGCCTCCCTCAGCTCGCACCGGCGGGCCTCCCGCCCCTCGCGCCACTGTTGCTGTAGCTCGCCTGGCACCAGCGAGCCTCCATGTGGAGCTCACATCCTCGCGCCGACAGGTGGGCAGCCGCCCGCCCTTCGCGTTGGCGACCTCTCGCGCCTCGCGCCGCAGGGCCAGCGGCCTCCCACGCTCCGCCGTCGCTGCTGGAGCAGCCTCTCGCCGCCAATGCCAGAACCCGATTTTCGCCGCTGCTCAAGCTCCCCTCTCGCCTTTAACATATTCCAACATCTTCATGGACCAGAAAACTAGAGCTATCAGCTATCATATTCCGACATTGGTACTACTGTTTGGAATAGAAAAGCAAATGCAAACATTAGTTGGTGTACTCATGTTTCCGAACAAATTAGCAAATGCAAACATTAGACTGCTACAGATTTATAATGCCTTTTCTTGATCCTAGGATAGCAAATTCAGATATTCTTATACTGTAACTATCACTTAACAAATTCAGAAATTCATATACTGTGGCTCCAAAAAGTAAAACAAGATCATGTTTTCTTTTTGTTGGCATAATCATTTTCTTTATAGCATTGTTGCATTTGTTTTGCTGTTGTATATTCTTTATAGCATGAATATTTTTATAGGATATGGTCAAGGGAACAAGAGAGGTACAATATAACAAGAGAAAGAGAATACAATTTTCCTAGCACCAAGTATGATTAGTATACAGAAGTAACACCAGGTACTTATCATAAGAACTCGCATCATATAGTAACATCAGGTACCAATACAATTTTCCTTCTATCATTCATGAATATATACAAGTTTAAAACTGAAACCAACAATAAGGCAGGTCACCTTCACAGTAAGAAAAGCTGACGATGCACCTTGCTCACCGGACCACCCTCGCCGTCGCCGGAGCGGAGAAAGCTTCAAGGCAGAGTACAGATCAGAGGGAGTACAGCTTCTAGGTGATGCGCTCTGGGAGTACAACGGAGAAAAGGTCGCACTGCACTTTCATCGGTAGGTACGAACCTGAAAGTCATGAATTTTGTAATGTGAAATCCAGAAGATGCAAAAGTACAAAATAAAGGCTCGGTTTGAAAATAATCATACAAATACAAGGATAAGATAATAGCTAGTTCGTAAGCAAACACCATGAGAACCAAATGGGACAATAACTTCCTCTGATGGAATATCATTGACAGCCATGGCATGGCATTTTACAAACAAAAAAAGAGCACTTGAATGAGAAGATAAACAGCATTTTGAAAACATTTTTATTGTCTTACTTATCCAAGTTATTACAACCTAAATAAGCGTCATCTCTTTGCCAAACACTACAAACGTACATTCCAGTTCTTGCTACCAAAAGTTAACTTGCATCTCTGAATTTCAGAATGGGACAGCGCAACTCCATGTAATGGAAAACAGTGAGGCACCTCCATTCCAAAATTGTGCCAGAACATACACGGAAAATTCACTAAAACAAGGCTTATACAATATGGGAAACTTACTACCTGAACAAAGCTGAACAAAGCTGACTACCTGAACGAACTTGAGGAGGCGCTGCAAGATCCGGAGCTGGCTAAACGAACTCGAGGAGGTGCAGCAAGATCCTGAGTTGGTGAACGAACTCGAGGAGGCGCCCTGAGCTTGCTGAACGAACTCGAGTAGGCGCTGCAAGATCCGGAGTAACTCGTCGGAGGTGGGGAGAAACGGGAGGAGGCTGGCCATCGTCGTTGGAGGAGAAAGACGACCACGACCATCGCCCGGTCGTCTTTACCGGATGGGCACGAGATTGAGCCCGACCAGATCTTGGAGACGGAGGACGACCTGACAGAGAGCAGAGAGGGCAGAGGCGAGAGAGGGAAGGACCGTGGAGGCGAAGGGGAGGCGGGCTCGATCTGGTCCGGTCGCCGGAGGAAGAGGGTCGGCAGGTTGGACGACTCTGCGCCGCCGCCTCTCTATCGCCAGAGAGCAAGCGGGCGAGACGAGGAATCAGTTCCCGACCTATCGAGGTGGGGAACTCTCGCCCGGGGAAGAGACGCGGAAGGGCCGGATTTCCTCGCCTCGTGGGCAACCAAACGGTGCGGTAGATTGACCCGGGCCAATTCGACCCGGGGTTTTTTCGGCCTGGGAAATCACGCGGAACCCCTCGGGATAGGGGGCAACCAAACGAGCCCTAAGGGCGGCGCGTGGCAGGGGCGGAGTTGTTCTTTAGTGACGCGGCACAGGGCGGAGATGGTGCGAAGGAGCGGCGCGTCGGCGCTCTGCTGGGATAGATAGTGGGGCGAAACGGAGGATGCGTCTTAGGGTTCTCTTATTATTTAGCGGAGACCCGCGCGGGAGTGGGCCGCCTGGCCCAAACATTTTGCATGTGCCCCAAATTCCGGCGCGTTGATGAATGAAAACAAAATGAGCATCACAAGGAACACGATCCTATATGGAGGGAAACAAGAGCATAGATGGAGGGAAACAATGGCCTAGAATCTAGATGGAGGGAAACACCATCCTAGAAGGAGGGGAACAACTTCTTGGACGGAGGAGAACAACATCCTTGACAGAGGGAAAGAATAGCATAGACTAACGGAAACAATGGCCTATACGGAGGGGACAACATCCTAGATGGAGGACGGCCTAGACAGAGGGGAACAACATCCAAGACGAATGGAAATAACAACATAGAAAGAGGGGACCAAAATCCTAGATAGGGCGGAACAACATCCTACATGAAGGGGAACAATAGCCTAGATGGAGGGGGAACAATAACCCAACCGGTGGGGAACAACGGCCTAGACAGAGGGAAACACCATACTAGGCGATGGGGAACAACAAATTAGACGGAAGGGAACAACAACCTAAATGAAGGAGAACAACATCCTAGACAGAGGGAAACAACAATAAAAGACATAGGGAAACAACATCCTAGACGGAGCGGAACAATATCCTAGACTGAGGGTAACAACAACCTAGATGGAGTGGAACAACATCCGAGACAGAGTGGAACAACATAGCCTAGACACAACAACCCAGTTGTGGGGAACATCCTAGACGTATGGGAACACTAGCCTAGACGATGGGGAACAACAACCTAGTGTTGCTGTCAAAACCCACCGGCGGGCAGCGACGGGCAACACAGTAGAACCGGTAACAACCTAGGGCTGCGGCTGGCCCAGGTCCCTCCGAGCGACGGCCCGCAAAGCCTTCTGGTCACACGTCCGATGCTGATTGCAAGGGCGTGCCACCTGACCTATGCACGGTCGGGAAGGTGATGGAGATGCCTCGCTTAGTTTCCTGCATGGCATACACGTAAACATTAAATACGAGCCTCGATCGGCTCTCGGGTTATCCTGTGAATCGGCTCAAGGAGCCGATCCACCCATGATTCGTACGAGGTGCACGAATATATGGTGGTCCTGCTTGATCAAGATAAAGCTAATGAGATCTACGACGATTTAGGGTTTTCACCGCATAATCGGATCATCCTACTCAGGATTGGGCCTCGCGGCCATGCACGGTGATCGTAAGCCGATCCTAGATAGGGCCTAAAAACCAACACGAGGTTGATCCCCGGAACATCCTGCCTAGGACTAGCGAACGCCACCCTACGTGCCACTGGATCCTCCCGCCCTTTGTAAGGCCTAACTATTGCAGATATTAAACTAATCCTTGTAGAACAAGGAGCAACCGTAACGGATCGGATCTACTAAATAATGATCAAGCGGGGTGCCGCCCCTACACCTAAGATAGGTGTAAGGGCGGCTAGATATGCAAGGGTTGCACTACGACGAGCATATTACGCGAAGAACTATGCTAACCCTAACACATCTATGATAACTACGTTGCTCGCCATCAAAAAGGCTTCGATACGAGCAACGCATGAACAACATAAAGCTTCTGCTGCCTAGATCGCAAGATGCGATCTAGGTAGCATGATGCTTACCGGTAGAAACCCTCGAGACGAAGGAGTTGGCGATGCGCCGAGATTGATTTGGTTGGTTCAAAGTTGGTTGTTGTTTATTCCATAAACCCTAGATACATATATATAGTCCAGGGGACTTTCTAACGTGGGAATAATCCCCACCGTGTGTAGGATAACGTTGCATAGAAAACAAAAAATTTCCTACCGCGAACACGCAATCCAAGCCAAGATGCAATCTAGAAGACGGTAGCAACGAGGGGGTATCGAGTCTCACCCTTGAAGAGATTCCAAAGCCTACAAGATGAGGCTCTTGTTGCTGCGGTAGACGATCACTTGCCGCTTGCAAAAGCGCGTAGAAGATCTTGATCACGATCGGTTCCGGCGCCACGAACGGGCGGCACCTCCGTACTCGGTCACACGTTCGGTTGTTGATGAAGACGACGTCCACCTCCCCGTTCCGGCGGGCAGCGGAAGTAGTAGCTCCTCTTGAATCCGACGGCACGACGGCGTGGTGTCGGTGGCGGTGGAGAAGTCCGGCGGAGCTTCGCTAAGCTACGCGGGAGATATGGAGGAGAGGGGGCGGCTAGGGTTTGGGAGGGGGTGGCCGGCCACTCAAGGGGGGGCGGCCAGCTTGTGGTCTTGGGGTGGCCGGCCCCCTCCCTTGGCCCCTCATTATATAGGTGGATCCCCAAGTGTTGGTGTCCAAGTCTTCGAATAAGACCCGAACCAAAAACCTTCCATAAGAGGGGAAACCTAGCCCAACTAGGACTCCCACCAAAAGGTGGGATTTCCACCTCCCATGTGGGGGTGGCCGGCCCCCTATGGGGGAGTCCACTTGGGACTCCTCCCCATCTAGGAGCTGGCCGGCCATGGAGGTGGAGTCCCATGTGGACTCCACCTTCCTTGGTGGTTTCTTCCGGACTTTTCTAGAACCTTCTAGAACCTTCCATAGAACCTTCCGCGACATTTTAATTCACATAAAAATGACATCCTATATATGAATCTTATTCTCCGGACCATTCCGGAACTCCTCGTGATGTCCGGGATCTCATCCGGGACTCCGAACAAATATTCGAACTCCATTCCATATTCAAGTACTACCATTTCAACATCCAACTTTAAGTGTGTCACCCTACGGTTCGTGAACTATGCGGACATGGTTGAGTACTCACTCCGACCAATAACCAATAGCGGGATCCGGAGATCCATAATGGCTCCCACACATTCAACGATGACTTTAGTGATCGAATGAACCATTCACATACATTACCAATTCCCTTTGTCTCGCGATATTTTACTTGTCCGAGGTTTGATCTTCGGTATCACTCTATACCTTGTTCAACCTCGTCTCCTGACAAGTACTCTTTACTCGTACCGTGGTATGTGGTCTCTTATGAACTCATTCATATGCTTGCAAGACATCAGACGACATTCCACCGAGAGGGCCCAGAGTATATCTATCCGTCATCGGGATGGACAAATCCCATCGTTGATCCATATGCCTCAACTCATACTTTCCGGATACTTAATCCCACCTTTATAGCCACCCATTTACGCGAGTGGTGTTTGGTGTAATCAAAGTACCTTTCCGGTATAAGTGATTTACATGATCTCATGGTCATAAGGACTAGGTAACTATGTATCGAAAGCTTATAGCAAATAACTTAATGACGAGATCTTATGCTACGCTTAATTGGGTGTGTCCATTATATCATTCATACAATGACATAACCTTGTTATTAATAACATCCAATGTTCATGATTATGAAACTAATCATCCATTAATCAACAAGCTAGTTTAAGAGGCATACTAGGGACTTCTTGTTTGTCTACATATCACACATGTACTAATGTTTCGGTTAATACAATTCTAGCATGATATATAAACATTTATCATAAACATAAAGATATAAATAATAACCACTTTATTATTGCCTCTAGGGCATATTTCCTTCAGTCTCCCACTTGCACTAGAGTCAATAATCTAGATTACATTTTAATATACCTAACACCCATGGCATTCTGGTGTTGGTCATGCTTTGCCCTAGGGAGAGCTTTAGTCAACGGATCTGCTACATTCAGATCGGTGTGTACTTTGCAAATCTTTACTTCTCCATCTTCGATGTACTCGCGAATCGAGTGGTAACGCAACTTGATATGCTTCGACCTCTTGTGTGACCTTGGCTCTTGTGCATTGGCGATGGCACCCATGTTATCACGAGTAAATGATTAATGGGTCCAATGCACTAGGAACCACACCGAGCTCTACAATGAACCTCTTCATCCATACCGCTTCGATGAAGCCTACGAAGCCGCTATGTACTCGATTCCGTTGAAGACTTCGCCACCGTGCATCGCTTCGAGCTTGCCCGACTTGCTGCAGACACCATTCAATATAAACACGTACCCGGATTGTGACTTAGAGTCATCGGGATCGGTGTTCCAACTTGCATCGGTGTAACCGTTTACAACGAGCTCTTGGTCACCTCCATAACAAAGAAACATATCCTTAGTTCTTTTCAAGTACTTCGGGATATTCTTGACCGCTGTCCGAGTGTTCCATTCCTGGATCACTTTGATATCTGCTAGTCAAACTAACAGCATGTGCTATATCCGGTCTAGTACATAGCATGGCATACATGATAGATCCTACTGCCGAGGCATAGGGGATATTACTCATCCTTTCTCTTTCTTCTGCCGTAGCCGGTCCTTGAGTCTTACTCAATACCTTGCCTGGTAACATAGGTAAGAATCCTTTCTTACTTTCGTCCATTCTAAAATTCTTTAGAATCTTGTCCAGATATGTACTCTATGATAGCCCTATTAGGCGTCTTGATCTATCTCTATAAATCTTGATGCCTAATATATACGATGCTTCACCAAGGTCTTTCATTGAAAAACTATTATTCAAATAACCCTTAACACTGCTTAATAGTTCTATATCATTCCCGATCAATAATATGTCATCTACATATAATATCGGGAATGCTACGGAGCTCCCACTCACTTTCTTGTAAATACAGGCCTCTCCATGACACTGTATAAACCCGAAGTCTTTGATCACCTTATCAAAGCGTCGGTTCCAACTTCTTGATGCTTGCTTCAGTCCATAGATTGAACGCTGAAGTTTGCATACTTTGTCAGCATTTTTATGATCGACAAAACCTTTGGGTTGTACCATATACAACTCTTCCTCAATGTCTCCATTAAGGAACGCCGTTTTGACATCCATCTGCCAAATCTCATAATCGAAAAATGCAGCTATTGCTAACAAAATCCTCACAGATTTTAGCTTCGCTACAGGTGAGAAAGTCTCATCGTAGTCAACTCCTTGAATTTGTCGGAAACCCTTTGCGACAAGTCGAGCTTTATAGACGAGTAATATTACCATCGGCATCTGTTTTTCTCTTGAAAATCCATTTATTCTCGACGACCTTTCGGCTATCGAGGTAAGTCTACCAAAGTCCATACTTTGTTATCATACATGGATCCCATTTCGGATTTCATGGCTTCTTGCCATTTGTTGGAATGCGGGCTCATCATCGCTTCTTCATACGTCGCAGGGTCCTCATCATTGTTATCCACAATCATGACATTTAGACAAGGATCATACCAATCGGGAGTGGCACGTTCCCTTGTCGATCCGCGAGGTTCGATAGTTTCCTCGTTCGAAGAAAAGTTTCATGATCATTATCATTAGCTTCCTCTCGTTGCCGGTGTAGGCGGTACAGGTACAATTTCCGATCTTGCGCTACTCCGATCAACGAGTATAGATTCATCAATCTCATCGAGTTCTACTTTTCTTCCAGTCACTTCTTTAGTGAGAAATTCTTTCTCAAAAAAGGTTCCGTTCTTAGCAACAAAGATTTTGCCTTCGGATCCGTGATAGAAAGTGTACCCTATAGTTTCCTTAGGGTATCCTATGAAGACGCATTTCTCCGCTTTGGGTTCTAGCTTGTCCGGTTGTAACTTCTTTACATAGGCTTCGCAACCCCAAACTTTCGAGAACGACGGCTTAGGTTTCTTGTTAAACCATAATTCATACGGTGTCGTTTCTACGGATTTTGATGGTGCTCTATTTAAAGTGAATGCGGCTGTCTCTAATGCATAACTCCAAAATGATAACGGCAAATCGGTAAGAGACATCATACTACGAACCATATCTAAGAGAGTTCGATTACGACGTTCGGACACACCGTTTCGTTGAGGTGTTCCTGGCGGTGTCAATTGTGAAAGTATTCCGCATTTCTTTAAATGCATGCCAAACTCATAACTCAGATATTCACCTCCACGATCTGATCGTAGAAATTTGATCTTCTTGTTACGTTGATTTTCTACTTCACTTTGAAATTCCTTAAACTTCTCGAAAGTTTCGGATTTATGTTTCATGAAATAGATATACCCATATCTACTCGGATCATCTGTGAAGGTTAGAACATAACGATAACCACCGCGCGATGCTACGCTCATTGGTCCACATACATCGGTATGTATGATTTCCAATAAGTCGGTAGCTCGCTCCATCATACCGAGAAAATGGAGTCTTTGTCATTTTTCCCATTAGACATGCTTCGCATCTATCAAGTGACTCAAAGTCAAGTGATTCAAGTAATCCATCGGTATGGAGTTTCTTCATGCGTTTCACTCCAATATGACCAAGACGACGATTGCCACATATAAGTAGAATTATCATTCAATTTAATTCGCTTAGCATCAATGTTATGTATATGCGTATCACTACTATCGAGATCTAACGGAAATAAGCCATTCTTTTGTGGTGCTCGACCATAAAAGATATTATTCATAAAAATAGAACAACCATTATTCTCAGACTTGAATGAATAACCGTCTTGCATTAAACAAGATCCGGATATAATGTTCATGCTCAACGCGGGTACAAAATAACAATTATTAAGGCTTAAAACTAATCCCGAAGGTAGATGTAGAGGAAGTGTGCCGACGACGATCACATCGACTTTGGATCCATTTCCAACGCGCATCGTCACTTCATCTTTCGGTAGTCTTCGTTTATTCTTTAGTTCCCGCTTCGAGTTACGGATATGAGCAACCGAACCAGTATCAAATACCCGTGTACTAGAACGAGAACCGAGTGAGATAAACATCTATAACATGTATATCGGATATACCTTCTTTCTTCTTCTTGACAAGGCCGCTCTTCGGATCAGCCGGATACTTGGAGCAATTACGCTTCCAGGTGTCCCTTCTCCTTGCGGTAATAGCACTCAGCATCGGGCTTAGGGCCGTTCTTAGGTTTCATAGGAGGCGTGGCAGCTTTCTTGCCACCCTTCTTGAATTTTCCCTTAGACTTGCCCTGTTTCTTGAAACCGGTGGTCTTGTTGACCATCAACACTTGGTGCTCTTTCTTGATCTCAATCTCAGCAGCTTTTAGCATGCCAAAGAGTTCGGGTAACTCCTTGTTCATGTTCCGCATATTGTAGTTCATCACAAAGTTCTTGTAACTTGGTGGCGGTGATTGAAGGACACGATTAATCCTCGGTCTATTAGGAATCACTATTCCCAAGTCAACGAGTTTCTTCGCATGCCCGGTCATGGCGAGCATGTGCTCACTAACGGAGCTGCCTTCTTCCATCATACAGTCGAAGAAATGTTTCGATGCTTCATAGCATTCCACGGCCGCATGAGTCTCGAATATAGCTTTCAGCTCATTCATCAACTCATGAGGATCATGGTGCTCAAAACGTTTTTGAAGATCGGATTCCGGATCGCACAGGATGGCACACTGAACTTGAGAGTACCGAGTTTTCCGAGTCGCGTAAACAGCTTTTACTTCATCGGTTTCATCTTCTGCAGGAGGGTCACCTAGCGGTGCATCAATCACAAATTGCAGATTTCCGCCAGAGAGGAAGATCCTCACATGACGGAACCAGTCGGTGAAGTTGCTACCGTTGCTCTTAAGTTTCTCTTTCTCTAGGAACTGATTAAAATTGATTGGGGACGCCATCTCTACAACATATATTGCAATAGTTTAGACTAAGTTTATGACAAATTGAGTTCAAATTTTAATTCAACATAATTAAAAATCTAAGTGAACTCCCACTCAAAACAATATCCCTCGCATTGTCTTGGTGATCACACGAACCAAATCCACCGCACCTAAACCCGATCATCACGAGAAAAGGTGTGAATTCAATGGCGAACACTCAAATTGTTCATCATATCAACCATATGATTCATGCTCTACCTTTCGGTATCACGTGTTCCGAGACCATGTCTGTACATGCTAGGCTCGTCAAGGCCACCTTAGTATCCGCATGTGCAAAACTGTCTTGCACCCGTTGTATGCACTTGTTGATTCTATCACACCCGATCATCACGAGATGCTTCGAAACGACAAGTCTTGGCAACGGTGCTACTAAGGATGAACACTTTATTATCTTGAGATTTTAGTGAAGGATCATCTTATAATGCTACCGTCGCGATCTAAGCAAAATAAGATGCATAAAAAGGATTAACATCACATGCGAGTTCATATGTGATATGATATGGCCCTTTTGTCTTTGCGCCTTTGATCTTCATCTCCAAAGCACGGACATGATCTCCATCATCTTCGGGCATGATCTCCATCATCGTCGGCGTAGCGTCAAGGTCAATGGCGCCGTCTTCATGATTGTCCTCCATGTAGCAACTATTACAACTACTTTGAAATACTACTCAACATGAAATTTAAAGACAACCATAAGGCTCCTGCCGGTTGCCACAATACAATAATGATCATCTCATACATATTCATCATCACATTATGGCCATATCACATCACCAAACCCTGCAAAAACAAGTTAGACGTCTCTAATTTGGTTTGCATATTTTACGTGGTTTAGGGTTTTCGAGAGAGATCTAATCTACCTACGAACATGAACCACAACGTTGATACTAATGTTTTCAATAGAAGAGTAAATTGAATCTTTACTATAGTAGGAGAGACAGACACCCGCAAAGCCTCTTATGCAATACAAGTTGCATGTCGAACGAGGAACAAGTCTCATGAACGCGGTCATGTAAAGTTAGTCCGAGCCGCTTCATCCCACTATGCCATAAAGATGCAAAGTACTCAAACTAAAGATAACAAGAGCATCAACGCCCACAAACCATTGTGTTCTACTCGTGCAACCATCTATGCATAGACACGGCTCCGATACCACCGTAGGATAACGTTGCATAGAAAACAAAAATTTCCTACCGCGAACACGCAATCCAAGCCAAGATGCAATCTAGAAGACGGTAGCAACGAGGGGGTATCGAGTCTCACCCTTGAAGAGATTCCAAAGCCTACAAGATGAGGCTCTTGTTGCTGCGGTAGACGATCACTTGCCGCTTGCAAAAGCGCGTAGAAGATCTTGATCACGATCGGTTCCGGCGCCACGAACGGGCAGCACCTCCGTACTCGGTCACACGTTCGGTTGTTGATGAAGACGACGTCCACCTCCCCGTTCCAGCGGGCAGCGGAAGTAGTAGCTCCTCTTGAATCCGACAAGCACGACGGCGTGGTGTCGGTGGCGGTGAAGAAGTCCGGCGGAGCTTCGCTAAGCTACGCGGGAGATATGGAGGAGAGGGGGCGGCTAGGGTTTGGGAGGGGGTGGCCGGCCACTCAAGGGGGGGCGGCCAGCTTGTGGTCTTGGGGTGGCCGGCCCCCTCCCTTGGCCCCTCATTATATAGGTGGATCCCCAAGTGTTGGTGTCCAAGTCTTCGAATAAGACCCGAACCAAAAACCTTCCATAAGAGGGGAAACCTAGCCCAACTAGGACTCCCACCAAAAGGTGGGATTTCCACCTCCCATGTGGGTGGTGGCCGGCCCCCTATGGGGGAGTCCACTTGGGACTCCTCCCCATCTAGGGCTGGCCGGCCATGGAGGTGGAGTCCCATGTGGACTCCACCTTCCTTGGTGGTTTCTTCCGGACTTTTCTAGAACCTTCTAGAACCTTCCATAGAACCTTCCGCGACATTTTAATTCACATAAAAATGACATCCTATATATGAATCTTATTCTCCGGACCATTCCGAACTCCTCGTGATGTCCGGGATCTCATCC
The DNA here is from genome assembly GCF_022539505.1 of Lolium rigidum. Lineage (NCBI taxonomy): Eukaryota > Viridiplantae > Streptophyta > Magnoliopsida > Poales > Poaceae > Lolium > Lolium rigidum. The sequence goes on from NC_061514.1 coordinate 242,600,082, forward strand.
GGGACTCCGAACAAATATTCGAACTCCATTCCATATTCAAGTACTACCATTTCAACATCCAACTTTAAGTGTGTCACCCTACGGTTCGTGAACTATGCGGACATGGTTGAGTACTCACTCCGACCAATAACCAATAGCGGGATCTGGAGATCCATAATGGCTCCCACACATTCAACGATGACTTTAGTGATCGAATGAACCATTCACATACATTACCAATTCCCTTTGTCTCGCGATATTTTACTTGTCCGAGGTTTGATCTTCGGTATCACTCTATACCTTGTTCAACCTCGTCTCCTGACTAGTACTCTTTACTCGTACCGTGGTATGTGGTCTCTTATGAACTCATTCATATGCTTGCAAGACATCAGACGACATTCCACCGAGAGGGCCCAGAGTATATCTATCCGTCATCGGGATGGACAAATCCCATCGTTGATCCATATGCCTCAACTCATACTTTCCGGATACTTAATCCCACCTTTATAGCCACCCATTTACGCAGTGGTGTTTGGTGTAATCAAAGTACCTTTCCGGTATAAGTGATTTACATGATCTCATGGTCATAAGGACTAGGTAACTGTAATAACCCAGAACATAGGAACAACGAAGGGTAGATTTAGAAATGGGATGTGCATTTCATCGCAAAACGGGGGAAATTTTCGCGCCTAATTGCAACTAAACCTAAGAGGGATCGAGGTTCTCTCTCATTTTGCACTTAGGGTTAGGCAATGTGAGTTAGGGAAATTTCGACATGATCTCTTTTGTATCTTGTTGATTTTGGGAATTGATTTCATTTGACAAGTGTCATTACATTAAACAATAAACATTGAACAATATAAATGGAATTCATAATTCAAACAACTTATTAATTCAAATCACTTTGAATTTCAAAGTGAATCACAAATACAATGATTATTTCAGAATATAAATGTCACATAATCAAAAGCTCATAAACAAAAACCTTGGGCTTTATTGATATCAACACAGATTACAAAGTCTTTACAATATTCTTGATACAAGAATCAATGAATAATAAACAGAAATAAAAAGGAAGATTACAAGTTTATTCCTAAACTAAAACCTAGACTATATGACTTGGAGAATGTCTTCTGGCCATGTCCATCTTCACAAACCTGCAATAACAAATCACAAACACTAGCCAGAATATAAGTGTTAGCTCAAGATTCAGATTAGACAGTTAGCAAGTGACACAATATTCAGTTTGGACAGAACCAAGTCACAGCACACTTGTGCTTGTCCAAAACCAGGGACAGCACAAGATAGGATCAGGCAGACCAAAACTGAGCAGCTGCAGGGGCTCAAGTTTCAGCATATGAGAGCACACAGCTCAAGTGTGCTGGGCAGCAACAGCAAGGCAATGCAAGGGATGAGTCACAAAGTGACCAGGCCTTGTGTGTCATGGTCAGAGTGAAAGAAGAGATGGTATAAAAGGAGTACAAACCCTAGAAATCACAACCAGTCGACCAGATAGGATTCACCAGGTAAGGGTGAAGCAAGAACAAGCAGTTCATCCTGTTCTTGAGCAAGAACAGAGCCAACACACACAACCACTTAACCAACCAGAGATCATGGTGACCTAGAAGATCATCCAAGCTCTGGAGGTGAAGGGCTGTGAACAACCCACAAGTCTGCATCAACACAAAATCTCATACTAGGAGCTGGAACAAGGTATACCAAGATCCTGGAGAAGATCCAATGGATCTAATCCATCATATGCATGACATAGTCATGGGGTTGAGCAGATGCTCAACAGGGTGAATCATCACTTGGTTTTCACCAAGGATCACTGCTAGTCTAAAAAGCCACCAAAATAGAAACCACCCAGATACAGATCTTGTGCACAAAGCAAGATCTGATGCACAGATAGCACCAGTAGATGTGTTGCAATAAATAGCAGCTAGTATAGACTACACAGAAAATCCTAGGCACATAACCATCAGTAAAACCCTAGATTTCTTCACAGGCAGGCATATTGGCATTCATACTTTATATGATTCCCAAATATGCAAGCAAAGATGAGTAGCCAACAAGATCCAACCAACTAGGTGAGCAACCAGTCAGTAGCAAGGCTACTGAGGTCACATCACACTTAGCACCAAATAAGAGCAAGCCAAATAGACCACATCACTATCCAGAAATGGATTCAGAGTTTAATTGCTTGTAAAAGAATCATGAACAACAAACTCATATACAAGCAAGACATTTAAATCATCACCGCATAAGCAGTTCATCATAATTAAGTAATCTAAGCATGAATTTATCACGGATCCATGCTAATCATGACAACGACATATCTGTTAAGCAATATAACTTAATTCATAGCCACTAGAGCAAGTAAGCAACGACACGGTGATGCTTGAGCATCGACATCACCAAATAAATGAACCATATAGCCACGAGTGTTAGCCGAGTAAGCAATCATCGACAATCAATTGATCAAATTGATCAATCATAGCAAGCCAAGCTACACGGAGAGATTTGCCAACAAGCAAGAAATGATCCAATGGATCATTGGATTGCGATAGTAATCTTGAATCATATCACGGGCACCTCTGGCACACACACAAGTGTCACAGATGCATCACAAGTGCACCTAGACAAGCAAGCATAATAGTCCAGTAAGCATAGCAAGCCCATAAGCATGAACAACAGGGTATATCAAGCCATAAGCAAGCTAGGGGTAGCAGAGAGGCAAGCATAGCATGAACAGCAAGCAAAGAAGCATGTGCCAGTACCAGGAAATGGTAATTGAGCCATGAGCTTGCAGTAAACCGAAGCACAGTAAGATTGCGCAGCGAGTAGCATAACTCTAGATGATCACAAGACCACCGGAGAGCAACGGATCATGAGGAGGAAGAAGAACGATGACAAGGGAGGCGCACAGAAGAGAAGGAGGAGGAGCAAAAGACCTTACCCGCGCCTGGAGGCAGAAACTATGGCATGGCGAGGCAGTGCCCGCGCGGCCATAGCAGCTGCAAAGCCAGGGAAGTCGCCGGCGTTACGCCGACGAACACCACCACAGCAGCACAGCATGGAGACGACGGCACAGGCGCTGCGAGCAGCACCCGCGCCAGGTCGGTCTCGGAGGCGCACACGTCGACGGCGAAGGCGAGAGCTTGTCGGAGACCACCAGATCGCCCATGGCGATTCTCCAGGAGATCCAGATCGAGGCGATTCGCCAGGAGAGGACGAGAGGAAAGAAACGGCTCGGACAGATCGATAGATCTGCTCGAGGCGGTTCTAGATCGGTAGGTGGCTACGGCGGAGGAGGCCGGTGATGGCCGGAGCAGGGCGGCGGCCATGGCGGCGACGCCATCGCCTCAGGGTCGCCAGAGATTAGGGTTAGACGAGTGAGAAGAGGGCCGAGTGAGAGTGAGAGTGGTGGGCCGTTTCGGTGCCACCAAACCCAAAAGGGGGCCAGCCTATTTGGGCCGTCCCCAGGTTAGTCTATTGGGCTGGGCCCAATATGAGTCCAAGGGGTATTTTGGTCTTTTTCTAATTAATAAAAGATCAAAACTTTACCAAATTTTAATAAATCATAAACAACTCTAAAAATCCAATAAAAATTGGATTTATGAATGAAAAATAAATCTTAACCAGAATAAAATATGAAATGGAATTTATGAAACAAATTCAAAATTATGAATTTTTAGAATTTAAATAATCACTTGGAATTTTCAATTATTATTTCCTTGTATTTAAAATTCAAGGAAAAATCTCAAATAAGTTCAAAAACTTATTTTCAAACATTTCAAAATGAGATTCTATTATTCCAAGTCATTTCTTTTGAACAAGAGAATTTTTCCCGAGAAAACTACTATATTCCCTTTTATTCCAAAAACTATAGAGGTAACTCTATAATTTCAAATTATTTTGGAATGACTAAGGTAATTACCAAGTAAAATCATGTTACTTTGAATTGTTGTACTTTGTGTGAATTACAATGATTAATACTTTTAAATCAATTGTAAATTACCGTCAAAGACATAAATCTTAAATACAACCCTAAATTGTAATAACTCAATGGGGTAAAGGGATTCAACATAAAATAATACATCCATGATTGCATTATTTGGATTTTTATAACATTGTCCTTACCGGACAATGATGCTTCTTACGAGAACCCGAGGTCCAGGTTCCATCAAGCTGCATTGAAGCGCACTATCTCGCAGTCCACAGGCAAGTTCACCCTTGCTCATGTCAACTTGATTATTTTCTACTACTTTAATGCAAAGCTATATACTTATCATTCCTGCATCGCAAATGAAATGTTATTTTCCAATTATGAATATGACTATGTGGATGGCAATGGAACCATGGTATGTGTTGATATGGTGGAGGTTCCATTGCAATGGGTTATATCACCCTAGGATTAAATTACCAATGCCGTCCGGTGATTCTAGCGCCGTACAAACCGCGTTGACCATGAGATCTATAATGGCTCTGGAAAAGCCAGTCGTATCTTTTCCCTTCGCACGCCAACGGATTGGTAGAGCCGGCGGGGTGTTGGAGGCACTCGCCGTAGGTTGGGATAGCCTTTTAAATCCCCATCCATTAGTGATGATGGCTCTACGATCTATGAAGGATTGTCCGGAGTACACCATGAGTAAAGCCGTATTATCGGGGAAGTCTACTGGAGGTGTACGGTTGGACAAAAGGGTGGGTTTGCAGTCGCGGAGAAGGCGGTGTGGGCTTGGATCTTTATACCTGGCCTCACACCAAAGGAAGTGTGAACGGGGGCAAGTCCCTACGGATGGCAAAAAAGGGTGAGATCTCTTGTGGGAAAAGTAACGCACCTCTGCAGAGTGTATCAAATTGTGACTGTCACTCCTTGTTCCGGAAGGGAGCTGCGAACGCGGCGGAAAGGAACTCCACGAAGTTCTGGTCAACCTGTGAAGACCGACGGGCATAGTTTTCATAATAAAAGCAACCTTTTGAAGAAATGTTTTCAAAACATGCATTGACTGCGATTTCTCGATCAATGGTCGTAGCTAGTGCATCAAACACCTTTTATTCTTTTAGAACTTGCTGAGTACCTCTGTACTCACTTTCTTTCGACACCCTTGCTAGGCTGTGATCCCGAAGTGGAGGCTATCAACGATGGAGCACCGAGAAGGAAGCTACGAGGCTGGTTTACGAAGAACACGATCTTACCGGCGGAGTGGAAGGCGTAGACTATGGGATAGTCTACGGACCAGATGACACGGAGGTGGAGGAGTAGTGACATACCCTAGCATCATAGAGCCGAGCAACGTAGAACTTACCTAAATAAGTTGTTGAGCTCTTTTCATCTTTAGTATGAGTTGTAATGGTACTTTAGTAGTATATTAGGGTGTTCTCATAGGACCTGTGAGAATACCAACTTGTAAGACAATGTTTGTAATAAATTATGGAGTGTTATGACCTGCAATGTTTCTGTTGTACCACTCTGAGGGATATGGCAAATTGTGAGGAAGCCCCTTCACAAAGATCATATCAACGACTTGTATACTACAACATGTAGTGGTATGCTGGGTCACCGCAGTAACTATGTATCGAAAGCTTATAGCAAATAACTTAATGACGAGATCTTATGCTACGCTTAATTGGGTGTGTCCATTATATCATTCATACAATGACATAACCTTGTTATTAATAACATCCAATGTTCATGATTATGAAAGTAATCATCCATTAATCAACAAGCTAGTTTAAGAGGCATACTAGGGACTTCTTGTTTGTCTACATATCACACATGTACTAATGTTTCGGTTAATACAATTCTAGCATGATATATAAACATTTATCATAAACATAAAGATACAAATAATAACCACTTTATTATTGCCTCTAGGGCATATCTCCTTCACCGTGCACGATACAAACTCTAACTTTTAATCTAAGATGCGATCTATTATAAGTAAAGATACACGGGCAATCTAGCCCAAACTCTTCGTGCAAGGCCGCTTCAGAGATCTTCCACGTGTAATCTTCCAAGCCCATCTCCCTTACGGCCCACCTCTGATTTGGCCAAAATGCGGTGATAACACATGCCCCCCGGTTTTGGCAATGATAATTTCAAAACCACTCTGTTTTTCCTTCGAAGGGTCATGTCGTGGCAGAGCAGAACTGTCGCAGTATTCTTCATCATGATGCCCTGTCTTTTCAGCTCCTCTGCACAATTCGATAGCTTTAGCATCACCTCCTCGGAAACTGCAATAGCATTAAATTTCCACCAGATTTCTCATTATTTATCCGTGCCGATCGATTAGCCCTCTTCATCCCCTTCCTCTGTTCTAGCTATCGGCACCAAAAAACTCTCTTCTTCCTCAGCCATGTCGTCTTCTTCCTCCTCTTCCGTCTCTCTCCAATCCTCTTCCTCAAGCGAATTGGTTCCAGAGCACAACCAGATGGAGGCGTACAACCGCCGGGCTCCCAAACATTGGGACAAGTGGGAGTGGGACTTCGACTACGTGCCGGAGGGTGAAGACCTTGTCTGGTCAGATGGGGCCATGCCCCTAACCGACGGGGAAGATGACCTCCGGTACCTGGTTGACGGAGTGCTTGGAGGCGGAGAGCGACGACGACGACCCTCCCTTCCGGGGTAAATTCACCTCCGTCACCAAAGAAGAAGAGGACGACGAAGAAGAAGACGTCTCCTCCGACTTGAAGAAGGAACAGGAGGACGACACCTCCTCCGACGAACCACCACCAAAGCGTATCCGGGGCTGGGCTTGGTCAGACGAGGACAATGATGATGACGAGGAAGAGGCCTCTGCTGAAGGTCACGGTAGCGACAACGAGGAACTCGCCGACAGCAGCAATGGCGACAGCTACCTCAGCGACGGCGAAGACAGCAACAGCCCTTAGAGTAGGGATTTACTAGCATAGGGTTGGTAGTAGTAATCCGTTCCCTTTTGTTGAACAATCGGCTTCTCCTTGTAAGAAATTTTATTATCAATGAAAACTTCTTTTGATTTTGCCGATGTCCTGTATGCTGATTCAGCCGATTTTCCCTCATCTGACTTTGTCGACCGTTAGCCCAATCAACGTTCAATGACTGATGGCAACGCATCGGTCCCTCACGATAATCTGCGAGACAAGTCAATTCAGTCATCCCTCCAAATTAGCCAGTCTTACCGATGATGATAACACTGCCGATCGCAGTAAGCCGTGGGTTTAGTCTTGAGCAGGTGTCTTTACAAGGGCCCTGGAACCGTTGCTGAATCAGCTTGGATACTAAAGCTGATACCTCTGTAACAAAGCACCCCTTTTCAGAACAGTTGCGATGGAGAGCCAGCCGATTCTAACCAAATTTGCTCTCCAGAGCCAAGAAACTTTCAGGCGAGTTGCCCCCCAAGCCTCACCCAAGGCGAGAATAGTGATGAATCAGCCAAACATGTTACCATTGGCTTCCAAATGATTAATATGGAACCAGCCGATTCCAACGAAATCGGCTCTCCAAAACAAAGACATTTTAGGGCGAGCTGCCCCCCGAGCCTCAATCAAGGCGAGAATACCGGCATGGATGCACAGATCAAACAAAAGGCTCTGACCTTAGGTAATCTGGTAATCCGAGATAGCCACCATGAAGAATCAGCCAGACTTGCCCCCATTGATCAGTTTCCTTCCACTGAGCGCCGATGTTGTAGACGAAACACCAACAGCTTAACTGACGCAAAGGGTTGACCATCTTGGCGACAATGTGAGCCCTGAGCACATAGCTGGTAGGTCCCGTGTAATTGTTCTAGAGTCGATGGCTGTGCATCGGCTTTGCTTCTTAGTTCTAAAGTCGATGCCCTCATGAAGCACATAGCTGGTAGGTCCCGTGTAATTGTTCTAGAGTCCCCAATGAACCACTATCATCAAGCACAGCAGAAACATTATCAATATTATGAGAGTGTTCAGATTCAGCAGATGTACCCGCATGCGAAGCATGTGGCGGTGAAACAAGTTTATCAATCACAGATGGTGAATCAAGTGTAGCGGAGGTACTCAGAATTGTACCTTTTCTTGTAGTGGATGGTAATATGGCGATCTTAGTATCGCGAGGTTTACCCATGATGGAGAATTTGCAGCGAACAATATTAATCCAAGTGAACTTCCAAATAAAGCTATGCTCCCCGGAAACGGCGCCAGAAAATAGTCTTGATGACCCACAAGTATAGGGGATCGCAACAGTCTTCGAGGGAAGTAAAACCCAATTTATTGATTCGACACAAGGGGAGACAAAGAACACTTGGAAGCCTTAACAACGGAGTTGTCAATTCGATTGCACTGGAAACGAGACTTGCTCGCAAGAGTTTATCGAGTAGTAACGGTTTTATAGCGATAGCGATAGTGAAATAACGACGCAGAGTAACAAAGACAGCAGTAGTGATTTTAGTAAACAGCAGGATTAAAATACTGTAGGCACGGGGACGGATTACGGGCGTTGCATGGATGAGAGAAACTCATGTAACAATCATAGCAGGGCATTTGCAGATAATAATAAAACGGTGTCCAAGTACAAAGCAATCAATAGGCATGTGTTCCATATATAGTCGTGCGTGCTCGCAATGAGAAACTTGCACAACATCTTTTGTCCTACCAGCCGGTGGCAGCCGGGCCTCAAGGGAAACTACTGGATATTAAGGTACTCCTTTTAATAGAGTACCGGAGCAAAGCATTAACATTCCGTGAACACATGTGATCCTCACATCGCTACCATCCCCTCCGGTTGTCCCAATTCTTGTCACTTCGGGGCCATTGGTTCCGGACAGCGACATGTGTATACAACTTATAGGTAAGACCATAAACAATGAATATCTTGATGAAGCAATAACATGTTCAGATCTGAGATCATGGCACTCGGGCCCTAGTGACAAGCATTAAGCATAACAAGTTGCAACAATATCATCAAAGTACCAATTACGGACACTAGGCACTATGCCCTAACAATCTTATGCTATTACATGACCAATCTCATCCAATCCCTACCATCCCCTTCACCTACAGCGGGGGAATTACTCACACATGGATGGGGGAAACATTGCTGGTTGATGGAGAGGCGTTGGCGGTGATGGCGGTGATGATCTCCTCCAATTCCCCGTCCCGGCGGAGTGCCAGAACGGAGACTTCGGCTCCCGCGACGGAGTTTCGCGATGTGGCGGCGTTCCGGAGGGTTTACGGCGACTTCGACTTCTCCCCGGCGTTTTTAGGTCGAGGCGAATAAGTAGTCCAAAGGAGGGCGTCGGAGGCCGGCCGAGGGGCCACACCACGGGGCCGCGCGGGCCCCCCGGGCCGCGCCGCCCTATGGTGTGGGGCCCTCGGGCCTCCACTTCAATTGCCCTTCGGCTCCGTTAGTTTCCTGGGAAAATAGGGCCTTCGCATAAATTCCGAGGTTTTTCCCGAAAGTTGGATTTCTGCACAAAAACGAGACACCGAGCGGTTCTGCTGAAAACGGCGTTAGTCCGTGTTAGTTGCATCCAAAATACACAAATTAGAGGCCAAACAATAGCAAAAGTGTTCGGGAAAGTAGATACGTTTTGGACGTATCAACTCCCCCAAGCTTAGCTTATTGCTTGTCCTCAAGCAATTCAGTTAACAACTGAGCGATAAAAGAACTTTCACGAACACATTTGCTCATATGATGTATATATTCTCATGCTATGGCTAATACTTAAGCAGTTCATAATGAACTACATGCAAATAAGATCATCTAATAGCCATGTCAATCATGAAGAGGTACCAACAATTAATAATAAGCATCATGAATCATGTATATAAGAAGGATTGCAATGTTCATAAGAGAGTATGATAAAGTGGTATCTCGCTTGCCTGTATTTGATTGGCAAAACATAAATGCCCGGGCACCTCTGGAGTTCATAGAAAGACTAGAAGTAGTGATTGTCAAAGGATAAATGCATCAAGGTTATACCACAATCAATCATATTTTGAGACAAGCATATTATACTAAGAATGACAGTTGTGCTCTCAAGATAGTGCTCAAAGAAATAATGGAGACACAACATAAAAGTAAAAGATTGACCCTTCGCGAGAGGGAAGCGAGGGATTAACATGCGCTAGAGCTTTTCATTTTTATAAATCAGGAGTAAAATTATTTTGAGAGGTGTTTGTTGTTGTCAACGAATGGTAATGGGTACACTAACTACCTCGCCAACCGGACTTTCAAGAGCGGCTCCCATGAATTATTTGCATGTTTATGTGGCACTCCTTCCAACCTTTCTTGCACAAACCATGGCTAACCGAATCCTCGGGTGCCACCATACGATCTCATACCATGAAGGAGTGCCCTTTTATTTTAGTTTTATTATGATGATGACACTCCCCCCAACCTTTGCTTACACAAGCCATGGCTAACCGAATCCTTCGGGTGCCGTCCAACAATCACAAACCATGGAGGAGTGTCTATTTAAGTTAATTAATTCGGGACTGGGAATCCCATTGCCGGCTCTTTTTGCAAAATTATTGGATAAGCGGATGTGCCACTATTCCATATGAGAGTCCGTCAAAAGTAAATGACAAGGTTGAAAGCTAAACACCACATACTTCCTCATGAGCTATGAAACATTAACACAAATTAAGAAGCATTTTGAAGTTTTTAAAGGTAGCGCATGAGAATTTACTTGGAATGGTTTGAAATGCCATGCATAGGTATTTATGGTGGACACTCTGGAATAACTTGGTTTTCATGTGTTTGGAAGCACGAGCAGCGTTCCCGCTCAGTACAAGTGAAGGCTAGCAATAGACTAGGGAGCGACAAATCAAGAGAGCGATGACTTGTCATAATCATGCTTGCGGCAAAATAAATTAACGGAGGCATAAAAATGATACAAGAACTACGAAGCAATATAGATCATCGAGGCTTAATTGACTTTTTGTTCAGTCATATGCATGCGTGAGCATGTGCCAAGTCGATATAAATGAATTATTCGGAGGAGGATACCACAATGCCATACTTACTTATGAATAAAACAATGCAAGCAAACATCCATGACATGCTACTCATATTAATAGATTGGAGCTAAGCATGAGAGATCATAAACTACTAGACTTTCTCAAATAACATATACCTCACATGAACCAACTAAGCATGCTCACATGGATGAGTATATGTACAAAAATGAAAACAAATAGAGTTCATACCAGCCTCTCACCACAATCAGATTGTCGTAGATCGTCATTATTGCCTTTTCACTTGTGTAGCTTGGATAATATGAAATGAAAACCACGCTCCAGCCACCGAAGACCATTGAACTCATAAATAACTTTACAAACCAAAGAAGAACAGCAAATATTTTTGGTGTTTTCGAATTAGAGAAAAGAACAAAAGGAAACAAACAAACAAAGCAAAATCTTTTTGGGTTTTCTTATAGCAAACTAGCAATAGCAAATAAAGTGAACCAAATGCAAGAAACCAAAGCAAACAAATGGTGAAGAGAAACAACAGAAATATTTTTGGTATTTTTGTGTTTTGGGAAAGGAAACAAAGCAAAAACAAGAAATAGCAAACTAAAAGAAACACAGAAAAACGAGATGGCAGAAATCTGCCAAAACCTGACAGCAGTACAGAAATCGATTTTTACAAAAATCTTACGTTGCTCAGTTCAAAAAGTGTTCAACTAATGAAAGTTAGATAACAACCTGGGGAACATGCCCAAAAATTTTCAACTCAAAATACTGTTCTGGCTGGGCGCACGAATTTTTACGGTAACGTTCCAGAATCTGTTTTCAGGCAGCACTTCCCCAAATATCATCTTCCTCTCATTAGAAAACCACTCAAAGAGACTAAACAAGTATATATAAGTATCCAGCAACCATAATATGCAAAGAATGAGTGATGCCGGTATACCTCCCCCCAAGCTTAGGCTTTTGGCCTAAGTGGAGTTCAATCCCATCGATCCCATGAAGTAGTGTCTCCGTAATATGACGAAGATGGGTCGTATTCCGGGTATGTGCTAGAAGAAGCACCCGGATATGTGACGGTGTAATCATAGGAGGGCTCGACGTCCTCGGAGTCATGTTGCTGGTGGAAGTCTTGTATCTTCATATGTTCATCCACCTCCTCCTTAGTGCACGACCAGGACTGCCTGTCAATACTAAGCAAACCAGGTTGGGGAAGAGGGATTTCCTTCTCCTCCCCGTCAGAAAACAACATTCTATACACCATATTTTCTAAAGTAGAGTCAGTGGTAACAAAATGGTGACTCTTCATAGCAGTAATATCAAGTCTCCTAGGGGCCAATGGCACATCATTAGGATCAATAGGAAGATTAAGAAAAGTTAAAACACGCAGCGCAATAGTTCCTCCAAAAATAGGCCCCCTGGTAGTCAGGCGGCGAGCAATAAGAGCACCAAGGTGATAGGAGGTGTGACCAGTAAGTGCAATGCTCAAGAAAGCAAGATGGTAGCTAGAAATATTACTAGTGTTCTCCCTACCAAGAATGCTAGTAGCAATGTAGTATGCAAAATACTTAATGGCGGGAAGTTGGATGTTCCTTATCTTGCCCCGCTGAATGGTGCGACAGTCATCATCGGTGATCCCTCGGTAGAGCTCCAGCAAGTCCCGGGGGTTGTCATCAATCCTACTTGCTGTACCTACCGGGGCAATGTCCAAGGCACAACAAAAATCCTTCAACGGCATAGTCACAATCTTACCATAGATTCTGAATGCAACCGTTGGCTCATATTGTTTGTTGTCGAACTGGAAACTCTCGACAAAGATCTTGGTGAGCATGTGGTATTGCTCCCTTTCATCGCTCATATAGGTGGTTAACCCTGCCCTGTTGACAAGGGTCAAGAAATCCTCCAGTATCCCTGCATTCCTTAGAAAATCATAACATGGAAAAGTGGAAGCATTAGGGGGACCGTGGTCCTCTTCGGGCGCGAAGCTAGGCGCGAGGATGTCTTCATCGTATGATTGCCTAATCCGGGTGGCGGCCCTAGAAGGCCTCCCGGTGCTGGTTGTCCCCTTCTTGAACAACTCTCCAAAGCTAAACTTCTTCATAGCTTCTCTGAAATTTTCAACAAATGACATAAAAATTTGATTTGGTGACATATAATTGAGGGAAACTACCATAGGAACTTGCTAGAGTACTAATCATGCATCAAAACTACTTTCTAATACTTAGAACAAGCATGCAAGCTCACTAAACATGTTACCTACAGCAGCAAAATATTCAAGATATACTCAACCAAACGAAATTCTACTTGGATGGGTGGAGGAGTCACATACCGAAGAGCAAATGTGCCAAATTTCAGACAGAAATCTGGGCTGAGCAAAGAGATCGAGAAATCTGGAGCTCTGGAGCAAAAACGCGAAAGAGATGAACTTGGTACGAGTTTTTTCGGGAGAGAGACTGTTCTGGGCGAAAGAGATGACAAAGTGGGGCAGAGGGGGGCCCACACCACATGGTGGCGCGGCCACCTCCTCGGCCGCGCCGGCCAGTGGTGTGTCGCCCTCTGGTGCCCCACAGGTCATCCTCTGGTACTCCCAGGTGCCTCGTCGAAAAATAGGACCAACGGTATAATTTTCGCGAATTTTTGAAAACTTTGAAAAATGCACATTTTCTGGGTATTAAGTTTATTATTACTGGCCAGGAAATTTTTTGAAATCTTCAAATAACCAAAGAACTTTGCAAATTAAAAGTGCTACAGCAACTAAAGCAAGTGGAGGAAGAAAGATATGTTGTTTACCTCCTCTATGCATATAAAAAGTATTTGTTAACAAGGTTGATCAAGTCTTGCCACCAAATAAATTTTATATAGCATATGAAGAAATAAACCTCAAATCAATCATGTTACCTTGAATTGTATTGATATTGATCCAATCACAAGAGTTTGATATTCTTCTTTAGGTTCATATATAGGACAATCAATAGTTCCCACTTTGATAGTTCTCACATGAGAAATAGTATTAACTCCGCACGCTTTTTCAATCCTCTTGGGGAAATAGACGGTGTGTTCCTTATCATCAACATTGAAAGTAACCTTTCCTTTATTGCAATCAATAACAGCCCCTGCGGTGTTAAGAAAAGGTCTCCCAAGAATAATAGACATATTATCATCTTCGGGCATTTCCAATACAACAAAATCGGTTAATATCAAGCGGTTAGTAGTAACTTGAACAGGAACATTCTCACATATACCAACAGGAATAGCAGTAGATTTATCAGCCATTTGCAAAGATATATCAGTAGGTATCAACTTATCTAAGTAAAGTCTCTTATAAAGAGAAAAAGGCATAACACTAACACCAGCTCCCAAGTCACATAGAGCAGTTTTAACATAATTATTCTTGATAGAACAAGGAATAGTAGGTATACCTGGGTCGCCCAACTTCTTTGGAATTTTGCCATTGAAAGAGTAATTAGCAAGCATAGTGGAAATTTCCTCATTGGGGATTTTCCTTTTGTTAGTAACAATATCTTTCATATACTTTGAATAAGGAGGCAATTTAATAGCATCGGTCAAAGGGATTTGCAAGAATAAAGGTTTCATCCAATCGCGAGAATTTATTATAGTGTTCTTCTTCCTTTGATTTTAGTTTCTTAGCAGGAAAAGGCATTGGCTTTTGCACCCAAGGTTCTCTTTCATTACCATGTTTCTCAGCAATAAAATCTTCTTTAGTATACTTTTTATTTTTAGCATGCTTTTCGAGGTTCTTCTTCTACCTCTTCTTTATCGGGAGTATCATTCTTATCATTATCATTATCATGTTCATTACCACTTTCGGTTTCGGCATCGAAATAGAAGTACTATTAGGATCATTAAGCTGGTTCGAGAGGATTCTACAACATTTTTATGTTTCTTTTTCTTTTTCTTCTTAGAATGAGCACTAGGTTCAATGCGTTGAGAATCTTGTTCAATTCTTTTGGGATGCCCTTCAGGATATAGAGGATCCTGGGTAGAGACACCACCTCTAGTTGTTACTTCATAAGCATGTTTCTCTTTAGAATTATTCCCTAACAAGTCATTTTGCACTTTAGTGAGTTGATCAATTTGGGTTTGAATCATATGAAAATGTTTAACAAGCATCTTAACATCATTGGAGGTTCTCTCCACAATATCATGCAATTGACTAATAGCTTGAGAATTTTCCATTAGATGATTCTCTACTCTCATATTAAAATTTTCTTGCTTAACAATATAATTATCAAACTCATCTAAGCATTGTGCAGGAGGCTTCGAATACGGAATATCTTCCCTAGTAAAGCGTTGAAGGGAATTTACCTCAATCATAGATGAAGGGGGAATTATCTCACATATATCTTCTATTGGAGGTAGATTCTTCACATCTTTAGATTTAATACCTTTCTCCTTGAGAGACTTCTTGGCTTCCCTCATATCTTCATCATTCAATTTAATTAAACCCCTCTTCTTCACTATTGGCGTTGGAGTTGGTTCAGGCGTATTCCAATCATCATAATTCCGGCCTATTTTAGCCAATAATTCTTCGAGCGTCGTCCGGAGTTCTTTTCCCGAAAACACAACCAGCACAACTATCGAGGTATGCCCTAGAATCAATGGTTAGTCCACTATAAAATATATCAAGTAATTCATGCTTTTCTAAATCATGGTCAGGCAAAGCTCTAATAAGAGAGCAAAATCTTGCCCAAGCCTCAGGCAATTTCTCTTCATCTCCCTGATCAAAACTATAAACTCTCTGCAAAGCAGCATGTTGAGCACTAGCAGGAAAATATTTTCGAAAGAAAACAGCAAGCAATTCTTTTGGACTTTTAATAGAACTAGGTGGCAAACTATTATACCAAGTTTTAGCGTCATCCTTCAATGAGAATGGAAATATTTTAGCAACAAAGTAAGTACGCTTCTTAACATCATCAGAAAACAAGCTACTCAAAGTAGATAACTCAGTCATGTGTTCAACAGCACTTTCTTTTTCAGTACCACAAAAAGGTGTTTTCTCAACAATAGCTATATGAGATAGATCAAGAGAAAAATCATAATCTTTATCCCTAATGTTTATAGGAGATGTGGCAAATTTAGGATCAGGAGACAGTTTATATCTAACAGTATGTTCTGCAAGCAACTTTTTAATTTTTCTTGCATTAGTAGTAGCATTGCATTTTTCAATAAAATCATCATCAAGCTCCACATAATCTTCCTCAGGATCATCACTAGAGTATTCAAATTCAGGTGAACTAACAGGTGTAGTAGCATTAGGAGTTTCAGTATTTTCAATTTGTCTAGACTTAGCAATTGTAGCATCTAGAAAAGATCCCAATGAACCACTATCATCAAGCACAGCAGAAACATTATCAATATTATGAGAGTGTTCAGATTCAGCGAGATGTACCCGCATGCGAAGCATGTGGCGGTGAAACAAGTTTATCAATCACGGATGGTGAATCAAGTGTAGCGGAGGTACTCGAATTGTACCTTTTCTTGTAGTGGATGGTAATATGGCGATCTTAGTATCGCGAGGTTTACCCATGATGGAGAATTTGCAGCGAACAATATTAATCCAAGTGAACTTCCAAATAAAGCTATGCTCCCCGGCAACGGCGCCGGAAAATAGTCTTGATGACCCACAAGTATAGGGGATCGCAACGGTCTTCGAGGGAAGTAAAACCCAATTTATTGATTCGACACAAGGGGAGACAAAGAACACTTGGAAGCCTTAACAACGGAGTTGTCAATTCAGATTGCACTGGAAACGAGACTTGCTCGCAAGAGTTTATCGAGTAGTAACAGTTTTATAGCGATAGCAGATAGTGAAATAACGACGAGCAGAGTAACAAAGACAGCGGTAGTGATTTTAGTAAACGAGCGAGGATTAAAATATCGTAGGCACGGGGACGGATTACGGGCGTTGCATGGATGAGAGAAACTCATGTAACAATCATAGCAGGGCATTTGCAGATAATAATAAAACGGTGTCCAAGTACAAAGCAATCAATAGGCATGTGTTCCATATATAGTCGTGCGTGCTCGCAATGAGAAACTTGCACAACATCTTTTGTCCTACCAGCCGGTGGCAGCCGGGCCTCAAGGGAAACTACTGGATATTAAGGTACTCCTTTTAATAGAGTACCGGAGCAAAGCATTAACATTCCGTGAACACATGTGATCCTCACATCGCTACCATCCCCTCCGGTTGTCCCAATTCTTGTCACTTCGGGGCCATTGGTTCCGGACAGCGACATGTGTATACAACTTATAGGTAAGACCATAAACAATGAATATCTTGATGAAGCAATAACATGTTCAGATCTGAGATCATGGCACTCGGGCCCTAGTGACAAGCATTAAGCATAACAAGTTGCAACAATATCATCAAAGTACCAATTACGGACACTAGGCACTATGCCCTAACAATCTTATGCTATTACATGACCAATCTCATCCAATCCCTACCATCCCCTTCACCTACAGCGGGGGAATTACTCACACATGGATGGGGGAAACATTGCTGGTTGATGGAGAGGCATTGGCGGTGATGGCGGTGATGATCTCCTCCAATTCCCCGTCCCGGCGGAGTGCCAGAACGGAGACTTCTGGCTCCCGCGACGGAGTTTCGCGATGTGGCGGCGTTCTGGAGGGTTTCTGGCGACTTCGACTTCTCCCGGCGTTTTTAGGTCGAGGCGAATAAGTAGTCCAAAGGAGGGCGTCGGAGGCCGGCCGAGGGGCCACACCACGGGGCCGCGCGGCCCCCTGGGCCGCGCCGCCCTATGGTGTGGGGCCCTCGGGCCTCCACTTCAATTGCCCTTCTGGCTCCGTTAGTTTCCTGGGAAAATAGGGCCTTCTGCATAAATTCCGAGGTTTTTCCCGAAAGTTGGATTTCTGCACAAAAACGAGACACCGGAGCAGTTCTGCTGAAAACAGCGTTAGTCCGTGTTAGTTGCATCCAAAATACACAAATTAGAGGCCAAACAATAGCAAAAGTGTTCGGGAAAGTAGATACGTTTTGGACGTATCACTTGCCATCATGACGGAGCCGATCGCGTGGAGCGGCCTCCTCTGTGTCCTTGCTACGAGAGCAGCTGCCCTCGTCTCCATCCTTGCCAGCGTGGTGTCCAAGTCCTACCATGTTGATGCTGAACGATGATCCTGGCTGGCAACCTTCAGGGTAAGTGCATTCCACCATGTTAACGGCGGGGAAGGGTTGGGTGTCGACCTTCATGGCGTACTGGTTGAAAATCAGACGTCCTTTTTCTATCGCTGTTTGGATGTGCTGACGCCACACCCTGCAGTCGTTGGTGGCATGGGAGAGCGAGTTATGCCATTTGCAGTATGGCTTTCCGTTCAGCTCTTGTACCGTGGGGAATTTGAGACCTTCGGGAATCGTCAACTCGCTTCTCCTTGAGCGAGGAGGTCGAAGATTTGCTCGGTTTTGGTCACGTCAAAATCAAACCCCCCGGGCGGGCCTCGGTGGCTTTACCCATTTGCGGGACACGGGGTCCCCCCGAGTCGATTCAGCCACCTGCTACCTCTTGATCTCCCGCGAAACTTCGTCTTCCTCCGCCTCGACCGGGACTACCGCACGCTTGAATTTGTCCCGGTACAAGTCCGGGTGGCGCTGTTCATATGCCGACGGTTTCGAACCATATGCGCCGGTGAGGGGTAGTCCGCTTGGGAGGCCATGTCCTTGAGTGGTGCTTGCAAGGCCCGCTACCGCCAACTCGATCGCTTCCTTTTCGGTTATACGAACCGAATAACATCGGTTCCTAAGATTCCTGAAGCGGCTGGATGTATTCCGTCACGGTTTCTCCACGCTTCGACGTAGTTGTGCTAGATCGGCAATGCCGGACTCGGAAGCCTCTGAATGGTACTGCATATGGAACTGTTCTTCCAACTGCTTCCAAGTCCGGATGGAGTCTGGTGGCAACGAGGTGTACCACCCGAAAGCCGATCCCGTGAGGGACTGTGAGAAGAACCTCACGCGTAGTTGATCCGACACTGAGGCCGGTCCTAGCTGTGCCAAATATCGGCCTACGTGCTCGATGGAGCTGGAACCATCTGATCCACTGAATTTGGAGAAATCAGGGAGCCGATATTTAGGTGGTAGCGGGATCAATTCGTAGTCGTCGGGGTACGGCTTGGAATAGCCGATTGCCCTCCTTTTCGGCACCATGCCGAACTGGTCTCTCAGTATGGTGCTGATCTGATCCGCCGTGCTGGGCTGCAGGAGTTGAACTGCGAAGATTCGCCGGGGTGGCGTACTTAGCCAGCCATGTTTGCTTTTCCAGCTACGAGCCAAGCTGCAGGAGCTGAGCTCTGGAGGTTCGTCGGGGTGGCGTACTTAGTTAGCCACGTCTGCTTCTCAAGATCTGTCGCTGACGTCCCTCATGTTTTCCCAGAAGTCCCTGATGTTGTGGCCTGGTTCGTGAGCGCCCAGTTACCGCAATCTGGCACATACGTGCACGTGTACCCGTGAGGGATCTCCTTAGGCGCCTCATGCAAGAACTGGTAGTCACTAGGGTCACCACCGATCTTGTAGACGACGAATGCCGGTGAATTCGGCACTTCTGGTGCTGCCAATGCAAATGGCAGCGGTGGACGGGACTGGAGTGGCAACTC
The DNA here is from genome assembly GCF_022539505.1 of Lolium rigidum. Classification (NCBI taxonomy): domain Eukaryota; kingdom Viridiplantae; phylum Streptophyta; class Magnoliopsida; order Poales; family Poaceae; genus Lolium; species Lolium rigidum. The sequence continues at coordinate 242,619,627 of NC_061514.1, forward strand.
TCCTTGATGCGTCCCGAGAGCTGGTCCTGACGTCGAGTACTGGTGCCTCATGATCTCCTGGATCACCCGAAGAGCGACACGCTCCAACGTGTTTACCAGGTTCTCAGAGTGGCGGTGTAGCGAGTGAGCCACCAAGAAGTTGATCTCCTGCCGCAGGGACCTGGTGCGTTCTTCTGACGGGGTAGAGAGGTCTATCCCATCGAGTGCACCGTCAGGCGAGAACCCCTTCCACCTGATGCCATGTGAACGGGTTCTGTGAAAAGAGCCGATGAGGTCGGCTTCGAGGATGGTTTTGACCTCGTCATACTTCTTCTTGAGTTCGTCGGTCAGATCCTCGTACGTGACTGGCGTGCCGTCCGCCATCTCAGATGTAGATGGCGATGTGGTTGATGTAGAAGCTTGTCCCACCGGGCGTGCCAGAATGTGTTGCTGTCAAAACCCACCGGCGGGCAGCGACGGGCAACACAATAGAGCCGGTAACAACCTAGGGCTGTGGCTGGCCCAGGTCCCTCCGAGCGACGGCCCGCAAAGCCTTCTGGTCACACGTCCGATGCTGATTGCAAGGGCGTGCCACCTGACCTATACCTGGTCAGGAAGGTGATGGAGATGCCTCGCTTAGTTTCCTGCATGGCATACACGTAAACATTAAATACGAGCCTCGATCGGCTCTCGGGTTATCCTGTGAATCGGCTCAAGGAGCCGATCCACCCATGATTCGTACGAGGTGCACGAATATATGGTGGTCCTGCTTGATCAAGATAAAGCTAATGAGATCTACGACGATTTAGGGTTTTCACCGCATAATCGGATCATCCTACTCAGGATTGGGCCTCGCGGCCACGCACGGTGATCGTAAGCCGATCCTAGATAGGGCCTAAAAACCAACACGAGGTTGATCCCCGGAACATCCTGCCTAGGACTAGCGAACGCCACCCTACGTGCCGCTGGATCCTCCCGCCCTTTGTAAGGCCTAACTATTGCAGATATTAAACTAATCCTTGTAGAACAAGGAGCAACCGTAACGGATCGGATCTACTAAATAATGATCAAGCGGGGTGCCGCCCCTACACCTAAGATAGGTGTAAGGGCGGCTAGATATGCAAGGGTTGCACTACGACAGCATATTACGCGAAGAACTATGCTAACCCTAACACATCTATGATAACTACGTTGCTCGCCATCAAAAAGGCTTCAGTACGAGCAACGCATGAACAACATAAAGCTTCTGCTGCCTAGATCGCAAGATGCGATCTAGGCAGCATGATGCTTACCGGTAGAAACCCTCGAAACGAAGGAGTTGGCGATGCGCCGAGATTGATTTGGTTGGTTGAACGTTGGTTGTTGTTTATTCCATAAACCCTAGATACATATTTATAGTCCAGGGGACTTTCTAACGTGGGAATAATCCCCACCGTGCACGATACAAACTCTAACTTTTAATCTAAGATGCGATCTATTATAAGTAAAGATACACGGGCAATCTAGCCCAAACTCTTTGTGCAAGGCCGTTTCAGAGATCTTCCACGTGTAATCTTCCAAGCCCATCTCCCTTACGGCCCACCTCCTGATTTGGCCAAAATCTGGTGATAACACCTAGATGGAGGTTAATAACATTATAGACGGAGGGGAACAACATCTTAGACAGAGGGAAACAATGGCCTAGACAGAGGAAAACAACGACCTATGCAGAGGGGAAGAACAGCCTTAGACGGAGTGGAACAATATCGTAGATGGAGGGGAACAACATCGTAGGTGGAGAAGAACAACATCGTAGATGGAAGGGAACAACATCCTATACATAGGGGAAGAACGACCTAGACAGAGCATAACTACATCCTAGATGGAGTGGAACAACATCTCAAACAGAGGAGAACAACAGGCTAGGCAGTGGGGAACTACATCCTAAACAGAGTGGAACAAAACCATTTCTAAGATGGAAAACCTTGGAGTGAGATGATGAATCTGGAGGAACAAAATGATTTATAATGTGGAACAACATCGAGTTATATATATGAGGAACGACACTATATATTTAGGGGAACAAACCCATTTATACAATTATAGGCATGTAAAAACAATCCATGATTTGTGGGAAACAAAACCATTTGTAATATATATTTGAAATAAGTTAAAAGAAAATAAATACATGAGAAGTACAAGTAAACAAAAGAAATAGAAGAAGAAAGAACATAAAAAGAAAAAGAAGAAAAAAAGATTGGAAGAAGAAAATTAACTGGAAGCATACGTGCAAATGGATAAATAAAAGGAATCTAAAAAGAAAAGAAAAAAACATTCAAAGGAAACAACAACGGAAGCTCGAAATAATAAGGACACTGCTAGGGAGCACTCGGGTGCTAGTTAGTCCACATAACCGCTCACCCTGAAAATTGAAAGTTTAGGCCCACGTGCATTTAATGTCATGTGATTTTTTTTAAAAAAATCATATCTTTTAAACCCTTTATCAAAATTGCGATCCATCTTTACTGTTGGGCCTCTCGCGACGAGATCTTCAAAACTAGATCACATTTGTATATATTTCGACAAACTTTTTTTTTTGAAACCAACTTAGTGTTGTGATAGAGAAACTCTTTGTACAAAGTTGCTTACATTACTTTTTGTATACTTTGTAGCTAATTTAGTTTCCAAAAAACTCACTTGACATCCATCAACTTCATATTATTGAGGCTTTCAACATTACACTACTACTTGCCCACAATAGTTTCTACTAGTATTGGTAACCAGACAACTTAGGCTCTGTTTATTTGGGCTGGAGCTTGAGCTTCTAGTGCTTTTGGGTCCTTAGAAGCACAAGCCCAAATAAACACCTAACTTTTGGTCATGGGCTTCTTTAAGCTCTTATTAGATTTACACTACAAGTTGTGAAGCACGTCCCGAGGAACTTCTTGCAGCTTCCCGCAGCTTGTCCCTTGAATCCGAAATGGTATACAATATTTGTCTCTGAAGTTGGAGTTATCTACGGCCAAATGACACCGCATAGAAAAATGAATCTGCCCCAAATCCCACCCCACATCCCTTTCCTGCTCCCGACCAGCACACGAGAGGCAGCCATGGTTTTCACATCGTCGGCCTCTCCCCGTCATGCGCCGCTGGCCGGCCGACCCTCCCAACCCCGCCGCCAGCCAGCCCTTCAAACCCCACCGCCGGACCTCCCTCCCAACCCCGCCGCCCGGAGCTCCCCCCGCCGTCGGTCGACCCTCCAACCCCGCCGCCGGTCGACCCTCCCAACCCCGCCATCTTCCAGCCCTCCCAACCCCCCCACCGGCCCTCCCTCCAACCCCACCGCTGGCCCCCCCTCCCAACCCCGCCATCAGCCCTCCCGGTGCTCCTCGCGTCGCCGGCCCTCCCGGTGCTCCTCTCGCGGCCGGCCCTTCCGGAGCTCCTCCCTGTCGACCTTGCTGCTGGTGGCCAACGCCGTTGACCGCAACCTCCTCCCCGTCCATCGCCACCCCCTCTCCCCCAGCCACAACCATCTCCTGCACGCTACTGGTGACCTGTCCCAGGCTCCGGCCGACCGCCGTCCACCACCATCTCCTCTGGACTTGCTCCCCACACTGGCCTACCTCCTGCCACTGCTAATGAAATACTCAGTGTATTATCAGATCTGTGATATTTGTGTGATTCGAGACTTCATTTCTACGATTTAGGGGTGCATACGTGATGTTATATATGTATTTTCAGACCTGTGGTATTTGTGTGATTTAAGACTGAATACTTGTAATGTGTTTCTTTATCTAAAAAAATGCTAAGTGTATTATTTGAGCTCGTATAGCACATAATCAGCAAAATTACCTTAGATCAGTATTTAAACATCATCATCGGGTATTCCGGACATTCTTTACCAGCTACATGTCCACCAGCTGTTCTAAAAGCAGGTTGCCAAACACCAATTTTACATTTCACCAGCTGTCCAGCTCCAGCTGCCTCTGAGACTCTACCAGCTCCAGCTGCTTCTTGTTCAGCTGCAGCTCAAACAAACAGGCACTTAGTAGGAATGAAAATACAACTTAATAGCAAAACAGTAAACTTAGGGGCGGCTATATGCAACTCCACTAAGAAAGTACACAACCATACAAGAGTGATGTCAGCCGACTTAGTACTACCAGTATACGACTTAGAGCATCTCTAGTAGAGCTGGAAAAAACACAAACTGAAAACGCCGAGTTCAGTGCATCGAAAACGCGAGTTCTGATGAATTCGCAGTGGCGCATAATAGAAACCGTAAAATGGAACTAAAAAGAGGAATTCGAATTGACGCGGGTAAATTGCGGTGATGATCATAGTTCTAGATGACATAGATGCTCCGATTGAGCATCGATACTTAACATAGTTCTTGAAATTGAAAACGTAATTACTGGTACACCGACAAGCGCAACCTAGCTAAGCAAAATGCGGCCTATATAACCTATGGCACGCGGCGGTGCCGGTGCTGGCGGAGATGGCCGGCGGCATGAAAGATCTTCACGCGTCGTCCTTGTCAAGCTTGACTATTTCGAGCTTTACCTGGCGGACGCGGGCCTCCCGGCGGGCCGCCTCGTACTCCCTGACCTGGCGGACGGCATCGGCGGAAGCGCGCCCTCGTCTCCGCCTCGCTGGTGGCCTTCGTCTGCGCCAATACGGCCTCCTCCTCGTCGTTGCCGTGGACGTAGTCCCCGACGGAGAAGGTCGACGACCGCGCGGGGACGAGGTCATCCTCCTCGTTGCTCGCCGCCACGGGCAGCCGCGGTACGCGGCTAGACTGCCCGGAGGAGGAGCCCTCGCCTTCGTTGGCGAAGCGCGCGAGCTTCCCTGGGGGCGTGTGCCCCCAGTTCGTCCAGCGACGAGCGCTCCTCTTGCGCGCGCCCTCGCTCTTCTTCCACTTGCGCCGCTCCGCCTCGGTGCGGAAGACAGGCGGGCGCGGCGGCGAGTAACCGCCGCCCAATCCTGCGGCACGGCCGTCGGAACCTCCACGGGAGGCCATCGTGTGGCGGCGGGGCTGCGGATCTGTTGCTGGGGCTACATGGATTGCTCGTCGGAGCTGGCGACTGGCGGCGGCGGAGGGAGTGGAACGGCGGAGGGGAGTAGGGTTTGCAAACCGAACTCCCCTCCGTGAACCCTTTTAATACGGGGCGTCCGCTCGATTTCTTGGGCCCCTAAACTTCTTTTACGGGCCGGCCCATGTTTTCGGGCTCTGTTCTGCGAGCGATTAGGCCCGAACCCGTAAATCTGCCGGAAAAATTTAGTTCCGGCGGGATTTACGGGCTCTGTTAGAGATGCTCTTAGGCACGTTGATAGGCAAACTCACTATATTTATATATTTTGTAGGCAAGTTAATTTTCGAGATACTCAAATCAACAATAATAGTCCGCAACTTCACAATACCAATATTATCGTTGGCAAGTTGGTTTTCGAGGTAGCCAAATTAGTACCAACAATATACAGTTTCATATATACCAAATAATACACAACTTAGAACAAATCATTATTGTTGACTTAGTATTAACGGTATGCAACTTAGACGCAGGGACATGCAAGTTCACGATGGTGGTACGCGGTTTTACCCTAATATTTCTAGCCAACTTAGTAGTGGTGATATACAACCTAGAAATGATGAAACTGCATTAGACAATGGATGCAACTTAATCATGTGGGAATGCCACTTAAGAACAGTCGGTATGCAACTTGACAATAGTGGGTATACAACTTAGAAATAGCAGGTATGCAACTTAGCACACATGTGAAGCAACAATATACCGTTTACAAACACAACTTAGAAAATGTGGGAGGGAACAATTTTTGTTGCACATAAGAAAGAAGTCCCTGACATGAACCTAATTGTGTTAAGATATACCAGATACAAGGAACAAACCTTGGACAACTAATTACTTACATGGGAAATCGTAGGTCCTTTGACAACAAGAACGACAAAAATTGTGCGACGACTAAGTTGTATTCATAGATGCCAGGTGAATGCAACAAAGAACAAACCCAAGACACCTTATTAGGTAAATTAAAAGTGCCAGGTCCTTGCAACAAGAACAACAATGCCGAGATATATTGAAATTCCACCTCCTTGCCAGTAAGAAGAACAATCCCTGCAACAACTAAGTTAGATTTGGGTGTGCTAGATGTATACAACAAAATAATAGGCTGCCAAGTACCATTTAAACAAAATAGCAGAAAGACAATGAACTTAAATAGATAGGAAACCCCATGCTTCATACAATGAACACAGAAACCTTTTCGAAAGACAAACATAGGAAAACGGTTGCCAAGTTCCATTTAAACAAAATATGTCAATCTATCGAAGTTCACGGGTAGTTGCATGGCGTGAAAGTATATACAATAATGAGAGTAAGGATCTACACCATGTTAAAAAAAGTAACGTGTCGTAACACCAAGTAGAACAAAAACACATAATGTCCTTCTTAGGGTATAGTTCCCGCTAGCAGAAAAAGTAGGACAATATTTGTTCCCACCGATGCTCATACAATGATATCACAGATAATCTAAAAAACTAGACCCAGGAACAAATATAAGTAGTGTTTTTTGTTTGCAAAGGAATGCATATGTTGCTTTCATATGTCTTGCAGAACCAACTATGCATTCCTACATTACTAGATTACTTTCCATGTTACACATGTGTGATCTAGACCTAAACACACACCCTCTTGATCTAGAAACTCAAGATGTTGGTGAAAACGGCGCATAGATGTTGTTTTGCACTCAAGATGCCCCAACAGAGATGATCGAGGAATCTCCATACCTGGTCCTTGCTGACCAAGAGGCAATAGGTGGTGGTTCGATGAACATAGTGCTAGGGGCGCACAATTCAGTGGGGAACCAACACATGTGGAAAACCATACCAAGACAACGTACTGTTTCTACAACATACAAGACTTAATTAAATGGGATAAGCAACTTAAGCTAAAGTGGAAAGCAACTGAAGCTAAAGTGACTAATCGACTTATTTAGGATAAAGTGAAAACAAACTTATACTAAAGTGGCTAATCAACTTAATTAAAAGGAATAAGCAACTTAGGGTAAAGTTTAAAAACAACTTTAGATAATCAACTCAATGAAACAGGATATGCAACTTAGGATATAGTGGGAACTGTGAAGCAACAAAAGCTAAAGTGACAAATCAACTTAATTAAACGGAATGTGCAATTTAGAATAAAGTGGAAAGAAACTTAAACTAAATTGGCTAATCATTTTAATGAAAAGGGATAGGCAAATTAGTAAACAACTTAAGATTAAGTCATTAATGAACTTAATGAAATGAGATAAGCAACTTAGGAGGCAGTGTACAATAACTTAGGCTAAATTCGTTAAAAGTAAAATACATCGGAGGTACCTAAACATGTCACCCTTGCCCGCCTCTGTCACTGTACATAAAAATACTTGTCACCATTGCCCACCTTTGTCACTGTACATAGAAATATAACTACTATATTATAGGGTAACCAAGCATCTTTTTTCTCAAAATTTTGATTTTTTTTGAGATTAAGCTGTGAGCTGACACGCATGGGTTTGGAAAGTTTAACACCCGCAGTGATTTTCTTGTGTGTACTTGTGGTGCTCTTTAGAATTTTAAGAAGACTGAGAAATGTCTTTTGCTTCCCTTAGGCATGTCGTTGTAGCATTAACAACGATCAAAGCGGTGTGCAGTCGCTTAACTGCCAAGTTGCCCCCACCTCTTTGCCTCCTCCTCTCTCGCTCATGTCGAGGCTGCTCCTTCCGCCCTCTTCGTCCTCATCCTCAACGCCGGTCAGAAGGACACGAAATGCGTCGGTGGGGACGGGGACTGGCTGTGCAGAAGAGGAGCTCAGCGCCCTACTCCCATTGGTCGGCGGCTGGCGCGGCAGCGGAGCAGCCTGGCCCTCTCCTCTCGCTTTAGAAGCGGTTGGTGGCGTGGAGGAGCACCGCCAAACGCCACGAGAGGACGACGCCTGCGCCCGGAGCCCGGAGGTGAGCACCCATCCCTCCTCCGTTCCCCTCACCAATACAACCTCCTTAGGGCTCGCCGGAATCAAGCAGGACCGCCATCCCGAGCGGGGAGGCTCACAGGAGAGAGGGAAAACACGGGGAGAGGAGACGGGTGGGTGCCTACCCGCCGCCGCGGGCCAGCCGGAGGCCGCCGCCGCCAACGGCGGCCGGGGCAGAGGCACAGGGGATGGGGTCTTGGGAGTGGCGGCGCAAGTAGCCTCGCCCTCCATCTATCGATTTGTTGTTCCGTGCTGCAAATTATTCTTAGGATTGGCCTTCTTGTGGTATACGTTTTCGCTCAATTCTTTCCTCTTCCTGTTTGATTTGGTCAGGTTTTGTTGACATTTTTCTTCCTCGTGGCGATTGGTATTTTGGTGCAGATCATCGAGTTTATCTTCCGTTCCTAACAGCTGATGCCAGATCGGTGCCCATCGTGTCCATCTGCCTCTTCTCTGTCGCTACATCGGCTTTGTAGTGATGGAGTCTTGAAGACTTGAAGTGCAGCAGCATCGGAGGGGCCATACACCTAAGGGCAGCAGCATGGGAATACTTGGCAGACGACCGGAACCGTGGTTATGGTTGTAGCAGCGGCGGATGGGAATTGGTGGAGGGGGCCAATTCGGTGCTCGGTGCTGGCCGGTGAGCACGGCATGGTAGGAAAGCTGTGGGGACGAGCAGCTCTGGGGCAGCGCTGTGGTGGAGATGGAGGCGCTCGAGGGGGCCTCATCAGCCTAAAATCTTCTGACCCGTCTCCTCTGGGGATGAGGAAAGGAGCCTCCTCCTCAGGTCGGCCAATCACTGTTAGACTGTGTATAGCTTCTGTATACGTGTACGTATTGTACCATTGTAACACACCCATTATATATATAATGTGATAGGCCACCCCTAGAGGGTTGAGCCGGTTCCCCCAATTCTATTGTCTTACATGGTATCGAGACTAGTTTTGGTCCTACGCTTCCGCCACCCTAAACCCTAGCCGCCGCCCACCTCCATCGCCGCCCGATCTTCGTCGCCGCCATGGATAGCGCGGCTACCTCCGGCTCCTCCACCGCGGGCTACCTTCCGGCCTCGCTCGCGGCGCTTCTCTCCCGCCCCGTCGACCCCGCTGCCCTGCAGCAGCCTCCGATCGGGACCAGGAGCGTCGGCTCCTTCTTCTCCAACCCGCATGCGCTCATGGTTGCTACCTCCGGCGCCTCTTCTTCGCCCGCTTCCTCGGCCGCCGCCCTTGGGTCTCTGGCCCTCACGTCGATGGAGGGGTCGCCGGCGGGGACGGTTGGATCCTCCGCCACCGGGCTTGCCTTGGTGCACCACTGCCCTCACGGCGTCCGCGCCTCCGGCGGGTCTGCATCCTCGACGGCGCTATCGCCGCCTGCGGGTGTCTGCGCTGCGCCCCTGCCCGTGCCGCCCGTCTCTGCCCCCATGGCGTACGCGCCCCGGCAGTCTTCACAACGGGCTCGTTGCCTCCGCCGTTCACTTTGGCAACCTCATCACCGTCAGGTCGTCGCCGGACAATTACATCTTCGGCGTGCGCAGGGTCTGCCGCTCCTTGGGAGCCATTACCTGCTTAGCTACGTCGATGGCTCTCTCCCTTGCCCTCCCGCGCTGGTGGACAGCGTGAACGGTCCGGTCTACAATCCGGCGCACCGTGTTTGGATGGGGCAGGGATCGGGCGAACCTCTCCTCCATCCAGGGGGTCGCTTACCCAGCCGTTGCCGGGCTCATTGTCTTTGCCAAGACTTCTCACGAGGCATGGACCATCCTTGAGCGTTCCTTTGCGTCGCGATCGCGAGGCTCGTGCTAGTGCCGTCCGTCGTCGGCTTGGCGAGTGTGAGAAACTCGACACCACGGCCACGGAGTACTACAACAAGGTTAAGTCCCTTGCCGACACGGCGGCATCCATTGGCCAGCCGCTCACGGACTCCGAGTTCAACTCCTTCATCGTCAATGGTCTTGATGAAGAATATGATGGCCTGGTTGAAATCATCAATGAGCGAGGGCACTCCAATCCTATGATGGCTCATGAGATATACTCCCGCCTTCTTCTTGCGAGCAGCGTGTTGAGGCGCGCCGTGCTAGTCGTGGTCGTGGCTCTCCCTCCGCGCATGCTGCCTACAAGGGCGGCTCTTCCGCATCGAGCGCCCCGACGTCCGGCAAGGGGCCTGCGCCGTCCGCGTCCGCGCCTGCTCCTCCTTCGACGCTGCCTGGCAGTGGGGGCGGCGGGTGCTGCCGGCTCGCGGTATTGATGGTCATTGGGCGTCCAAGTGTCATCGTCGCTTCCAGAAGAGCTTTCTTGGACTTGGCAATGATGGCCGGGATACGCGCAACAATGCGCGTCAAGCTGCCATGGCTGATCGCCCCGCCCCGCCTTCGAAGTCTCAGGGGCACACTCAGTCCTACTCCGTTGATCCGCATTGGTACATGGATTCTGGGGCAACGGAGCACTTGACGAGCGAGATGGGGAAGCTCCACACCACCGAGCCCTACCATGGGTACGACAAAGTCCACACCGCCAACGGAGCAGGTATGCACATCTCCCATATTGGTCAAGCATCCCTTCTCACTAGCCATGCAAATAGGAGTCTTCAGCTTCGCAATGTTCTTAGAGTACCATCTGTGACGCGCAATCTTCTTTCAGTTCCTAGACTCACTGTTGACAATAATGTGTTTTGTGAATTTCACCCGTTTGATCTTTTTATTAAGGATCGGGACATGAGGGACGTGCTTCTTAGTGGGCGTCTATGCCAGGGCCTCTATCGTCTGGAGCATCCTGGCGTCTCTCGCGTTTTCAGTGGAGTTCGCGTCTCGCCGTCACAGTGGTATGCTCGTCTTGGTCATCCTGCTACTCCTATTGTTCGCCATGTTTTGCGTCGTCATGAGCTTCCTACCGCACCTAGTAATAAAGATGTATCAGTGTGTGATGCTTGTCAGCAGGGGAAGAGTCATCAACTTCCTTTTTCGGAGTCTATTAGGGAGGTCAAACATCCTCTAGAGCTTGTGTTTTCGGATGTATGGGGCCACTGCCCAAACCTCCGTTAGTGGTCATAATTATTATATCGGTTTCGTTGATGCTTACGGTCGTTTTACTTGGCTTTATCTTATCAAGCGCAAATCTGATGTGTTTGATATTTTTGTTCGAGTTTCAAAAACATGTTGAACGCCTTCTCAAGCATAAAATTGTTCATGTTCGGTCGGATTGGGGTGGTGAGTATCGCAACCTCAACTCCTTCTTCCGGTCGCTTGGGATTGCTCATCGTTTAGCATGTCCACATACACATCAGCGAGAATGGCTGCTGTAGAACGTAAGCATCGTCATATTGTTGAAACTGGTCTTACTCTTTTGGCCCATGCATCGGTTCCCTTTCGGTTTTGGAGTGATGCGTTCACCACTGCATGCTTTCTCATCAACCGTACTCCCACACGTGTTCTTAACATGAAAACTCCTATTGAACTTCTCTTGAATGAACAGATCTGACTATACTTTCTTTAAAGTGTTTGGCTGTGCTTGCTGGCCGCATCTGCGCCCATATAATAAAGGCAAGCTGGAATTTAGGTCCAAAAAGTGTGTCTTTCTTGGCTATAGTTCCCTTCATAAAGGTTACAAATGTCTTCATGTTCCTACTAATCGTGTCTACATATCTCGGGATGTCGTGTTTGATGAGCGTGTGTTTCCTTTTGCCAAACTCCCTGTTTCCACCGATGAGTCTCCCTCTTTGCATTCATCTTCCATTGCCTCTGACCAATTTGATGATGTTGCATACTCTCCTGTACTTTTACCTAACCATGGTGCGAGACGCGGGCGTGGAGCTCGTTTGGAAATTCTGGAGGTCCCAGAACCTTCGTCGCCGCTGCCATCCAACGCGCACGTCGATCGTGCTGCGCCCCTGCATGGCCTCGGTCCGAGCGCCCATGCACGCTCGCCCGACCCGCCCGCCACGCCGCGGGCTGCCTCGCCTTCTGGCACTGGGCCGGCCTCGCCCCGGTCCTGGACTGCCCCGCCGAGCCCCACGCCTGCCTCGTCCTCGTCGCCAACCTCTCCTGGACTGCCTCCTTCGCCGAGCAGTTCACCGCTTGTGACGCCTTTGGCAGATCCTGGCTCGGTCTCTCCGACGCGCAGTGCATCGCTCAGTCCCTCGACGACTGGGTCACTGTCGTCGCCATCGCCCAGCCCCTCGTCGGCTGGGCCCTCTCCGTCGACGTCCTCCGGCCCCTCCTCGGCTGCTCCTTCGACATCGACAGCTCCTGTGCTTGCGCCCGCATACGCGCAGCCGAAGTGGCATTTTTCGCCCCAAGGAGCGCACGACGGCAGCCGTGTCGCTTGGCATGCTGCGTGTATGGCTGCCGCAATTGCAGATCCGTCCTCCGAGCCCCGCACATACCAGGCTGCTATGAGTATTCCTCATTGGCGAGAGGCTATGGAACAGGAGTATCATGCTCTTCTTCGTAATGAGACGTGGACTCTTGTTCCTCCCCCACCACGAGTTAATGTCATTGATTCTAAATGGGTCTTCAAGGTGAAGAAGCACTCTGATGGGACTATTGAGCGCTATAAAGCGCGTCTTGTTGCTCGCGGTTTTCGACAACGTTATGGTCTTGACTATGAAGACACCTTCGATCCGGTGGTCAAGCCTACCACCATCAGGCTTCTTCTCTCTCTTGCGGTCACTCGAGGTTGGTCTCTTCGGCAGCTTGATGTGCAGAATGCCTTTCTTCATGGCTTGTTGGAGGAGGAGGTATACATGCGACAACCACCTGGGTTTTCCGATCCTGATCGTCCCGATCATCTCTGTCGTCTTACTAAAGCACTCTATGGGTTGAAACAAGCTCCTCGGGCCTGGCATGCCCGCCTTGCGACCGCTCTTCGTGCTCATGGTTTTACACCGTCCGCCGCCGACTCCTCATTATTTCTTCTACGAAGCTTCGCAGTCACTATGTACTTGTTGGTGTATGTGGATGATATTATCTTGGTCAGCTCCTCTCGGTTTGCTGCTAATGCTCTTATTCGTTCCCTTGGTGCTGATTTTGCTGTCAAGGACCTTGGGCAACTTCACTATTTTCTTGGAGTGGAGGTTGCTTCTCGTGGTGCTGGACTTATTATGACACAAAAGAAGTACTCTTTGGACTTGCTGCAGCGGGCTGGGATGCTCACATGTAAGCCGACTACTACACCCATGTCTTCTACTGACAAGATTACTGCTGTTGATGGTGCGCTTCTGTCTTCTGAGGATGCAACAGTCTACAGGAGTATTGTTGGTGGTCTACAGTACTTGACGATCACACGCCCAGATATATCTTATGCTGTCAACAGAGTTTGTCAGTATTTACAGGCGCCTCGCGACACTCATTGGTCTGCTGTCAAGCGCATATTGCGCTATGTTCGACTTACTGTGTCTTATGGCCTTTCTATACGACCGAATCCCTATGGGGTGCTCTCGGCGTATTCTGATGCGGACTGGGCTGGCAGTCCGGATGACAGGCGATCTACGGGGGGCTATGCTGTGTTCTTTGGCTCTACTTTGATCGCCTGGAGTGCTCGGAAACAAGCTACTGTGTCACGTAGCAGTACTGAAGCTGAGTATAAGGCTGTGGCTGATGCTACTGCTGAGATCATTTGGGTACAGTCCTTGCTTCAGGAATTGGGTATATCCCAACCGCAGCCTCCTATCCTTTGGTGTGATAACATCGGTGCTACATACCTCTCTGCAAATCCGGTATTTCATGCCCGAACGAAACACATTGAAGTTGACTATCACTTTGTACGGGAACGTGTGTCACAGAAGCGATTACGGATCAGGTTCATCTCTTCTAAAGATCAACTTGCAGACATCTTCACCAAGCCGTTGCCTCTACCACAGTTCGAGGCCTGTAGGCGCAATCTTACCCTTCTCGATTCTTTAGGAAGTGGCTAAGATTGAGGGAGGGTGTTAGACTGTGTATAGCTTCTGTATACGTGTACGTATTGTACCATTGTAACACACCCATTATATATATAATGTGATAGGCCACCCCTAGAGGGTTGAGCCGGTTCCCCCAATTCTATTGTCTTACAATCACCATGGGCCTGCTCTTCTTTTGTTGCTCACCCTCTTATCTCTTTTATCGTCTCTTGATGGCCGCTGCTGATTTATGCTCGAGTGGAAGTACATGTGCTACCTCCTCCAGGCTGCTAATGCCTCCTAGCTTCCGCCAGACCGCCCCAAGTGTGAGTGCCTTCATATTCTTCCTACTGCTAATTGTTCAATTGTCTAACATCTGACTTGCAAATCGATTGAAAATGTAGATTGTATTTCTTTTTTGCTTCGCTTCTTGGTTGGTGGACACATCAAGTTGTAGTTTCTTGAGGTGTTTCAGTACAAAAGTATGATCCACATCAGGCATGTAAACTCGTGGTGGATAGAGATTAAGAATTGGGGTTGTATGATATGAGTTTTCGTTCCATCAATTCTTGAAAACTAAAACGTTGTGTTGTATCTTTTTGTGCTAAGAATAGCAGCAATCGGATCTCCTCTGATGTTATAACACATGAACTTGCAATTCTGATTGTATCGTAGGTGCAAAATCTTCTTAGTGATAACCTAAAAAAAGAACTTCCCGATGCTTTTTTCAATTGAACAAGGAATAATTTTAGTAGAATAAAAGATGTTTCTGCGCTTGTGGTTGGTAGAATGCTATGCTAATAAAATCAGCAGTCTATTCGCTTTGTTCAGTATTCCCACCTTGCCGGACAGCTTCTACCAGAACTGTTTTTTTCAGTTAAGGATATAAAAATGTACACAGGAAAACAGCTTGCTGTTACTGAACTCTTATTATTTGTCCGCATGTATATTAATAGAGTAAACTTGTGGCAAATACAATGTTTTATAGTCTGGATTTTTCCTCTGTGATTTTGAAATGATCATATTGGATCTCACACTTGGACAGAGATGCAAATGGGAAAATTGTTCAGAGAGTTGGTGCAGTAGAGCCTTAAATTCAATGAATCGATCTCTACAAAAGTGCTAGAGACCAACTTGCACCAAGAGCATGGGAGATGGTTGCTGCACAGCTTGATAATACATATGGAGATTGGTTGAGATACAATATCTTCCAGACACACGGTAATTTGAACATCTTAGCTGTCTGCTATATAAATTTCACATAATAAATGAAAACTTCACCATTACAGATTTTTATTCTAGGATTATACTCCTTGAAAGGTCAACCTACTGTTGTAGGTTGTTGCTATTCTGTCATGCATCTAATTTCTTAACTCCCCTATTTCCATTCACCTTGCACTTAAATGATTTGTATTTGCCACTTGAATTATTTTCCCTGTCCTTTAGTGAGTGATTTAGTTTCTGTGTGTGCCATTTTGTATTTATAATATTACAAAATGCAATTGTCCTTTTTAAGAGGGTAATAGAGTTTCTCTAAAAGTGCATGTTTACACCAGCTGCTGTAGCAAACATATGGCTTCCGATATTATAGCTAACGACATGGGGATGATAGGTGGCTTCAGAACTGAAATACATGGCTTTTGAGCTAATTCCACCATTTACATGAATATAGGCTACCTAAAGAAAATATTTTCTGAATGGGATATAGTTTTTCCTGCCCCATATGAGCATTATTAGATTTTATGATACCTTTATTTTCTATTCAATGGACTATCTAATTTGATAATGGTATGGATAAACTAAAGGATTAGTTTAGTTAGTACTCAACATGAGGTGGGCATTGAAGACACGGTAGGAAAAAAGGTCTAGAGTTGGGAAAACCAACTCCGGCGTCAAGATTAGTCTCCTTTCTTTAACAAGTTTTAGAGCAGATATGAGAAGATGGGAAATTATAATGATTGTGTTTCTGAGCTAACTCCTTTCTGAGCTGAAAGGATTAGTCTCCTTTGTTTAACAAGTTTTAGTTAGTCTCCTTTCTTGCTGCCTGATATGAGTATGGTTAGATCTTAAGATAGTTCTATTTTATATTCAATGGACTTTCTGCTTTGATACTAATATTATTTTCCATGGAAACTAATCAATACAGGGTGAGAACATTCCCGGTGAGATTCATACAAGCGAGTGACATCAGGGTCATGTTGATGCTACAATGGACAAGAGTAATATATTTAATGTGCTGGCACAACAATGGCTCTGGTTGATTGCCATATACTGTTAAGACATTTCTCCATGCCTGATGCTTAGTCTTTGAACTATCATTTAAAATTCGAAGGTGCATCTATTAAGTGTTGTTACTTGACTATTTGAAAAACTGAAACATAATGAGTAATCAAGGTCAATGAATTTCTGCAATGCTTTTAGAGATACTGTCGAATGCTCACATCAGGCAGGATAGGCTTAGGCCAAATAGACAGCCTATTGTGTACATACAGTTGTCTGATAATTTCCTAAGAAGCTAATAATCAGGTTTTTGTGCGTCGAATGACTGTAACGGTTACGTTACTGTTACTGCATAGATAGACAAATATTAGATGTGATTTAATGCTTCATAGATAGTCACATCAAATCCATGCTTATAGAGACGCCTGCTATGCGCTGTGCACACTTCTTCTTTCTCTAATTTTTGGGTCGATTAGTAGTTTCTGTGAAGATTTTGTTTACCGCACCGCTTTACCAGATTCTCTTTCCGCTTCACCATAGACCTTTCATTTATATTCTTTTTTACTTTGCTCTGCTCTTCCTGGAGTCTACTATTTTCAGCAACCAATGCATAGATTCACCACATTACATGTACATGGATAGTCATTGGATTATTGTCTTACTTAACTAAGGTGATTTTCCTATTTTTTCCTGATTTAGTTATCTGATTATTTCATTTTACTTCTAGATACATCTAAAATCTTCTGACCATCGGAGTCCTGACTTGAATCTAAGAAGCCTTCTTCCTCAGTGGGCTATCTCTAGGATTACCTGTGAGTAGAGTACTTGGGTCTTTTGTATACAGGTAGCCACCACCGTTTATCCTGCACTGACTGATGGATCAAGTTAGGCATGCATGAGATAAGGTTGTTATCGCTTTTTTTGGGGGCATGCAACATGGAAGGAGCACTGAAAATTGATTCTAATAAAGGTGATGTATCCTGCTGCTTAGGGAAGGCCAAGCCTGTTGATTTTTTCCTTCCATATATCAGCTAGGCTAATGAATTTTGTGATAAGGCAAAGTTGTGTTAAACTGATCTTTGTACTCCCCTTGGGTGTTGGTCATCATATTAGCTATTTGGAAACTGATCAGTGTGTACGTTATTTTTATATTGAAATATTTGTACATCTCACTAGCGTACTTTGTCTTCAAATCTTCATTCTTCAATTCTTGGCTACCTTGAGGGCACGGCGTGCCGCTGCGCCAATCCTTGCTTCATGACCATATAATGTTTCGAGATGTTCCACTCTCTTCATGACTGTTGTTCTTGGGGACTTTTGATGCTTTGAGATCTTCTACTCTACAAGTTTAGAATTCTCATGATCCAGAAGCATATGAGTATAATTTTACATTGTATCTTGGCTTGGCATTTTGAGAACAGAATATTTACTACAACATTTTCTCACAGAAAATGTCCCCAGCCTGCAAGGTACTATCAATCCACCTACAAGAATTGATTAACATAGGAGGCATAGAGATCTCGCAGTGTACACCAGCCTATGGTTCAGTCGCAACAACAATTTCCCAGATGGTGCACGTGATGGTAGAAGGAATGCCCTGCACCCTAAACACTCTAGCATGGTTGAATATATGCTAAGCTCATATGTTTTGGAAATGCACATCTTTCCGAGACAACTGACACCTCCAAAAGCCTTGAAATACAGTGATTTCATATGAATGTTCAGCCTGCTGTGCATCGAGTCACACAATACTAGCAACACCTCAAATCAATCACCTGACAAATTTAACATAGGTTTTAGCCTGACGAAAATTCAGATGTCCTGTGCTACAAGTTTCTGTGCTAACACGCTATTTTGAAATGTTAGAAATATTTGTGATGGTATCTATAATAATTGTTGCATTTCATTTTATTTCATTTTTGTTTTTTCTAATAATTACTACCAATCAGTCACCATATGGCGCGGCGTGCTGCCGCGCCTCTCATTGCTAGTACGCAATATATACGGTAACTGGGGACGGCTCACAGCTCGCATCGGTCACTGTTGCAGGTAGAGCATCGTATTTTGCTGACGTGGGCTACTTATGATCCCATATGTCAGCCACTTACTTCCACAGAGATTATTTTTGAATGATGAAAACCAAGAGGAAAAGTCACAGTTGAACCGCCCGGCATATGAACCCGCCGCATCGACGGTTGCCATGGACGCAAGATTCTGACTCGAAGCAGGACCACTTACCGTATTTGCTATAATCTTAATGTATGAAACGCGTATCTGAACAGATGAACAGGAACGAGGAGATGGTCCAGGGCAGACATCGACTGACTGTCGGCTGATCAGGACCGAGGGACCATCTGCAGTTTACTGTGTAACAGGAATTAATGTCTACTTACCGTGCTGGCCTTTTTAAGGAGAAGGGGTGAGCACAGCGATCACACGAGGTGCACATAACTCGATCTCTTTACTTCCCTCTTCCGTGTCCCACGAGGTGCACATAACGCTGGCTGTTGTGCAGATGATTGGGTTAGAACGTACAGGCGTGGCGAATAACAGATGTGCAGGAGTAGGGTCTCATAGCATAAACAAGTTGGTCACCAAGCCAAAACGATTTTCTCACTCTATCTCTCTCCCAGCGGCTCTAGACTCCAGCCAAAACTATGGCCGATTTTGAGCTCCTCCAAGTGCAGGCGGAGCTGCGGAGCCATGTCTTCGCGTGCACACCAAGTCCATGGCCTTTGTGTGCGCCAGTTGAGCTCGGCAACCCAACGCCGTCCACCTCTGCCGTGGCTCCGCCATGGTGCCCAACCTCTCGTCGCGCTCTCCCTCCTGCCGTCCAGGACGGCGCCTACCTACGCCGCCTCTTGCGTCTGCTCGCGCAATCCGGATCAGAGGAGGCTCAGGCGTGATTGGCGCCTCATCGTATCGGTGCCAGAAGCGGGCCAAGGCCTCTCGCTGTTCGCGCTTGACATGTTGCACTCCATCATCGTGTCCTGTCCATGTCGCTGACGTCGTGGTTCCGCACGGAAACGGCGTGGCGCGAGCCCTGGTTCGGCGCAACTTTCAACGACTCCATGGCGTGCGTTGGCTGCTTCGTGATGGACCTGGTGGTACGCAGCCATGGCCATGGACGGACTTCCATCGACCATCGCCGGAAAAGCATGGTGGTGGTCCCGCCGCCCGCGATGGACGGTGGACATCGTCCACGAGATGGGTGCCCGCGGTGTGGGAAGACGAAGTGCTCGTGCCCGCCCTCCAGCTGGAAGAAGAAGCTGCTCTGTGCGTCATGCGTGACGGCGAGGAGGCGGTGCTCGTTTCTTGGAAGAGAAGTCGGCCATAGCGAGGATGCACCCTTGCATGGTGCAGATGCCGACCATGGCGGAGGCGGACACGCCTGACGATGAGGTGTTGTCCAGCAGCGACAGTGTCGCACACAAGCAGGCGCCGGCATGCATGCGCAATAAAACTGAGAAGAAATGGTCCCGGCCAGCATAATCATCATGTACTGACAAGACCACGTCAGACTGCCATCAACGAAAGGGACATGCATGTCTGCTCCTTGTACGGGGACGACGTATATGATCGTGTATTCACCAATTCGAACTGTGAGAAAAATGACCATGTTGCAGGCCCACCACTCCCTCAGGCGCCAATGGGAGGACGAGTTCAGGCCGGTGCATGTGCCGCCCGGTTCTGAAACTCCACTCTCAAACCAAGAGGACTAAATTAAAAGATTAACAAAGAGATAAGATCCCGTCGGCACGCCCCCGTGCCTGCACCGCCGACCGCTCATGGATGGCCTTCACCTCGTGCCAGGGTCGCCGTCGCCGCGCCACCTCCTCCGTGCTAGAACCGGCGGCCGGAGCGCCTCCTATGCCAGCCTGCTTGTTCCCTGCCGCCATGCGCTGCCTTCCGCCACCGGCCCGCAGGTACTTCCGGGAGGAGCAGGCCGTTGAAATGTCGACCACGCGCCCGCGCTGGGCTCCAGTAGCCTCGCCGCATTGGGCACCCCCGCCTGCACTGCCGACGCCGGCGGTCCATGCGAAGCAGCGGCGCATCTTGGCGAACCTGAACCACTTCGAGGAAGGCGATGCGGGGCAGAATCGCATGGGACCCCGCACCGTGCTCCTTCCTCGTGGTGGTCGGTCTGGGCACGGCCGCCAAGGACCGCCTCACCTGCGGCGTGTCCCGAGCAGCTCACTTGACGGTCAGCGGGGTCGGCCTGCTGGCGCATGCCGGCGTGTGGCCTCAGCTGCTGCTGGACCTCGGCCGCAGCGATAGACGCGCGCCTGGCGTAGCGGCGGCACATGTAGGCGTCGTACTCCCTTCCGCGGCGGCATGCACCGGTCCCCGTAGGCTCCGGCGAGCCCGCGTCGTCGTCGTCGTCCTCCCTGCACTGCGCGGCGTGCAGGAGCTTGTATCCCCGACGGGCGCATCCCAAGCCATCTCCCTACCAGCAGCATCCCAGGCGGCTCGAGCAACAGCGGCCATGGAATTTTCCCGGCGAGCTGCTGCTTCTTGCCGGCCAGCAGCCTCGACGCGGCCAGGGCAACGCGGTGGAGATCGTGGGGAATTTTCTGCCAGAGTGAGGAGGAAGAAGGAAACATGTCGTGGGACCTACTGAAGATTGAGGGGTTGTTCTTAGAGAGAAACCAGAGAGATTGAGAGAGAGATTGAGTGAAATGGATGTCTTTATTGATAGAATCTGTTGGGTATTTATAGGGGCCCAATAGGTGCTTTACATTGTCAGTTACAACATTTGCATCCCTTTGTAAGGATGGGACGACGGTTCCATATACACAGCGTTTGGACAACGCTAAAGTTCTAACTGCTAGGTAGTTATCCTAATGGAAATCCTAACTGCCTAATTAGCTTAATTATGACGCTAATTTATTCCTAACACTCCCCCTTGGACAAACGATGTCTTCGAAATCTTCTATGTTCGAAATTCTCCATAGTGTTTCTTGAAAACTTTATCTTGATGGACATTGATCTTGAAAACTTGATCTTGTACAATATATGTCCTGCAAAATCCTGTGGGAAAAATATAAAGATAATATAGGAATCCGATATACCGTTGGTATAATAATTATATCATTAAAACCTATATGAGAAATCCGTTGGAGAACTCACAAGGAAAAAGTACAATATATTATTATCGGATGATAAATACTAAGTTTAGTTCTGGGAGATTTCTTCCCCTGAACTTTGCAAATTTCTAAGTCGTCTCATACTAATGCCATGAATGCATTTTTGAAATGCGGCTGCTTGGTAAAGACTTAGTGAACAAATCTGCAAGATTGTCACATGATTTTATTTGCAAAATATCAATTTCTCCATTTTTCTGTAATTCATGAGGAAAAAATAGTTTTGGAGCAATATGTTTTGTGATATTACTTTTAATATATCCCATATGCATTTGAGCAACACATGCAGCATTATCTTCATAGATAATAGTTGGTGATTCTAATGAACCTATGCCGCATGAGGTCTGGATATGGTTAATCACTCTGCGAAGCCATACACACTCACGCGAAGCTTCATATAATGCAATTATTTCAGAGTGGTTAGTGGAAGTTGCTACTAGAGTCTCGTTTAGTTGACTTCCATGATATAGCAGTTCCACCATATAAAAATACAAATCCAGTTTGTGATCTAGCATTATGGGGATCGGAAAGATAGCCGGCATCAGTATAGCCGAGTCAAAGTCATATCTTGATTCTTCTTATAGAATAAACCAAGATCTTTGGTACCTTGTAAATATCTCGAAGATATTCTTCACTCCAGCCCAATGGCGTTTTGTTGGAGCTGCACTATGTCTAGCCAATAAATTTACTGCGAAGGCAATATCCGGCCTAGTACAATTAGCAAGGTACATTAGTGCTCCTATTGCGCTAAGGTATGGAAACTCGGGTCCCAATACATCTTCGTTATCATCCCTAGGTCTAAAAGGATCCTTTTCCATATCAAGAGATCTAACGACCATGGGTGTTTTGGATGGATATGATTTATCCATATTGAATTTTTCCAAAACTTTCTGAATATATGCGGGCTGATAAACGAGTATTCCTGAGGGAAGATGCTCAAGTTGTAAACCTAAGCAGAATTTGGTTTTTCCCAAATCCTTCATCTCAAACTCCGTCATTAAATGATTGCGTGCTACAGATATATCTGTCGCGTTACCAATGATGTTGAGGTCATCAACATAAACTGAGATGATGCAAAATCCTTTTGAGGATTTCTTAATGAAAACGCATGGGCAATCATCATTATTTGAGTATCCTTTCGAAGAAGGAACTCACTAAGCCGAGTTATACCACATTTTACCCGATCGCTTTAAGCCATAGAGTGACTTTTGTAATTTTACACAATACATGTTGCGATTTATATTTGGATTAGGGATTTTAAGTCCATCAGGGACTTTCATATAAATATCCGCATCGAGTGACCCATATAGATATGCGGTCACTACGTCCATTAACTCGCATTGATAAATTCATTTGTACCGCCAATGATATTAAGTATCGAAACGTAATTCCACTCATTACAGGAGAATATGTATCGTCGTAGTCGATACCGGGTCTCGCGTAAACCCTTGTGCTACTAGTCTCGCTTTATATCTCACCACCTCATTATTTTCGTTCCTTTTTCGAACGAAAACCCATTTAGCTCCCACAGGGAAGACTTTTTGAGGAGTAGGTATTACTTTAGAGAATACCTCTCTTTTATTAAGCGAGCGCAATTCCGCCTCAATTGCCTCCTTCCATTTAGGCCAATCCGAGCGCTTCGAGCACTCTTTCATAGATTTTGGCTCTGGATCCAGTTGAAGGGTTTTAGCAATTTTAGAGGAGAAATATGTGTCGACAATTGTAGTCTTTCTATTATATGATTCTCCCGAATCGATATAGTTTATGGAAATTTCAGTAGTTTCTTCAGGCACCGTGTGATTTCCCATAACAACGGAGTCCGGTTGTTTCGATGTCCCAGACAATAGAATTTGTGTGCACATTTATGCTAGGTTCTTGATGTTGAACATCATCTTGGTGTCTATCAACTTCAGGTTGATTTGCATTTACTGTCATAGATTTTCTTTGTTTCCGCGGTGGCTTTGGAGAAGCCTTTTCCCTAGAGACCAGATTTCTCCCCCTTTTATTTGCAATTGGGAGTTGAGTAGTTTTATTTGGTACCTCTACTCGTTACGGTGCATTGACTCGCAGGGATATATGATTTAATGACACCTTTGTGATCAGTAAATGCGTTCGGCAAGTTATTTGCAAAGTGTTGCAAATCTATTATTCTCCGAACTTCAGATTCAGATTCTTTAGTACGTGGATCTAGGGATTGGATGCCTGTTACATTCCAATCTATTTCCCGGCATTCTTTGTGGTTTATTTCTCCCCTAATGCCGGGAAATGATCCTCATCAAAAATTGAATCAGCGTACCGGGCATGTAAACGGGTCCCCTGTTAGGGGTTCTAAATATTTTATAATTGACGGAGATTTATATCCCACATAGATTCCAATTTTTCTATGGGGGCCCATGGAGGTACGCTTGCGGTGGTGATATCGGTACGTATACGAGCGCAACCGAATTTTCGCAGTGGGAAATACTTGGCTGATTGCCTCGTACTATTTGAAATGGGGAAGTTTCATGATATGCAGTTGGTCTGACTTGTATCAGATCTGCGGCGTGTAAAACCGCATGTCCCCAACAAGAGGTTGGTAAATTGCAATTCTGCAACAATGGTCTAACAATTAATTTTACTCTTTTGATTAAAGATTCAGCCAATCCATTCTGAGTATGAACATAAGGTACATAATGTTCTAGATGAATGCCTAAGGCCATACAATAATCATTGAATGCGCGTGAACTGAATTCAGCCGCATTATCCATTCTTATTGTTTTAATCCCGTGTTCGGGATGATTTGCTCTTAATTTGATAATTTGAGATATTAATTTGGCAAAGGCATGGTTACGTGTTGATAATAAACACACATGTGACCATCTAGTAGATGCATCAATGAGCACCATAAAGTACCTAAATGGTCCAGATAAAGGTTGTATTGGACCACATATATCTCCTTGAATTCTTTCAAGAAAATTAAGTGACTCATTTTTAACTTTGAGGTAGGATGGCCTAATAATTAATTTCCCTATTAGCACATGCGGTGCATACAAAATCTGATGACTTGGGAAATCTTTTAATTGGTAAATTATGACCAATAGAATTGCTTATAATTTTTCTCATCATACCTATTCCAGGATGACCAAGGCGATCATGCCAAGTCTTGAATTTATCAAGATTTTGAAAAATTATTTTGTACGCAACAAAAGGTACGAGGTTTGATGTATGTAAAGTATAATCCGGATGAAAATGAAGGGAATTTTTCAAGAGTTTGTTCCTCATATCCGTCGCTTTTTGTTAAAAGCAAATATTCTTTCTTATCCATCTTAACGGTTTTAAGATGGAAATCATTTGATCGGATATCTTTGAAACTTATAAGAGTACGCGTTGATTCAGGATACAAGAGTGCATTCTGAATTACAATAGTAGTACCCATAGGGAGTGTGAATGTAGCTCTTCCCGAACCAATTATTGCTTTGTTACTCCCGGTTATAGTCATAACATCTTCCTTTCTCTTAGTAAGAGTTTGGAAGTATTTTGTTTCCCTTAAAATTGTGTTAGTAGTAGCACTATCCACTAAACATAATTCTTCTTCCATCGGATTTTTCCCGTAAATTTCTAAAAATAGAAAGAGAATATTTTAGAATAAATTTATTTTATTCATATATTCATCAAATTACATACATAGTATTTATATTAGAAATTCAAAATAAATACATTACAATATTATGTCCGATTCACATAATACAATACATGTAGTCTGAAAGACTTTATTCTACTTGTTGTTATACAATATATAACACATCGTAGTATTTGAATAGTAAGTGACATCAATTGTTTAGGAGATCAATTGAGGTCTCCAAAAACATCTTGGGTGTAGTCCACAAGCATGTCTTCATCGAGGATGATGTTGTCCTTTGGCTTGAATTCTTCAATAGCACTTTGAGAAGGACTAGCTTGAGGGTTGTCTTCAATGGCATTGAAGTGAGCTTCAGCCTTATTTCCATGAACTTGCTTCCCTTTTCCTCCATACTTCATGTATAGGTCCACTAGGTGCTTGGGAATACGACATTTGTTTGTACGATGATTCGCACATCCACACCTTTGACAAACTTGAGAGTTGTTATTTTGATCATTCTTCTTGAAATGACCTTTCCCCTTAAATTGACCATTGGTCCTTTGACCATTATTCTTCCACTTTCCCTTGAGTTTTCGGAAGTTCCTCTTACGGTTTCCGAATTTATTAGTAAAATGAGCATTAGCATGTGATTCAGGGATCGGCATGGCACCCGTTGGGCGAGCATTGTGATTTTTCATAAGAAGTTCATCATGCTTCTCGGTCCGAAGTAATGTGTATATAAGCTCGAATACTTCGTGTATTTGTGTTGACGATATTGCTTGTTGCAATATCCTCATCGAGGGATGGAAAGTGCATAAGGTTTTCTCGATCAAATCTTCATCTGAAACTTGCTTGTTGCAAAATCTCGGTTTGGAGTTAACTTTATGCACGGCGAATTATATGCCGCAACGGACTTAAAGTCCCGGAACCTTATGAGAGACCATTCTCTCTCGGCTTCCGGCAACATAACCGCTCTTTGTTGGTCATATCTCTCCTTGAGGGAGTTCCATAAAGCTAGTGGATCCTCCTCCATCAAATATTCATTTTTTAAATCGGGATGGAGGTGGTGCCTTATGAAATGTAATGCCGCATACTTTGCCACTTGGGGTATTTCTGGAGCATTTTCGGGGGGTGTGATTATCACGGGACCAAGGCCACGACCATTTAAATTTATTTTCATATCCATGGCCCATGATAGATAGTTACTTCCATCAAGTTGTAGTTCTTGAAATTCTTTTTTACTGATGTCACCCATTTTTCCTGCATGTATGATCATGCATTTAATTAATTTTACTTGATAGTAAAATTTATTTTGGTAAGCAACAAATTTGTTCTAGAGGAACAATTTGAACGTGGATGAATTTAGAGCGTGGGATAAAATTGCTGTACCAAATAACATGTTATAATATGCTAGAGGCAAATATATTAATAACATGACACATTACATACTTGTGACTTCTAATAGACATGAGGTCTAGAAATATGTATTTACATCACAATACACTGTTAAACTAAACAAAGAACACCTCGCAAAAAAAAAAAAAAACTAAACAAAGAACAAACCAATGGTTCTAAACTGAGATTAACAGCTAACAGTACGTAAGTAAATTAGCACTTCTAATTCACGGAGAGGAAAATGGCAACGTGGCTGCCTAAGACTTTTCTTTGGCCCACGGCTTGGACATGCGGTCAAAAGGGGAATAGGAAAGAGTCCTGGAAATAAAATCCTGTCGGCTCCTCCCGTGACCCACGATGCGGAGATGCCGCTGTCCTTCTTCAAGCCGGCGCCCTGGCCGGCGATTCAGCGGCGGCCTGGTCCCTCCGCGGAGGAGGAGCGCAGGTGGGGGGCGGCCTCGTTGAGGCGGAGCTCCGCGAAGCGGCCGGTGAGGCCGAGGGCCTCGGGGGACCAAGTCCCTCTGCGGGTGCCGGCGGGGCAGGCTGCCATGGTCGACGCGAAGCGGCGGAGAAGCACCCTGGCCTCCGGCGAGGGAGTGGGGAGGGCAAGGGACGTCGCTGGCGGCGCGTCCTCGTTCTCCTCCTCCAATTCTTCTGCTGTTGGGAGATTGAGGCCGGGGACGAGCGCGCGGGCGCGAGCGGTTGCCACGGCCTCGTTCCCTTCCATCTCCGTCTGGAGGTTGGTGGTGAGCGCCGGCGGGAGCGCGTCCACGGAAGCCGCAGTCGGCGGCTCGAAGAACTCCATCACCGAGGCGTAGCCCGGCGGAGCGAACTGCTCCGGCTCCTCGTCGGACGGCAGGTACCCTCCGTATCCATGGCACATGTGGTAGCACACCGGCGGACGCGGCTGCGCCGCTGGTTTGTCGTCGCTGAAGTCGCGCTCGGGGTCGTCCAGGAGCCATCCGGCGCTCGGCCCGCCCAACAGCCACTCCATTGGCGGGACGGTGAAGGCCGGCGGAGGAGGCAGCAGGTCGTCGGCGTCCGCGGTGATGCTGGAGGCAGAGGCCTCGTCCTCGTACTCGGCGTCGACGATATGTTCTGCATCAACATCTGGTACGGCAGCAACCTCCGGCGCCTCGGCAACAATCTCCGGCCCCGCAGCAACAACCTCCGGCACGGCACCAGCCTCCGGCGCGGCCGGAATCTCTTCCCGGGGCAAAACTGCCCTGGTACTTGGTCCTGGTGCTCCAAGGGAGTGGCGGCGCTGCACACGACGGTGAACATGGTGGTAGTGCTGGCGGTGGTTGGGGCGGCGACGGAGGCCGCCACCAGGGCCGTAGCGACGGCGAGGGGCACTAAGCACTGCCCTGCGGTGGCGGATGCCACCATTCCTGTTCCGGCGACGCTGAAAGCGCCGGCCAAAGTTCCGGCGACGTGCAGCGGCGAGTCTGAAAGTCCGGCGACGAAAATGGGAGCGACCATACTCCCTGGCGACGAATCGTGCGAAGGAAAAAGCTAGTTCCGGCAGCGACCGGAAAACCATTCTTTTCTCACCTTTTCTCTTTGTACTTCTCTGCTCTCTTCTTGGCCTATTGCTAGGGAGGTTTTATCACTTAGCACCACTAGTTGAGGAAATTTTATCGCAAAACCACAACTCTAGAAACTTTTTTCACAGAACACCAACATTTGTGCTAATTGTATCACAAAACACATAAATCTCTACTGATCCAGCTTGACCAGTAATTAGTTGGGAGTGACACCCAATTATGTGTACTCTCTCTCTTGAGCATGTTTGTGTGACAATATTGCATTCTGACGGTGCTTTTTCCAGCAGAATCCTGACTCCGGTGCACGATTCTCCAATAATCATGAAACATGCAAAATAGATGAAATAACATAAGTATCATCTCTAAATAGGACATATATCAATGAATAACAGTAAATTATGATATAAAATAGTGATGCAAAATGGACGTATCAGCGCTCCCTCGCCCAGATCTAGCGCAATTCCCCACTTGAGTTGGCCGGTGCCGGCCGATCTGGTCGGGAAGCTTCTCGATGGGTCATGCAGTGGTGCCGTGGTTGGCGGTCCTTCGGTCAACTTCGTCCTCCTTGCCATTAAAGGCTTCTGCTTTGCTTCGTTTCGTCGGTGCGGGGGAGTTCGGCCGGTTGGATTGGCGGTGGCCAGCTGGAGGTGCGCGTCGAGGTGTGGTTGCTGCTTGTCTTGGTCGGTGCTCTGGTGTTGAGAGACTTGGAGAGGTGGGATCTGGTGCACGCGCAGTCTAGGGTGACTAGCTGCCAACAGGACCGGAGCAGGGGCTCCCATGGTTCCCCCACCTCCTCTATGTTCAGTCGGCAGCAGCACCCTGGGCATGGACGTCTTGCCGCGAAACACCTGGCCCGATCCCTTCCGCTGAAGCCCATGGGTGCCTACATTGCCGGGGTCCGCCGGACCAGCACCGCCGCCGGAGCCAGATCGGGGGCTGCAGCTCCAGATCTCGGACATGGGTGTGCCACCCGTCAGCCAAACGAGCGACGATCGGAGAGATCCCCGCCGCCATCGTCCTTGGGAACCGCGCGGGCTTTCCCGGTGGCTCTCTGCGCGGCGGCGAGGTGAGGGGAAGAGGAGGAGGGGGCTCGGACAACAGCATGTGTGTAGCAAATATTATTGTGTAACAAATATTATCATATTGTCACACAAACATGCTCAGGAGAGAGAGAGTACAGATAATTGGGTGCCACTCTAGATAACTAGAGTCAACTAATTACTTGTCAATCCGGATCAGTAGAGATTTATGTGTTTTGTGATACAATTACCCCAAATATTGGTGTTCTGTGAAAAAAGTTTCTAGAGTTGTGGTTTTGCGATAAAATTTGCTCAACTAGTGATGCTAAGTGATAAAACCTCATTGCTAGGGGCAGAGCCAGTGCTGATGACGTAGAGAGAAACCAGAGAGATTGAGTGAAATGGATGTCTTTATTGATAGAATCTGTTGGGTATTTATAGGGGCCCAACAGGTGCTTTACATTGTCAGTTACAACATTTGCGTCCCTTTGCAAGGATGGGACGACGGTTCCATATACACAGCGTTTGGACAACGCTAAAGTTCTAACTGCTAGGTAGTTATCCTAATGGAAATCCTAACTGCCTAATTAACTTAATTATGACGCTAATTTATTCCTAACAGTTCTTGTTCTGCAAAAGAGAAAGCATTTTGAGTTTTTGACCGGTCAATGGGAGAGTTTTGTCCGACAGCGGGGCCGGCTGTCTTGCCACATCGGCAAATACGCCGGGATAAACCTCATAGTGACCATAGTTCAAACCCCGGGTTTGACATCTGTGTGTCTCATAAAGGCGGAATATTCATTCAGTGGGAGGCGATGTTCCCATCGACAGCGAGGCGTCTGTGGTGACTTCGTCAATTTCAAGATCCAATCCGCCGGCTCAGTCTTCCGGAGGTGCTCATAGGGGTAGGGGTGTGCGTGTGTGCGTTCATAGGGGTGAGTGTATGCGCGTGTATGTGAGTGTCTGCGTTTGTACTGTGTTTCTCAAAAAGACCATAGATGAGCCACCCCGCTCTATTTAGTGACCGTAGAATGTGTATTTTTGAGTACGGTGATGGAGGCGGGCAAGAGTGTCGCCGGATGTATTTTACTCATTCGTTAATCACCTTAATAAAACGGGATAAGCAACCAAGGAAAAAAGTGTAAAGCAACTTGAACTACAGTGGTTAGTCAACTTAACGAAACGGGATAAGCAACTTAGGAGAAAGTGGGAAGCAACTTAGGCTAAAATGGCTAGTCCACTTAACAAAAAATGATAACATATTAACAACTTTGGCTAATCTGGCTAATGAACTTAGTTCAATGTTGAAATAAACTTAACTACGGTGACAAGACAACTTAATTAGGAGAAAGGGGCAGTGAATCAAAGCAAAAGAATTCCGCCATGTAGAAAATCAAAATGCAACTTAGGCTAATCTGGCTAATCAGCTTAGTTTTGTGATGAAAGTAACTTAACTACGATCACAAGACAACTTAATTAGGAAAAAGCAACAATGAATCAAAGAAAAACAATTATCTCCGAAAAAGGAGCAAATAGCATTATAATCTCAACATCGTGTTCTTACAAAAAAGGACAGTGAAAAGAACAACCAGCTGGTTGCCGCTGCTAATTAACTTCGTCATCTAAACCAATCATTTAGCTCGTAAATATCAGAACCTACACACAAAAAATGAGTTGTGGCAGGAAAGGGACTAGGCATCATACCAAAGCCACCATGAACAAAACGAGAATGATTAGTAGGTGGCAGTGACTTGGCTCGCTACAACAATCATTGGTCAGCGCGAAGGCCTGCCTCATACTGCCCGGTAGCTCTATGTGTCCTTGGTCACCTAGATTGTTGGGCATGTGTGATGTAGTTTGCACAGTTATAATTTAGCAGCATCAAACAGACTTAATTCTAGCTAGTATGCAACTTAATATTAGAAGTTATGCTAAAATTAGGATTAGTGTCAAGTTCAGTACACCTATTTTGACAAAACACCCATATGACAACTGGTCTACCTATAAATGCACAGTAAGCGCAAGATAGCAAGACAAACGATTCATGTACCAGACAACCTTAAACTTCAAGTCTGGTGACCAAAGTGCTTAGCGACGGAGGCAATAATCATTCTTGATGTACTCCTAGCTGGTATACTTGTCCAGCAAGTACGATGGATATAGCAATTCTAGCTCGTGCATGATGTGTTAGAAATAATCTTGTCCTAGTCTAGTTAGAGTTTTCTCTTAGTATTTTGTGGAGTAGATGTTTGGTTAGTTTCCGAGTTAGTACATGGGAAACGCTTCGTTTCGGTCGGCCGATCATGGCAGGAAGATCGGTTGTGGCCTCATGGGCCTAGAATCCTCCCACGCGGGAGCCACCACGTGATGGGCTGAAAACTTCAGCCGAGTGCACAGACCGGTTTGGCACATGGGTCGTATCAGCCTCTAGTTAGCTTCTACGTAAGAATTAGATGGAATTTTTGTTGTTAACTATTGTAATATTTAGATAATTTTTTAATTAGATTTTGTTGTTCGTTATTGTTGTAAACAGCCAACATATTTTTGTTAGATTTCTTGGTGCTAATAATCAAGTGAATTTTTTGTTGTAATCGTTCGCGACTTTTTGTAAAAATAGTTAGTGTTTTTTATTGTAATTCAATCTATAGAAAATTAATTATTTCTTGGCCATTTCAAACTATTTTGCAAGCATATGGATTTTATTTGTTGTAATAGTCTATGATTTTGGTGAATTTGTTGGCGACTTTTGTTGTAAATCAATACCATCGACTATGGGGATGGTGTAACTGATGAAAGATATACAGTGCGAACTATTACATATTTTTTTTAAAAAAAATCATATAAACTTTGTAACAATTTTGTATAAATTTTATAAAGAAAGCACGTCAGAGATGTTGTAATGTTTATGTGGGAGTTTGACACAGGTTTGCATTTTTTGTTGTAATTGTCTATATATTTGTATTAAAATAATTGGTGATTTTTTTGTAACTAAATATATGCAAATTCGTTATTGCTTAATTAATTTTTTCATATCCACAAACACATATGTTTTTTATCGTAATAGATTTTATTTTTGTTGTAATTTGTTGTCATTTTTTGTTGTAAACCAACCAGTCGCAAGATATTTGTTATTTAACCACGTTTTATAACATTACTTTTTAAAATTTTGTTGTGAAGAGTTTGTTGTAATTATATTTATATTGTAAACAGAATAAAAGATTTTGTTGCAATATGTATAACTAGAATCCGTCATATAGTGGCACTTTTGTTGTAAATAGTGAGAAGGTCGGGCCTAAAGAAATACGTAGTATACCTTTGAGTTTAAGCGGGGAAGGCAAGAAGTGCGGGTTGAGTTTCAAAAAAATTAGGGCGCTAAGCACAAAACATGCAGTGCGGTTGATTGTGGACGTTGGATCGCGATCGGAGGTGCGGAAGACAGCCGATTTCTGGATCGTTTTTCAGCCGACCGATGCCTAGCGTTGGCCTTAGTACGTGGCAAGGCAAGTGTCCTTGACGTACTAGTTTAGGAAAGATGAATTAGCTAGGTGAGTCTTGTCCCGTTTGGACTATAGTAGTAGGAAAGTGTGTCCTAGTGCGGGTTGAGTTAGGAAGTCTAAGTACGAGTAGGTTTATCAGTTTGGTTTAGGTTGGTCAGCCCGTGTGTGTATACACGAGGACCAGCGTGAGTTTTGTAACGAAGTTGTACTGAGAAAAATAGAAAAGCAATAAAGAGTGGAAAATTTAGAGGGTGCGACACGCACCCTTGGCGATAAATATTTGTGTTTGCGTGTGTTCATCTAGATTGATGTGATCGATCCGTGGGCCAATCCCAACAATTGGTATCGAGCGAGATCGGAGATTTGAAGCTACGCTTGCCCCGGGAGGCGACCCGTAGTAGCGTCTCAGGGCGGGCGATCGTCGTTCGGTGGAACGACAAGGAGGAGACGGCGGAGAGTTGTCGTCGTAAGGTGGTGGAGCTGTGGATGATCGTTGATGGGAGAGGTGGTGCCGAGGTGCGGTGTCGGGAGTCTCGTCAAGATCGTGTTCTGGAGGAGTCGGATGAGTCAAAGAGTCAAGTGTGTGCACGTCTACACGTGCGGTTGTCGTCGTGTCAGTGAGTCGTCGTTGTGTCCAAGTGCTCATCTCCGTGAAGATTTGTTGCAGTTGAAGCATGTAAAGTGTGTGAGGTGTGCACGGTGTTCCGTGAGTTATGTCCATGTCCTCGTGGAGCGTCCTGGTTGCGACCAGCGGGGTTCGATGCGATGCCGAAGGCGGATGGTGGTAGGAAAAGCTACCGTAAAGCGAGGAGGTATGTGTGTGGAGTAGGAGGAGAAGCTACCGTGCGCAAGTACAAGAGGAGTATGGTGCGAACCGAGTGTGAGAACCGCAATAGCGTTGGCACATATGTGTGAACCGAGTGCGGGAGGCCGATCAATGGCGGTGGCAAAGCATAGCGAGAGCAGAGGTGCACTCGCATGTTTCCTGCGTGGTCATACTGATCGTACGGACATGACAATGAAGACTATGAAGATGTAACGTGAAGGTGCGGAAGTCAAGATCGGAAGGAGCACGAGAAGATGATAAGTTCAAGATTAGGAGGAGCTTGTTAGAAATAATCTTGTCCTAGTCTAGTTAGAGTCTTGTCTTAGTATTTCGTGGAGTAGATGTTTGGTTAGTTTCCGGATTAGTACATGGCAAGGCAAGTGTCCTTGACGTACTAGTTTAGGAAAGATAAATTAGCTAGGTGAGTCTAGTCCGGTTTGGACTATAGTAGTAGGAAAGTGTGTCCTAGTACGAGTTGAGTTAGGTCCAAGTACGTGTAGGTTTATCAGTTTGGTTTAGGTCGGTCAGCCCGTGTGTGTATATATACACGAGGACCAGCGTGAGTTTTGTAACGAAGTCGTACCGAGAAAAATAGAAAAATAATAAAAAGTGGAAATTTTAGAGGGTGCAATACGCACCCTTGGTGATAAATATTTATATTTACGTTTATTTATCTAGATTGATATAATCCATCCGTGGAGGAATCCCAACATAATGTACTACTAGCTGTTTGTACATACGAGCAAGCGGCCGCCTACATGTACATATTTCTCCACATCGATCAGCTCAACTATGCTACTAGTAGACTAGTAGTAAGATTCAATATCGCTACGATAGCATGACCAGCTTCGTCCGTATCTTTTCCTAACGCTATACTAGCACATGAACCCAACCAACAACCATCTACCGAGCTTTGAAGAGTCAAAATGAATACCAAAATCACGGAGCAACCTAGCCCGAGAGCTGCAGCTCGTACGCGACGAGGATGAACTGATGCCCGGTGGTGGTGGTGCTGCACAAGCAGCACGACGGAGTGGTCATACTTGTTGCCTCGCTGATCGCAGACACATCGAAGGGGGTGAAGGACCGGTGGAGGGAGGAGGGCGGGCGAAGGGATAGATGGGCCGATGGATGGGAGGAATAGCTCCAGGGGTGTCGTCATGGTGGAACGGCAGATGCCATGGGATGGTTTAAGTTGGGACCGAATGTGTGCTAGAGAATCCGGGGGAAGGTTTGGTTAAAAGGGAAAGTGGAAAAAGAATCCGGTATGTATTGATGAACTTGGCCGATGGCCAGAGGTTGACGAACGTACGCTACACAACCAGTTCTACTTGCTACTTGCCCGATCTCCCCCGCGGGGTGTGCCTCCTCTCCTTACATAGGGGAGAGGTGGCTTACAAGCGAAGAAACCCTAATGGAATCTTTGATGAGCTAAGCTACTTTATAAAACCTCTTTGGCCTTGCTGACGCCGGTTCTATCTTTAATCAGGGACTGATGATCTCGTCTGGTATCTTTTATGTCACCTACTGCTTTGACGCCAGGGCTTCGATTAAAGCTGAAGTGCTTCGCTCATCTTTGTCCTTTAGTCCTTGGTGAAATCTTTGACTGGAATGCCGACATGCTACAGCTGAGCCTATGACGGTTCTTCGGTATCTTTACCTTAGAGCCCGACATCTTTTCCTTGTGTCTCAACCTCTTATGTTTACCGTATTCCGAGCATACCCCTCCCGTGATACCGGTTTGTACTTACTTAGCACAATTCTCACTTAACTTTGTGCATCCGGATTAACCTTTTATCCGGTACACAAATGCTTAATCATGGCATATTTGTCGGGATCTTGGCCTACCGGGGGCCATCCCCGAGCATTAGTCCCCGAAGCCGGTGCGGTCCAACCGATCTTTCCGACGGACCACGCCGAGTTCCCATCTCAAACGTCACCGGATTAATCCTTCCGGTTTCGACTTAAACTTATACAGCATTTTGCCGAACGTACTTTAGTTAACCGAACTCATCAGAGCTTTCCGGCATCGTTTGCCGGTTCCTTTGCCATTAATCTAACCTTGACGAAGTCGAGAATAACTCGAAAACCGTGCTCGTCAGTGACATGCGCACTGTGTCTGACGCGCCAGTGTCAGGGGTGATAGGTCTCCGACGTATCGATAATTTCTTATGTTCCATGCCACATTATTGATGATATCTACATGTTTTATGCATACTTTATGTCATATTTATGCGTTTTCCGGAACTAACCTATTAACGAGATGCCGAAGTGCCAGTTCCTGTTTTCTGCTGTTTTTGGTTTCGAAATCCTAGTAAGGAAATATTCTCGAATTGGACGAAATCAACGCCCAGCATCTTAGAATCCCCGGAAGCATCCAGAACACCCGAGAGAGGCCAGAGGGGGGCCACGGGCCCACCAGATGATAGGCCGGTGTGGCCCACCCCCTGGCCGCGCGGCCCTATGGTACCATGAGGATCCCAGCGAATCCGCCGAAATCCGCACGATATCGATTCTAGGAGACGCACCACCAAGCGCCTCGTACACACCGAAGCATGCACGCGATGCGGGTGGAATCAATCACGAGCAAGTAACATTACAACGAGTTTACAATAGAGCCCACAAGAGACATATATATTACAACAACGACTCCAACGAGTCAAGATACAAATAGGTACATACAAAGATCCAAATCATACAGAAGATCAAATACGTCCGAGTACGGACAAGATACAAATTTGGACTAAGAGTCCTGAAGATAACCAAGTGGCGTCCATAACCCTGCCCAGGACAAGCCGGAAGGGTAACCTTGCTAACGTCGTCTTCATCGAACATATCTTCATACCTGCCCGGTTATGTCCCGTAGAAGCAGCAATAAGTACGGGTTCGTACTTAACAAGACTTCAAGACGTATAAGCATTCGTCAACCCGTCGTCCTTTGTACTTGAGGCACGCAGGGGACTTAGAGGACGCAAGAGGAACGTCATAGGCAATATGGTGGGGTTAAGCGGCAGCGCGCAAGCACTAAAAACCTATAGAGACACTCTACAACATTCGTCTAAACGAGAGAAGGTGAGAGAGCGCATAAACTAACGAGTTCTATACTCGCAAAACATAACACCGCCGAAGTGTTCCCCCTCGCAAGGAGGTACTTACAAGGGCACTCACACGGTTGACAAGTTTTAACCAATTATTATTTAAGTTGTTCTATCTTACTACACAAGTTATTAGTATTGAACCAACAGGTGTAAGTTGTCTATGGTCGAGTCATACGGCTCCAAGTCGTCCATAACCGCGGACACGGCTTATCGATAAGATGTAACCTGCAGGGGTGCCCAAATGTGCCCACACGCACGATCAACCCACTTACGACGAGTGGATATAACGACTCGCACTCTCCTTCACCACAACAATGTCCAGGAAGCCACCTAACCAAGTTAAACCCGAATCGAAGTCCGTGCCGTATCTCCGAAACGGACCTAGCTATTGCGTGCACGGCTTCGAGGGTCAAAATACACTCGGGGGCAAATGACCCGCTTCGGCATGCGATAGACGCTCGGGCCGCAAACCTATACGTGCATACCGAAACAAGGGATACAAGGCTCACTTGGGCTTCCCAAAGTAAATAAGTAACAAGGCTGGCATGCACGCAAACAACAAATGGTAAAACATTGCAAACTAGTTGTGGCCACTTGGACAAAGCCGTAGATTCCGGCGAGTGGTCGAGGGGAGACCCGAAACATACCCACGTGTGGTTAGAGCGCTCGGTCTCGGAACAGATAACAAGAACTCGGGATCCTAGGTTTCATGGAAACACAAGTGAGCCGTCATAAAACGAGCAACTGACCCACCGATGGCTCCGCTAACAACTATTAACAAGTAACCATGATACTTTCAACAGATATAACCATAAACCATGTGTCATGATTCCCCAACAGATAACCCGATAAGATAGCATTAACGGTAACGAGATATAAACAGCACTAGCATGCACTACGACTCGCAAGGAAGACCCGGAACCAAACAATAGCTGTAGGAGGTGGTGGTGGCAATATGGGCTGCTTGAGGTAACAGGTGGAAGGGACACGTGACAAGAACGCAACTCAAGGATAGCATAAGGGAGAAGGCAAAATAAAATAGGTGAGCGACTTCTGCAGGGGCAGGAGTATAAGGGAAAATGCTTGCCTGTTAGAGCTTGCAGAGGGGCATCCGGAGAGCTTGTCGTATCTCACAACACCACTTCGCGATCCTAGCCGGGAAGAAGCAAATGCTGGAACACACAACGTATGCAAATCTTACTACTACGGATAAAGAAGAATCGGCATGAGCAAGATGATATGCATGACATGGCAAAGATGATGCGATGCACTTTATCCACATTAAGCGGGATCGAAACCCGGACAAACAAATTAGGTTGGAGTTGCATTTTTCTACCGACAAATTTAAAGGTTGATTAGCATGGCATGACAAGGCAGGGGTGAGCTACTTCCAATATTAAACAGAGCGGGGAAAACCTAGTCGGTGTTCCGAAATACTCCGCGTATATGTTAGGCGATTATGCAAAACTACCACGAACGACATGATGCAAAATGCAAACATGCATATGGATGGCATATTCATTTTCTTCACATTTTTCTGATAGATTTTCATATAAAATACTTTGCAATTCAACAAACGGTTTGAGAGGTATGATTTTCGCAAGATTTGCAAAAAGAGAAGGAAAACATGCAGGGATGGTCTGGGGATGGACCTGACATGTCCTGGGCCGGATCTGGTCTCATGCTGCCTCGGAATGAACTGGGCCTGAGCCGCGTAGGCGGTGAGAAGTTGCTGAACGCGCGACAATGGGCCGCACAAGGAAAGATCTGGGACGAGGCCCATCTGCAGATCTGGGAAAAAAAAATCAGAACAAAAAGCTGGGCTGAATTGCAGTGGGCAGATTTAGAACTCAGGATCTCCTGGACCTTGGCTAAGAAAACGACCAACTAGGCTACCTGCTGTTGGTGCCTGTAGAAAGTGTCGACGCAAGAAGAACCAACTATGCCTGCGGGATCTGAATGAAAAGGAAGAAAAAGTCACATTTAATTGACCACCGTGGGGATTTGATCTTGAGATCTGTTGGGTATAAGCAACCAGGATGTTACCACTGCGCTGCTGGTTCGGATGGTGTTGGTTCTGGGTCGCCCGACAACTAGAAGCACACAGAGGCGGAGCTCGGGCATGGCGGCCATGACGGGCAGCCCTGGTCGGAGACGAACTGGACGGCTGGAAGCAAACGGGGACGAGGAAGATGGAGTCGAGGATGCGCCCGGACGCGGGGAAGCTGAGGGCATGCTCGGTTTGGCCGAAGGAGGACGAGGCCGGCTGGAATTGGAGAAGAAAGGCGACGGTCTGCACGGGGAATCGGCGACCTTGGCGACGGCACGAGGCGCCCGGGCTCGATTCCTTGCACGAGGATGATCAGGGAGAAGAGGCGGTTCTCGTGGTGCTCTCAGAACGATGAGGGGCGGCCGGAAGTGGCGGGTCACCGGGGAACTTATCGTCGGTGTGGTTCTCGTTTGCCTCACAGAGAAGGAGAAGAAGGTGGGGAAGAAGAGACTGGTGGCGGCGGCTAGAGGGAGGAAGGCTAGGGTTTGGTGGGAATCTGGAGAGGGATTAAAAAGGGGGGGAAAGGAGCAGGTGGGAGCCAGAGGTGGTGGACAGCGACGGGAGAGCTCACGCCATGCTCGTGCTCTCTCTGGAGATGACGACAAGGAGGGAGGAGAAAAGATCGAAGGGGTACGACTGGGCTGGGGAGAGAAAGTTGCTGGGCTTGGGAAGGTCGGATCGGGCTGGAAGAGAGAGTAAGAGAGTTGGGCCAGAGAGGGAGAGAGCCCAAGGAGGGAGGATAGGGTTTTGTTTAAAGAAAAAGATAAGGGGATGTTTTATATAGAACCATATGAGAGAGAAAATAAAATAGGTTCTATTTAAAAATAATTTTTTATTTGGTAAAACTATTGTGGATTATATGATGCATATGCCATGATGATGCACAAAATAAAAAGAACAAACAAATCTAATATGGGTATTATCCTGGGCCGCTACACCGGTGTGGCCCACCCCCTGGCCGCGCGGCCCTATGGTGTCGTCGCCTCGTTGACCTTCTGACGCCGCCTCTTCGCCTATAAGAAGCCCCTCGACCTAAAACCTCGAGAGGGAAAAGCCACGGGACGAGAAACCTTCCAGAGCCGCCGCCATCGCGAAGCCAAGACCCGGGGGACAGGAGTCTCCGTTCCCGCACGCCGCCGGGACGGGGAAGTGCCCCCGGAAGGCTCCTCCATCGACATCACCGCCATCTCCATCAACGCTCGCTGTCTCCCATGAGGAGGAGAGTAGTTCTCCATCGAGGCTCGGGGCTGTACCGTAGCTATGTGGTTAATCTCTCTCCTATGTACTTCAATACAATAATCTCATGAGCTGCCTTACATGATTGAGATTCATATGATGATGCTTGTAATCTAGATGTCGTTATGCTAGTCAAGTGAATTTTACTTATGTGATCTCCGGAGACTCCTTGTCCCACGTGTGTAAAGGTGACGAGTGTGTGCACCGTGTGGGTCTCTTAGGCTATATTTCACGTAATACTTATTCACTCGTTATGAATGGCATAGTGAAGTGCTTATTTATATCTCTTTATGATTGCAATGTGTTTTGTATCACTACTTATTCTATGTGCTACTCTAGTGAAGTTATTAAAGTAGTTGTATTCCTCCCGCACGGTGTAAAGGTGACAGCGTGTGCATCCGTGTTAGTACTTGGCGTAGGCTATGATTGTGATTTCTTGTAGATTATGAAGTTAACTATTGCTATGATGGTATTGATGTGATCTATGCCTCCTTTCGTAGCGTGAAGGTGACAAGGTGCATGCTATGTTAGTACTTGGTTTAGTCGTGTTGATCTGTCATGCACTCTAAGGTTATTTAAATATGAACATTGAATATTGTGGAGCTTGTTAACTCCGACATTGAGGGTTCGTGTAATCCTACGCATTAGTGGTGTTCATCATCCAACAAGAGAGTGTAGAGTATGCATTTATCTATTCTTTTATGTGATCAAAGTTGAGAGTGTCCACTAGTGAAAGTCTAATCCCTAGGCCTTGTTCCTAAATATCGCTATCGCCGCTTGTTTACTCGTTTTACTCGTATACGTATTTCGCTACCATATTACCACCATCAACTACACGCCAGACAAGCTACTTTTCCGGCACCGTTACTACTGCTACTATTTATTCATACCACATGTATTTCACTATCTCTTCGCCGAACTAGTGCACCTATTAGGTGTGTTGGGGACACAAGAGACTTCTTGCTTTGTGGTTGCAGTGGTTGCATGAGAGGGATATCTTTGACCTCTTCCTCCCTGAGATCGATAAACCTTGGGTGATCCACTTAAGGGAAACTTGCTGCTGTTCTACAAACCTCTGCTCTTGGAGGCCCAACATTGTCTACAAGAATAGAAGCTCCCGTAGACATCAAGCTATTTTTCCGGCGCCGTTGTCGGGGAGGAAAGGTACACACACAAGGTACCTCGACAACTATCCACTTTTCGGCGCCGTCGGAAGGAAACTAAAGGCACTATACTTCGTCCAGTACCGATTGCTAGCGCCATTGTGTTTGTGCTCGAAGCTATTTCCTTTAGATCCTGCAATTGCATCTTTTTGTTTCTTGTTTACACTAGTTTGGCATAATGGGACAACAAAATATGAGACTTCTTTATTACTATTATCCTGATTTAAGACATGGATGTGTTTGATGCGAAAATTACAAAACCATGGAACTTAATGCATGCTAATGGGAACATTATTAGTATGAACGCTTTGAACACCATTGTTGCTAATGATATGGAAAATTCTAAGCTTGGGGAAGTCGGCTTTGATGAGCATGATATTTTTAGTCCCCGAGCATTGAGGAGAAAATTTACTGTTGATGATGACTTTGCCTCCTATTTATGATGATTATAATGATAGTAGTCTTTTAGTACCACCAACTATGGAGAGTAAATTTTGATTGTGATTATACTATGCCTCCTACATCTGATGATGAGAATAATAATGATAGCTAATTTGTTGAATTTGCTCCCACTACAACTAATAAAATTGATTATGCTTATGTGGAGAGTAATAATTTTATGCATGAGACTCATGATAAGAATGCTTTATGTGATAGTTATATTGTTGAGTTTGCTCATGTTGCTACTGAAAGTTATTATGAGAAAGTAAAATATGGTTGTAGAAATTTTCATGTTACTAAAATGCCTCTCTATGTGCTGAAATTTTTGAAGCTACACTTGTTTTATCTTCCTATGCTTGTCACTTTGCTCTTCATGAACTTGTTTATTTACAAGATTCCTATGCATAGGAAGCATGTTAGACTTAAATTTGTTTTGAATTTGCCTCTTGATGCTCTCTTTTGCTTCCAATACTATTTCTTGCGAGTGCATCATTAAAACTGCTGAGCCCATCTTAATGCCTATAAAGAAAGAACTTCTTGGGAGATAACCCATTTGTTTATTTTGCTACAGTAATTTTATTTTGTATTTGTGTCTTGGAAGTTGTTTACTACTGTAGCAACCTCTCCTTATCTTAGTTTTGTGTTTTGTTGTGCCAAGTAAAGTCTTTGATAGTAAGGTTCATACTAGATTTGGATTACTGCGCAGAAACAGTTTTCTTTGCTGTCATGAATCTGGGTCTAATTCTCTGTAGGTAACTCAGAACATTATGCCAATTTACGTGAGTGATCCTTAGATATGTACGCAACTTTCATTCAATTTGAGCATTTTCATTTGAGCAAGTCTGGTGCCCTTTTAAAATTCGTTTTTACGGACTGTTCTGTTTTGACAGATTCTGCCTTTTATTTCGCATTGTCTCTTTTGCTATGTTGGATGAATTTCTTTGATCCATTAATGTCCAGTAGCTTTATGCAATGTCCAGAGTGTTAAGAATGATTGTGTCACCTCTGAACATGTTAATTTTTATTGTGCACTAACCCTCTAATGAGTTGTTTCGAGTTTGGCGTGGAGGAAGTTTTCAAGGATCAAGAGAGGAGGATGATATACTATGATCAAGAAGAGTGAAAGCTCTAAGCTTGGGGATGCCCCGGTGGTTCACCCCTGCATATTCTAAGAAGACTCAAGCGTCTAAGCTTGGGGATGCCCAAGGCATCCCCTTCTTCATCGACAACATTATCAGGTTCCTCCCCTGAAACTATATTTTTATTTCATCACATCTTATGAACTTTACTTGGAGCGTCTGTGTGCTTTTATTTTTGTTTGTGTTTGAATAAATACATGCTTGTGTGGGAAAGAGACACGCTCCGCTGTTGCATATGGACAAATATGTCCTTAGGCTTTACTCATAGTATTCATGGCGAAGGTTGAATCTTCTTCGTTAAATTGTTATATGGTTGGAATCGGAAAATGCTACATGTAGCAATTGGTAGAATGTCTTGAATAATTTGATACTTGGCAATTGTTGTGCTCATGTTTAAGGTCTTGCATCATATACTTTGCACCTATTAATGAAGAAATACATAGAGCTTGCTAAATTTGGTTTGCATAATTGGTCTCCCTAAGGTATAGATAATTTCTAGTATTGAGTTTTGAACAACAAGGAAGACGGTGTAGAGTCTTATAATGTTTACAATATGTCTTTTATGTGAGTTTTGCTGCACCGGTTCATCCTTGTGTTTGTTTCAAATAACCTTGCTAGCCTAAAACTTGTATCGAGAGGGAATACTTCTCATGCATCCAAAATCCTTGAGCCAACCACTATGCCATTTGTGTCCACCATACCTACCTACCACATGGTATTTCTCCGCCATTCCAAAGTAAATTGCTTGAGTGCTACCTTTAAATAATTCAAAATTTATCACCTCTGATTTGTGTCAATGTTTTATAGCTCATGAGGAAGTATGTGGTGTTTTATCTTTCGATCTTGTCATTTACTTCGACAGACTTTCACAATGGACTAGTGGCTTCATCCGCTTATCCAATAATTTTGCAAAAAGAGTCGGCAATGGGGTTCCCGACCCGATTAATTAACTTGCATTAATAATTCTCTTCACATGTTTTGCTCGATTCATCGTAAGCAACTTAATTTTGCAAATAGACACTCCTTCATGGTATGTGATTGTTGGAAGGCACCCGAGGATTCTGGTTAGCCATGGCTTGTGTAAGCAAAAGGTTGGGAGGAGTGTCATCCATAAATAAAGAAAAACTAAACTAAAGTACATGTGTAAACAAAAGAGAAGAGGGATGATCTACCTTGCTGGTAGAGATAACGTCCTTCATGGGAGCCGCTCTTGAAAGTCTGGTTGATGAGGTAGTTAGAGTGCCCACTACCATTCATTGACAACAACAAACACCTCTCAAAATTTTACTTTTATGCTCTCTTTATGTTTTCAAAAACCAAAGCTCTAGCACAAATATAGCAATCAATGCTTTCCTCTTTGAAGGACCATTTCTTTTACTTTTATGTTGAGTCAGTTCACCTATCTCTCTCCACCTCAAGAAGCAAACACTTGTGTGAACTGTGCATTGATTCTTACATACTTGCTTATTGCACTTGTTATATTGCTTTGCATTGACAATTATCCATGAGATATACATGTTACAAGTTGAAAGCAACCGCTGAAACTTAATCTTCCATTGTGTTGCTTCAATGTCTTTACTTTAAATTATTGCTTTATGAGTTAACTCTTATGCAAGACT
The DNA here is from genome assembly GCF_022539505.1 of Lolium rigidum. NCBI lineage: Eukaryota > Viridiplantae > Streptophyta > Magnoliopsida > Poales > Poaceae > Lolium > Lolium rigidum. Next base: position 242,663,478 of record NC_061514.1, read on the forward strand.
TATTGATGCCTGTCTTGAAAGTGCTATTCATGAAAAGTCATTGCTTTATGATTCAGCTTGTTTACTCATGTCATTACCATTGTTTTGATCGCTGCATTCATTACATATGTTTACAATATGATCAAGTTTATGATGGCATGTCACTTCAGAAATTATTTTTGTTATCGTTTTACCTGCTCGGGACGAGCAGAACTAAGCTCGGGGATGCTGATACGTCTCCGACTTATCGATAATTTCTTATGTTCCATGCCACATTATTGATGATATCTACATGTTTTATGCACATTATATGTCATATTTATGCGTTTTCCGGAACTAACCTATTGACGAGATGCCGAAGGGCCAGTTCCTGTTTTCTGCTGTTTTTGGTTCCAGAAATCCTAGTAAGAAAATATTCTCGGAATCGGATGAAATCAAGAACTAGCATCCTATTTTTCCACGAAGCTTCCAGAACACCCGGGAAGGACCAGAGGGGGGCCACTGGGCCCCCAGATGATAGGCCGGCGCGGCCCAGGCCCTGGCCGCGCCGCCTTATGGTGCCACCGCCTCGTCGCCCCTCCGACTCCGCCTCTTCGCCTATATAAAGGTCCCAGACCTAAAACCTCGAGACGAAAAAACCACGGTACGAGAAACCTTCCAGAGCCGCCGCCATCGCGAAGCCAAGATCTGGGGGACAGGAGTCTCGTCCCGCACGCCGCCGGGCGGGGAAGTGCCCCGGAAGGCTCCTCCATCGACACCACCGCCATCTCCATAAACGCTGCCGTCTCCCATGAGGAGGGAGTAGTTCTCCATCGAGGCTCGGGGCTGTACCGGTAGCTATGTGGTTCATCTCTCTCCTATGTACTTCAATACAATAATCTCATGAGCTGCCTTACATGATTGAGATTCATATGATGATGCTTGTAATCTAGATGTCATTATGCTAGTCAAGTGAGTTTTACTTATGTGATCTCCGGAGACTCCTTGTCCCACGTGTGTAAAGGTGACAAGGTGTGCACCGTGTGGGTCTCTTAGGCTATATTTCACGTAATACTTATTCACCGTTATGAATGGCGTAGTGAAGTGCTTATTTATATCTCTTTATGATTGCAATGTGTTTTGTATCACAATTTATCTATGTGCTATTCTAGTGATGTTATTAAAGTAGTTCTATTCCTCCTGCACGGTGTAATGGTGACAGTGTGTGCATCCGTGTTAGTACTTGGCGTAGGCTATGATTGTGATCTCTTGTAGATTGTGAAGTTAACTATTGCTATGATAGTATTGATGTGATCTATTCCTCCTACATAGTGTGAAGGTGACAGTGTGCATGCTGTGTTAGTACTTGGTTTAGTCGTGTTGATCTTTCATGCACTCTAAGGTTATTTAAATATGAACATTGAATTGTGGAGCTTGTTAACTCCGGCATTGAGGGTTCGTGTAATCCTACGCAATGTGTTCATCATCCAACAAGAGTGTAGAGTATGCATTTATATATTCTGTTATGTGATCAAAGTTGAGAGTGTCCACTAGTGAAAGTCTAATCCCTAGGCCTTGTTCCTAAATATCTGCTATCGCTGCTTGTTTACTCGTTTTATCGCGTTACTATCGCTACCATATTACCACCATCAACTACACGCCAGCAAGCTATTTTCTCGGTGCCGTTACTACTGCTCATATTCATTCATACCACCTGTATTTCACTATCTCTTCGCCGAACTAGTGCACCTATTAGGTGTGTTGGGGACACAAGAGACTTCTTGCTTTGTGGTTTCGGGGTTGCATGAGAGGGATATCTTTGACCTCTTCCTCCCCGAGTTCGATAAACCTTGGGTGATCCACTTAAGGGAAACTTGCTGCTGTTCTACAAACCTCTCGCTCTTGGAGGCCCAACACCGTCTACAAGAATAGAAGCTCCCGTAGACATCAAGCTATTTTCCGGCGCCGTTGCCGGGAGGAAAGGTAAAAGGTACTCACACTCCGGATCTCGGCTACTAAGCTATTTTCACCGTTGTAAGTACTCGAAGCTATTTCCTTTAGATCCTGCAATTGCATCTTTTTGTTTCTTGTTTACACTAGTTTGGCATAATGGACAACAATGAGCTTCTTATTCTATTTCCTGATTTAAGACATGGATGGTTTGATGCGAAAATTAAAAAACCTATGGAACATATTAGTATGAACGCTTTGAACACCATTGTTGCTAATGATATGGAAAATTCTAAGCTTGGGGAAGCTGGCTTTGATGAGCATGATATTTTTAGTCCCCCAAGCATTGAGGAGAAAATTTACTTTGATGATACTTTGCCTCCTATTTATGATGATTATAATGATAGTAGTCTTTTAGTACCACCAACTATGGAGAGTAAATTTTGTTGTGATTATACTATGCCTCCTACACTTGATGAGAATAATAATGATAGCTAATTTGTTGAATTTGCTCCCACTACAACTAATAAAATTGATTATGCTTATGTGGAGAGTAATAATTTTATGCATGAGACTCATGATAAGAATGCTTTATGTGATAGTTATATTGTTGAGTTTGCTCATGTTGCTACTGAAAGTTATTATGAGAAAGGAAAATATGGTTGTAGAAATTTTCATGTTACTAAAATGCCTCTCTATGTGCTGAATTTTTTGAAGCTACACTTGTTTTATCTTCCTATGCTTGTCACTTTGCTCTTCATGAACTTGTTTATTTACAAGATTCCTATGCATAGGAAGCATGTTAGACTTAAATTTGTTTTGAATTTGCCTCTTGATGCTCTCTTTTGCTTCCAATACTATTTCTTATGTTCCATGCCACATTATTGATGATATCTACATGTTTTATGCACACTTTATGTCATATTCGTGCATTTTCTGGAACTAACCTATTAACAAGATGCCGAAGAGCCGATTGTCGTTTCTGCTGTTTTTGGTTTCAGAAATCCTAGTAACGAAATATTCTCGGAATTGGACGAAATCAACACCCAGGGTCCTATTTTGCCACGAAGCTTCCAGAAGACCGAAGACGTAACGAAGTGAGGCGGCGACACGCCAGGGCGGCGCGGCCCACCTCCTGGCCGCGCGGCCCTGTCGTGTGGGCCCCTCGCGTCGCCTCCTGACATGCCCTTCCGCCTACTTAAAGCCTCCATCGCGAAACCCCCAGTACCGAGAGCCACGATACGGAAAACCTTCCAGAGATGCCGCCGCCGCCAATCCCATCTCGGGGGATTCTGGAGATCTCCTCCGGCACCCTGCCGGAGAGGGGATTCATCTCCCGGAGGACTCTTCACCGCCATGGTCGCCTCCGGAGTGATGAGTGAGTAGTTCACCCCTGGACTATGGGTCCATAGCAGTAGCTAGATGGTTGTCTTCTCCTCATTGTGCTTCATTGTTGGATCTTGTGAGCTGCCTAACATGATCAAGATCATCTATCCGTAATGCTATATGTTGTGTTTGTCGGGATCCGATGGATAGAGAATACTATGCTATGTTAATTATCAAGTTATTACCTATGTGTTGTTTATGATCTTGCATGCTCTCCGTTATTAGTAGAGGCTCGGCCAATTTTTTGCTCTTAACTCCAAGAGGGAGTATTTATGCTCGATAGTGGGTTCATGCCTCCATTGATATCCGGGACAGGTGATGAGAAAGTTCTAAGGTTGTGGATGTGCTCGTTGCCACTAGGGATAAAACATTGATGCTATGTCTAAGGATGTAGTTGTTGATTACATTACGCACCATACTTAATGCAATTGTCCGTTGCTTTGCAACTTAATACTGGAAGGGGTTCGGATGATAACCCGAAGGTGGACTTTTTAGGCATAGATGCAGCTGGATGGCGGTCTATGTACTTTGTCGTAATGCCCAATTAAATCTCACTATATTTATCATGACATGTATGTGCATTGTTATGCCCTCTCTATTTGTCAATTGCCCGACCGTAATTTGTTCACCCAACATGCTTTTATCTTATGGGAGAGACACCTCTAGTGAACTGTGGACCCCGGTCCATTCTTTTATACTGAAATACAAATCTGCTGCAATACTTGTTCTTTTACTGTTTTCTTGCAAGCAATCATCTTCCACACAATACGGTTAATCCTTTGTTACAGCAAGCCGGTGAGATTGACAACCTCACTGTTTCGTTGGGGCAAAGTACTTTGGTTGTGTTGTGCAGGTTCCACGTTGGCGCCGGAATCTCGGTGTTGCGCCGCACTACATCCCGCCGCCATCAACCTTCAACGTGCTTCTTGACTCCTACTGGTTCGATTAAACCTTGGTTTCTAACTTAGGGAAACTTGCCGCTGTGCGCATCACACCTTCCTCTTGGGGTTCCCAACGGACGTGTCAACTACACGCATCAGTCAACCTAGGCAGAGTCAACACTGGTGGTCAACATCAAACTTGTTCATCTTGACATGTTCTTGGATGAGGTGGAAAGAGTTGACTAAGTTTAGTTTAGGAATAATCCAAACCAGGGGTGCAAAGTGGGTAAGATTTTATAAATGGGAAAAGTGACCATTATCACATGTATGTTGAATTTAATTTTTTTCCTTTGATTTGAATTGGGTTTATTTGATTCAAAAGGGTGTGTTATTGATATATAAGTGTTTTACAAACAATGGCACAAGCAATGGTGGCCTTGGTTAAAGATTTGAAAAGTGGGCCAAAGTGTATGTGAGTGAAAATGGAATTTTCTCACTATTTCATTTCTCTCTATTTGATTTGATTTTTCTTGACTCCAAAGTGATTCTTATTAGTTTAGAAACATTTCCAAACCATTGAAACCATTCCAAAAGGTCTAGCTCAAAGATTTGCAAAAATGGCCATAACCCATAAGAGGTGAAATGCCAATTTTTCTTATTTTCCTCTTTTGTTCATCTTGCTTTACTTGGGCATGGGTTAGGGTCCATTTAGTGTGATATTAGGTTTAGAGATGGTTTCACACCATTTGGTTAAGGTATAAGTGCATAGAACAAGATTTGGGTAAAATGGCTATGTGCCACATATGCCTCTATGCATATGTTGCATTTGATTTTTAATTTAATCTCTCTTGACCCAATTGATGTTGTTGAGTGTTGAAATGGTATAGAGGAGTGATCCAACCATTCACAACAAGTCCTAAGGTCAAGATCCTCAAATTCACAAATTTGCTATTTGCTCTCATATGCCTCTATGGCATTTTTATTTTCTTTTTAAAATCTTTGGTTTCAACTTGGATTTGGTTTGATAAGTACTAGGTAAGGTTTATGAAGGTTTTACAATCCTCTAAACAAAGTGGAAAGGCCTAGGGTAAAGTTTTCCAAAAATAGCCATAGGCACATATGCTTTTTTCTTATTTAATTTCTTTTTATTTTTATTTAACTTGGGGTGGTGAAAAGGATAGGGTTTAGGGTTTAAGATCATTTAAAAATACTTTAACAATAAATCATGGCAATAGCACAAGAATTAAGCAAGATCACTATGTATCCAACTAAATGTAATAAAAGTTTTTGTTGGTTCCAAAATTTGGAAATAGGGAAATTCATTTTCTTTGTTTTGAAATTTTTGGGATGTTACATCGTCCCAACAAAGCGTGATACTGTGACGGGAAATCCACGACTTCAAACTCCAACCTCTCTCTCCTGGAATTTTCTCGGGTCCAAACTAAACGTCGAGGTTGATCTTTCCCAATGGGTAGCTCGGCTTCTCCGGTGTGATACCATGGAAACGCGTATCAGTTGGTAATAAGTTTGCTAGAGATATGTTCATCTTCCTCAATGTATCTGCGTACATGAGGTTTAAGGTGCTCCCGCCATCAATGAACACTCGTGAAACGTCGAATCCTGCGATAACCGCTGGTAAGACCAAAGCAGACTGTCCTGGTCGTGGAACCTGTTGCGGGTGGTCAGCTATGGTGAAGCCGATGTCTTGCCCTGACCAGTTCAGGTACTCGATTGTTGGTGGAGGCATCTTCTCTGCCATGAAAACTTGCCGCGAGATTACTTTCTGAGCTCTGTTAGATGGCCTGCCTTTCTGAATCATCGAGACCGCACCACTGGTGTCGATATAAGGACCTGGTTGCGGAGCTGCCGCCAACTGCAACTGGTGCCGATTTTCGTCCGTGATTTCTGATGGAGGTGGAAGGTGGATCTCGCTCCTTGGCCCCTCGGGGTTTCTGTTTATTGCCTGCGTGCTGGTATGCCCTGCATATCTATGTAGCGCTAGAAAAGTTCGGCAGTCCTTCTGCAGATGTCCTGACTGCCTCTTTCCATTGTTGTTGAGGAAAAAGTGCATTTGGCATGGTCCGTTTAAGAGATCCTCGGGTGATACATATGGCCTCTGAAACCTTGGTCCATTATTTTGCATGTTGGGACGGGAACCGTCCTTGTAATCGTTTCGCTTCTCGCCACTCTTTTGATAATCATCTCGATTGTTGCCCCCGTTTTTTCCTCGGAAACCAGCCGATATCTGGCCGGGAGTATCATAATCTGAGAACTATCGAGAAAATCGTCGCCTATTTTGAAAGTTTCGGTTGCGCTCATCCTCAGGCGACCTATGCCGTTTGTTATGAACATCATCTTCTCCATCTGCCCAGCGGTTCGCTATTTCCATGTGTGCTGCTATTGTTTTCGGGTTGGTTCTTCCCAAATCCTCGACGAAGTCCCTCCATCGGATTCCAGCGACAAATGTATCTATTGCTCTCTCGTCAGATATGTTTTCTGCCAAGTTTTTGATGATGTTCCACCTCTGGATATACATCCTCATTGGTTCGTCATATTTCTGTCTGCAAGCCCTCAGCTGCTCCAATGATGCGGGTTTCTTGCACGTGGATCGGAAGTTTTTCACAAATATATCCTCGAAACTTTCCTAGCTGTCGATAGAACCAGGAGGCAGCTTCTTTATCCATGATCGTGCGGCTCCACTCAAGTGTACTTGGATGCTTTGCATGGCTGTTACCCTAGTTCCACCCATTAGTTTCACCGTCTCTAGGTAGTCGATTAACCAATCCTCGGGATCTTGCAGGCCATCGAATTTTTTCTAATTATCGGGTAGCTTAAACCCTGATGGAACTCAAGTTTTACGGACTCGTCTCGTAAAGGACGGGAGCCCACACATATCCTCTTCGTCAACCTCTGGTGAGTGCCGATGTTCCCTTCTTTCGTGTCCCGCTCTGTCAACCCTTGCTTGTGTCGCTGTATCTCTTGCCCCACTCGTTCTCGCAGGGTCTTGCACCACTATAGTAGGTTGTGGACTATTTTGTCTTGCAGATCCATCGGGAGGCGTACTTGCAAACGCTGTTCCCATGGCTCCAACTCGTGCCATGGCCATGTTATATAGTGCTTCTCTTGTATCTCCGGGAGGTGGCCTGGACGCCAGGATGAAAGCTTGTGTCGCCATATATCCAGCTTCTGGTGTCTTTGGAATAATATTCCCCCTCGTATCTATCGACATAAAGGACATGTCGAGGTTTTGAACTAGGTTCTCCCTCTCAGCCTCAGGTATATGCTGCAACCGAGACCTTGCCCTGTTTCGAGCTGCTCTGTGACTATCTCCTCCCGAAGTACCTGATTGTCGACTCAACTCAGCTCTTCGCCTGCTTGACTCAGAAGCCGCGGCTTGCCTCCTATCCAGCTCAACTTTTTGTTTTTCGAGTTCTCGCCTAGCACGGGCGAGTCTATATTGGTATGCTTGTAACTCTTCAGCTGTGGTGGACACAGTCATCGGCTTCGTGCCATCGATAGCTCTTGCGACTCTGTCCCAAACTGCTTGCGGAAATTCCACCATCTGTCGTGTCGCAGGTCCGACATATTTGCTTCCCAAACCTCGCGTAAGATCAGCGGGATCGATGTACGGATTTCCCGCATCATCGAAAGCCTCAGATGTCTCCTCATGTGGGCGACTGGTATCTCCAATTGCATAGATTTGATGATATTTTGAACTTTGACCTTTGTCGGGATTGGTGACACCGTCATAAAGATCGGCGAAGACCTCTCCGACAGAAGTAGATTTGTCGATGAAGCTGAAGTTGTCAAAGCTGTCGGAGTCGCTGCTTATACTGGAGTTCGCAGACGACTCGAAGGACATGTTGCCGAAGATCTTAGCGATTTTTTAGCTTGTCGTAGATTTGACGAAGCGTGGCGACGAAATCTCCTCGTCGCCTGTCTCGAACGATGAAGATGATTCCGAAAGATCGGAACCGACCGCCGACGATCCCCGCGAAATCGGAATCTCGAGACGATGCGATCCTTCTTTTCCGACGCGGAAGTGGAACCTTCCGAACGTCATCTCCATAGGCTCCTCCAGATACACATATGCATCCAAACGGGAGGGCGGGTGAGGAACAAAATCGACTAGATCAGTTTCGATCCGTTTACCTCTGTCCATCGCGTTGCTTGCCACCGAAGAAGTCGACGATCTTGAACGTGCCATCGAGATCAGCTCCTTGTTGCCTATAATTCCCACAGACGGCGCCAATTGACAAGGTATTAACTTGTCAATGCCTACGGATTGTAGACTAGGGTTTAGTCGGAAGTAGAGGGCAAGTAGATCTCGAAGGTTCAGCCGGAAAAGTACTCGACTACTAGAAAACTAGGGTTGTGTTGTCAATGAAATCGATCCTCTTTCTGTCCCTCGACTCCCCCTTATATAGGAGGCGGAGCCGAGGGTTTCGTGGTGTACAAGTTTACAAAGTCCGGGAGACTCTTTGAGTTCGTCCCGTAATAGTTACATGTCGAATATTCCTAATACAACTATCTTTCCAAACTATCTCTTAATTGGGCTTCCGGGCTTCATAAACTTCGGGTCGTGGGCCTTCAGTAAACCCCGGGTACCATCTTCGGCAGGCCCATTGGGGATGCCTATGTCACCTATGGTTATATTATGCTAGGATGCTTTTATCATTATTACTTGCAATGCCTATGTCTTGCTATTACATGGACTCTCTCATTCATGTAGCGCCCGTTCATCCATCCCTGTGCCTATAGTATTTCAATCCTACTGTCTACTGCAATCATCAATCGCTACAGCTGTTTTTATTTCGCTACTGTTGTTACTTCATTACTTCCACTGCCATAAAATTGTTACTACTAATAAACTATTGCGAGCAAGTCTTTTTTGAGGTGCAGGTGAATTGACAACTCACTTGTTAAAGCTTATAAATATTCTTTGGCTCCCCTTGTGTCGAATCAATAAATTTGGGTTTTACTTCCCTCGAAGACTGTTGTGATCCCCTATACTTGTGGGTCATCAAGACTATTTGTTGGCGCCGTTGCCGGGGAGCATAGCTTTATTTACAAGCCCACTTGAAGGTAATATTGTTCGCTGCAATTTATTTATTATGGGGAAAGCTCCTGAATCGAAGTTTCCTATATTGCCATCCACTACAAGAAGTGGTACAACTCAACACATCTATTGCTCTTGATTCGCCGACTGTTATGAGTAAGCTTCTTACTCCACCATATGCTACTTCTGTTGAATCTGATAATGCTCCTGATGATTTTGATGATTGATACGTCTCCGACGTATCGATAATTTCTTATGTTCCATGCCACATTATTGATGATATCTACATGTTTTGTACACATTATATGTCATATTTATGCATTTTCCGGAACTAACCTATTGACGAGATGCCGAAGGGCTAGTTGTTGTTTTCTGCTGTTTTTGGTTTCGAAATCCTAGTAAGGAAATATTCTCGGAATCAGAAGAAATCAAGACCCAGCATCCTATTTTTCCACGAAGCTTCCAGAACACCCGGGAAGGACCAGAGGGGGGCCACAGGCCCACCAGACCATAGGCCGGCGCGGCCTGGGTGTTCTGGAAGCTTCGTGGTGTAATGTGGACAGTGTGTGCACTATGTTAGTTCTTGGTTTATTTTGCAATGATCTATTATGCTCTAAGGTTATTTAAATATGAACATTGAATTGTGGAGCTTGTTAACTCCGGCATTGAGGGTTCGTGTAATCCTACGCAATGTGTTCATCATCCAACAAAAGAGTGTATGTAGCACATATGAGAAAGAGTTATTTATTATGCGATCAATGTTGAGAGTGTCCACTAGTGAAAGTATGATCCCTAGGCCTTGTTCCTAAATATCGCTATCGTCTGCTTGTTTCATTGTTTCTTTGCGTTACTACTGCTACCATATTACCACCATCAACTACACGCCGACAAGCTATTTTCACGGCGCCGTTACTCACTGCTCATACTTATTTATACCACTCGTATTTCACTATCTCTTCGCCGAACTAGTGCACCTATTAGGTGTGTTGGGGACACAAGAGACTTCTTGCTTTGTGGTTGCGGGGTTGCATGAGAGGGATATCTTTGACCTCTTCCTCCCCGAGTTCGATAAACCTTGGGTGATCCACTTAAGGGAAACTTGCTTCGCTGTTCTACAAACCTCCGCTCTTGGAGGCCCAACACTGTCTACAAGAATAGAAGCACCCGTAGACATCAAGCTATTTTCTGGCGACGTTGCCGGGGAGGAAAGGTAAAAGGTACTCACACTCCGGATCTCGGCTACTAAGCTATTTTCGCCGTTGTAAGTACTCAAAGCTATTTCCTTTAGATCCTGCAGTTGCATCTTTTTGTTTCTTGTTTACACTAGTTTGGCATAATGGACACCAATGAGCTTCTTATTCTATTTCCTGATTTAAGACATGGATGGTTTGATGCGAAAATTAAAAAACCTATGGAACCTTATTTGCATGCTGGTAGTAATATTAGTATAAACGCTTTGAACACCATTGTTGATAATAATATAGAAAGTTCTAAGCTTGGGGAAGCTGGTTTTCATGATCTTTTTAGTCCCCCAAGCATTGAGGAGAAAATTTTCCTTGATGATACTTTTCCTCCTATTTATGATGATTATAATGATAGTGGTCTTTTGGTGCCACCTACTATGGAGAGTAAATTTTGTTGTGATTATACTATGCCTCCTACACTTGATGAGAATAATAATGATAGCTACTTTGTTGAATTTGCTCCCACTATTACCAATAAAATTGATTATGCTTATGTGGAGAGTAATAATTTTATGCATGAGACTCATGATAAGAATGCTTTATGTGATAGCTATATTGTTGAGTTTGCTCATGATGCTACTGAAAGTTATTATGAGAGAGGAAAATATGGTTGTAGAAATTTTCATGTTACTAAAATGCCTCTCTATGTGCTGAAATTTTTGAAGCTACACTTGTTTTATCTTCCTATGCTTGTCACTTTGCTCTTCATGAACTTGTTTATTTACAAGATTACTTTTCATAGGAAGCATGTTAGGCTTAAATGTGTTTTGAATTTGCCTCTTGATGCTCTCTTTTGCTTCAAATACTATCTCTTGCGAGTGCATCATTAAAACTGATGAGCCCATCTTAATGGCTATAAAGAAAGAACTTCTTGGGAGATAACCCATGTGTTATTTTGCTACAGTACTTTGTTTTATATTTGTGTCTTGGAAGTTGTTTACTACTGTAGCAACCTCTCCTTATCTTTGTTTTGTGTTTTGTTGTGCCAAGTAAAGTCGTTGATAGAAAGGTTGATACTAGATTTGGATTACTGCGCAGAAACAGATTTCTTTGCTGTCACGAATCTGGTTCTAATTCTCTGTAGGTAACTCAGAAAATTATGCCAATTTACGTGCGTGATCCTCAGATATGTACGCAACTTTCATTCAATTTGGGCATTTTCATTTGAGCAAGTCTGGTGCCTCAATAAAATCCATCTTTACGGACTGTTCTGTTTTGACAGATTCTGCCTTTTATTTCGCATTGCCTCTTTTGCTATGTTGGATGAATTTCTTTGATCCGTTAATGACCAGTAGCTTTATGCAATGTCCAGAAGTGTTAAGAATGATTGTGTCACCTCTGAACATGTTAATTTTTATTATGCACTAACCCTCTAATGAGTTGTTTCGAGTTTGGTGTGGAGGAAGTTTTCAAGGGTCAAGAGAGGAGGATGATATACTATGATCAAGGAGAGTGAAAGCTCTAAGCTTGGGGATGCCCCGGTGGTTCACCCCTTCATCGACAAATTATCAGGTTCCTTCTCTTGAAACTATATTTTTATTCGGTCACATCTTATGTACTTTACTTGGAGCGTCTTTGTGCTTTTATTTTTGTTTTTGTTTTGTTATTTTCATTCTCTGAATAAATACATGCTTGTGTGGGAGAGAGACATGCTCCGCTGGTTCATATGAACACATGTGTTCTTAGCTTTTAATTTTCATGGCGAAGGTTGAAACTGCTTCGTTAATTGTTATATGGTTGGAAACGGGAAATGCTACATGTAGTAATTGGTAAAATGTCTTGAATAATTAGATACTTGGCAATTGTTGTGCTCATGTTTAAGCTCTTGCATCATATACTTTGCACCCATTAATGAAGAAACACTTAAGGTTGCTAATTTGGTTTGCATATTTGGTCTCTCTAAAGTCTAGATAATTTCTAGTATTGAGTTTGAACAACAAGGAAGACGGTGTAGAGTCTTATAATGTTTACAATATGTCTTTTATGTGAGTTTTGCTGCACCGATTTATCCTTTTGTTTGTTTCAAATAAACCTTGCTAGCCTAAACCTTGTATCGAGAGGGAATACTTCTCATGCATCCGAAATCCTTGAGCCAACCACTATGCCATTTGTGTCCACCATACCTACCTACTACATGGTATTTCTCCGCCATTCCAAAGTAAATTGCTTGAGTGCTACCTTTAAATAATTCAAAATTTATAACCTCTGATTTGTGTCAATGTTTTATAGCTCATGAGGAAGTATGTGGTGTTTTATCTTTCGATCTTGTCATTTACTTCGACGGACTTTCACAATGGACTAGTGGCACATCCGCTTATCCAATAATTTTGCAAAAAGAGCCGGCAATGGGGTTCCCATCCCCAATTAATTAACTTTCATTGATAATTCTCTTCACATGTTTTGCTCGATTCATCGGTAAGCAACTTAATTTTGCAAATAGACACTCCTTCATGGTATGTGATTGTTGGAAGGCACCCGAGGATTCGGTTAGCCATGGCTTGTGTAAGCAAAAGGTTGGGAGGAGTGTCATCCATAAAAAATGAAACTAAAGTACATGTGTAAACAAAAGAGAAGAGGGATGATCTACCTTGCTGGTGGAGATAACGTCCTTCATGGGAGCCGCTCTTGAAAGTCTGGTTGATAAGGTAGTTAGAGTACCCGCTACCATTCGTTGACAACAACAAACACCTCTCAAAACTTTACTTTTATGCTCTCTTATGTTTTCAAAACCAAAGCTCTAGCACAAATATAGCAATCGATGCTTTCCTCTTTGAAGGACCATTCTTTTTACTTTTATGTTGAGTCAGTTCACCTATTTCTCTCCATCCCAAGAAGCAAACACTTGTGTGAACTGTGCATTGATTCCTACATACTTGCATATTGCACTTGTTATATTGCTTTGCATTGACAATTATCCACGAGATATACATGTTACAAGTTGAAAGCAACCGCTGAAACTTAATCTTCCATTGTGTTGCTTCAATGTCTTCACTTTAAATTATTGCTTTATGAGTTAACTCTTATGCAAGACTTATTGATGCCTGTCTTGAAAGTGCTATTCATGAAAAGTCTTTGCTTTATGATTCAGCTTGTTTACTCATGTCATTACCATTGTTTTGATCGCTGCATTCATTACATATGTTTACAATATGATCAAGTTTATGATGGCATGTCACTCCAGAAATTATCTTTGTTTATCGTTTACTCGCTCGGGACGAGCGAAACTAAGCTTGGGGATGCTGATACGTCTCCGACGTATCAATAATTTCTTATGTTCCATGCCACATTATTGATGATATCTACATGTTTTGTACACATTATATGTCATATTTATGCGTTTTCGGAACTAACCTATTGACGAGATGCCGAAGGGTCGGTTCTCGTTTTCTGCTGTTTTTGGTTCCAGAAATCCTAGTAAGGAAATATTCTCGGAATCGGACGAAATCAAGACCCATCATCCTATTTTTCCACGAAGCTTCCGAACACCCGGGAAGGACCAGAGGGGGGCCACAGGCCCACCAGACCATAGGCCGGCGCGGCCTGGGTGTGGCCCGCGCCACCCTATGGTGTCGCCGCCTCTTCGACCCTCTGACGCCGCCTCTTCGCCTATAAAAAGGTCCGTAACCTAAAACCTCGATACGGAAAAGCCACGGTACGAGAAACCTTCCAGAGCCGCCGCCATCGCGAAGCCAAGATCTGGGGGACATGAGTCTCTATTCCGGCACGCCGCCGGGACGGGGAAGTGCCCCCGGAAGGCTCCTCCATCGACACCACCGCCATCTCCATCAACGCTGCTGTCTCCCATGAGGAGGGAGTAGTTCTCCGTCGAGGCTCGGGGCTGTACCGGTAGCTATGTGGTTAATCTCTCTCCTATGTACTTCAATACAATGATCTCATGAGCTGCTTTACATGATTGAGATCCATATGATGAGCTTTGTATCGCTACTAGTTGTGTGCTACTCATGTGATGTTATTAAAGTAGTCTATTCCTCCTGCATGGTGTAAAGGTGACTAGTGTGTGCACCGTGTGGTTCTTGTCGTAGGCTATGATCATGATCTCTTGTAGATTGTGGAGTTAATTATCATTATGATAGTATTGATGTGATCTATTCCTCCTTCATAGTGTAATGTGGACAGTGTGTGCACTATGTTGGTTCTTGGTTTATTTTGCAATGATCTATTATGCTCTAAGGTTATTTAAATATGAACATTGAATTGTGGAGCTTGTTAACTCCGGCATTGAGGGTTCGTGTAATCCTACGCAATGTGTTCATCATCCAACAAAAGAGTGTATGTAGCACACATGAGAAAGAGTTATTTATTATGCGATCAATGTTGAGAGTGTCCACTAGTGAAAGTATGATCCCTAGGCCTTGTTCCTAAATACTTCTATCGCTGCTTGTTTACTGTTTTACTGCGTTACTACTGCTACCATATTACCACTATCAACTACACGCCAGCAAGCTATTTTCTGGCGCCGTTACTACTTGCTCATACTTATTTATACCACCTGTATTTCACTATCTCTTCGCCGAACTAGTGCACCTATTAGGTGTGTTGGGGACACAAGAGACTTCTTGCTTTGTGGTTGCGGGGTTGCATGAGAGGGATATCTTTGACCTCTTCCTCCCTGAGATCGATAAACCTTGGGTGATCCACTTAAGGGAAACTTGCTGTTGTTCTACAAACCTCTGCTCTTGGAGGCCCAACACTGTCTACAAGAATAGAAGCACCCGTAGACATCAATGATGCTTCTAATGTGCTTGATAAGAGTGGTTCGTTAGGTCCTTTCCTAGATACTACAATTGCTAAAGCTAAACAAATTGAAAATTCTAAAAATATTATTACACATGTTAGTTCACCTCAAGCTAGGGGGAATCCTAGCGATGATCTTGATGAAACTTATATTGAACTTGATGATGACTTCATTGAAGAATGTCATGCTACTAGAGATGCAAGTGCTATGAGAAGTCTTCTTGCAAGATGAGCCGTTAGCTATAATTTATCTCCTGATTCTAAATTTACCACATCCCCCATAAATATTAGAGATAAGGATTATGATTTCTCTCTGGATTTATCTTACATATCTATTGTTGAGAAAGAACCTCTCTGTGGTACTGAAAATGAAAGTTCTATGAAACATATGAATGAACACTCTACTTTGAGCAATTTATTATCCGATGATATTAAGAAACGCACTTACTTTGTCACTAAAATTTTCCCTTTCTCTCTGAAAGGAGCAGCTAAAATTTGGTATGATAATTTGTCTACTGGATCTATTGATAGTCCTTTTGGTTTGGTTAATGCTTTCTTTCAGAAATATTTCGCTGCTAGTGCTCAACACGCTACTTTGCAGAGAATCTTTGACTTTGTGCAGGTAGAAGGAGAGAAATTGCCTGAATCATGGGCAAGATTTTGTTATTTAATTAGAGCACTACCTAAATATCCATTAGCTAAAAATTAACTCCTTGATATATTTTATAATGGACTAACCGTTGAATCTAGGACATACCTGGATAGTTGTGCTGGTTATGTTTTCAGGAAAAGAACTCCGGCTGAAGATGAGGAATTATTGGCTAAAATAAGCAAGAATTATGATGATTGAACAACACCGGAGCCGACACCAACACCGAAGAAAAGGGAAATGATTGAATTAAATGATGAAGTGATGAGGGAAGCCAAGAAATCTCTTAAGTAGAAGGGTATTAAATCTGAAGATGTGAAGAATCTACCATCTATAGAAGAATTATGTAAGCCAATCCCTTGCTCTTCCACTATTGAGGTACACTCTCTCCAACGCTTTGATAATAGAGATATTCCCTACTCTAAACCTCCTGATCAATGCTTAGATGAATTTGATAATTATATTGTTAAGCAAGATAATTTTAATAAGAGAGTGGAACATCACCTAATGGAAAATTCTGGAGCTATCAATAATTTGCATGATATTGTGGAAAGAACCTCTAATGATGTTAAAATGCTTGTTAAACATTTCCATATGGTTCAAACTCAAATTGATCTGCTCACTTAAGTGCAAAAACATTTGCTAGTTAATGCTTCTAGAGAAAAACATGCTTATGAAATAAGAACTAGAAGTGGTGTTTCTACTCGGGATCCTCTATATCCTGAAGGACATCCAAAGAGAATTGAACAAGACTCTCAACAAGCTAATGATACCAGGACTAAGTCTGAGAAAAAGAAGAAGAAACATAAAACTATTGTAGAATCCTCTGAACCTGCTAAGGATCCTAATAGTATATCTATTTCTGATGCTGAAACTAAAAGTGGTGATAAAAATGATGCTTCCGATAAAGAAGAAATTGAAGAAGAACCTGAAAAGCATACTAAAAATGCAAAATACACTAAGGAAGATTTCATTGCTACTAAACATGGTAGTGAAAGAGAACATTGGGTGCAAAAACCAATGCCTTTTGTTGATAAGAAACATAAATTGAAGGAGGAAGAACATTATAATAAGTTCCGTGAATGGATGAAACCTTTGTTTTTGCGAATGCCTTTGACTGATGCTATTAAATTGCCTCCTTATTCAAAGTATATGAAAGATATTGTCTCTAATAAGAGGAAGATTCCAAATGAGGAAATTTCCACTATGCTCGCTAATTACTCTTTTAATGGTATACCCACTATTCCATGCTCCATCAAAAATAATTATGTTAGAACCGCTTTATGTGATTTGGGAGCAGGAGTTAGTGTTATGCCTTTTTCTCTCTATAGAAGACTTGATCTAGAAAATTAATACCGACTGATATATCCTTGCAAATGGCTGATAAGTCTACTACTATTCATGTTGGTATATGTGAGGATGTTCCTATTCAAGTTGCTCATCATTGTATGATATGAACTGACTTTGTTGTGTTGGAAATGTCTGAAGATGATAATATGTCTATTATTCTTGGGAGACCTTTTCTTAACACTGCAAGGGCTATTATTGATTGCAACCAAGGAAAAGTAACTTTTAATGTTGATGACAAAGAGAATACGGTTTATTTTCCCAAGAAGATTGATGTGAATTATGGTCTAGACTCAATTATTAATGTTGATACTATCCAAATTGGGAAATTTCATTTGCCTTTGCCCAAGCCAAAGAAGGAGAATGATATTGTCGTGGTTGGAACTATTCCTATCAAGATTGAGGCAACATAATCATATTGTGAAATACAAAGTTTTGCTTCATATAAAATTGTTTTGATAATAAGATTTGATCAACCTTGTTAACAAAATAATTTTGAATGAATGAAACTATGTTTTCACCTATGTACCATTGATTGACTTTATATTATAATGTTTTAGAGTAGCTGTAGATTTGGTTTTGATTTTGTTTTTCATCATTCCATATTTTTTTTCTGCGATAGAATCATAATTCAAATTCTGAAAATTGCCAAAAAATAAAGTTTCTCGAAAAATTCCAGAAAATGTATAGAAAATTTTTATCCATGAAAAGGGGCAAAGAGGCACCTGGGGCAGCCCAGGGGGTCCCACAGGCCGGCAACACCATGTGGTGGCGCGGGGCACACCCTGGCCACGCCAAGGCCAAGTGTGGGGCTCCCTGGCCCTCCACTTGCTCCCTCCTCTACCATTCCCTTCTATCTCCCGAAAAAATACCCCACCATTGCTCAAACCCGTTCTCTTGTTGTTCTTCATCGCGAATTTTCGATCTCCTTCCTCAGTCCATATTTCTTGCTGAAATTTTAAGCATTTGCTCTCTGGTATGTGACTCCTCTGATTATCCAAGTAGAATTTTGATTGGTGAAATATATCTTGAATATTTTGCTACTATAGATGACATGATAAGTGAGCTTTCATGCTTGTATTATGATGGTTTAAGTTGTTTTGATGCATGTGTAGTCCTCTTATGAGTCTCCATAGTGTTCTCCTTCATTTATTTGTCTAAAAATCATTTTTTATGAGGTTTGTTAAATATTTCAGAGATGGAAGGCAATGCATATCAACTCAACCAAAATGAACTAGAGTTGAATGAATTCATGAAGGTTCACTGGGAAGAAGTAGTTTTTCCTTCTCTTTATCCATATGTGGAATTCATGAGTGTTGCAGGAATTCTGCAGGATTTCCGGACTTTGGTTTCCAATGCAGGGTTGGAAAGTTTTGTTGATGGTGAACCATACCAATATGTTAACCTAACTATGTATGTAGTGCATGACTTCATATTTAGTTGGAAATTGCCTAACCCCATGGTTCATTACAAAATGTATGATATAGTTGTCGATTTGCCTCTCGATGATTTCTATGCAGCTATCAGAGTCCCACAATGGGGATCATGCGGAAAAATCAAGGAGAGACCCAAGCCATTGCTGAAACTCTATAAAGAAATTTGTCAGGGAAGGAGCTTCTCAGAGGAGGATGGTAAAATCCGATGCATTCAACTTCCTTCTATTCGGTATTTTGCTTATTTTATTACTAAGTGTGTTCTAGCTAGAAATGTTGCAAGAAAATTATCCTCTCATGATTTAACCTTCCTAGCTGTTGCCATGAAACAAGATAGAGAATATAATTTGGGTGCTTTGATAGCCTCTCGCCTTACTATTAACCGCGAGAAAGGGGGAGTTTGTGGAGGCCTCATTACCTCTCGTTTGTTAGCCTTTCACGGTCTCGAACCACATGGTTTGGACTTTCAATTTCCATTGGAGAGGCTTGATCTTAATTAAATGATGCACATCAATTTGTTTCTTATGAAGCTAACATGGACTACCTACCTTATGAAATTACCTTTTTCAAAAGAAAATCATTATCTCGGTGGGTAACTAAGACCGACCGCCTAGTCAATTTGGCTGCACCCCTTTTGCTTAACCTTGATGCCAGGGAAGGATGGTCACTCACGGAACAATAACTTGACACATACATAGCGGCCGGGAGCGACATGTACATGACTATGGAGAGGAGGCCGAAGATAACTTCGTCCAGCCCTCCAACACTGCTAGGTTCCCATATCAGCAGCCTGACTATGACTATGGGCCTTCGGCTTATTCTTCCTCACAAGGTCCGGGGTATGATCATGCTAGGGATGACCCACCATCCTAGATCCACTACTCACCATGGGGTTGATCTCCACTTAGGCCAAAAGCCTAAGCTTGGGGGGAGGTATACCGACATCTCGCTCATCTACATATTATATTCCGTTGGAACTTTGTATATCCATGTTTCGCTTTTTTTTTGTTATTGTTAGTTTTGTTTCAGAAATTTCTATTTATTTGAATCTTGGAAGTTGTTGCTACTTTAATAACCTCTCTTTTCGTGTTGTCATCGTAAAAATTCGTGTTGTCATCGTAAAAATTCGTATAAATAGACAGAATGGAATTTTGAGCTTCCAGTTTTTGAGAATATGCCCCAGGTTGTTTTTATCTAACTTTTGTTAGTTGAGCACTTCTCGAGATGAGCTACATAACATTTTCAGAAAAATCGAACTTTGCCTGCTGTTCTGGGTTGACAGATTTCTGCCACTTGTTGCATTTGCGTGTTTATTTTAGTTTTTTTTGTTGTTCTTGATTTTGTTTCCAATTTCCAAAACACAAAAAGACCAAAAATATTTATGTTGTTTATCTTCATTTGCTTCTTGATTTTCTTCATCTTCTACGCGAAAATCC
The DNA here is from genome assembly GCF_022539505.1 of Lolium rigidum. NCBI lineage: Eukaryota > Viridiplantae > Streptophyta > Magnoliopsida > Poales > Poaceae > Lolium > Lolium rigidum. Next base: position 242,683,576 of record NC_061514.1, read on the forward strand.
AAAAAGATTTTGCTTTGTGTGTTGATTAAAAATCGGAAACCTAAAAATATTTGTTGTTCTTCTTTGGTTTTGTAAAGTTGCTGCAGAGTTCAAAGGTCTTCCGTGACTTCATTGGAGCTTGTTTATCATTTCATATTATTCAATCCACATAAGTGAAGAGCAATAATGACGGTCACGACAATTCGAATTATGGTGAGAGGCTGGTATGAACTCTATTTGTTTTCATTTTTGTACATATATACTCATTTATGTGGACATGCTTAGTTTGTTTATGTAAGGTGTATGCTACTTAATGATGCTCAGTAGTTTATGCTCTCTCATGATTAGTTCTAATTTACTAATATTATGTAACACGTCATATAGATATTTGCTTGCATTGCTCTATTCATATAACAGTATGACATTATGGTATCCTCCTCTAAATGTTTCATTCAAACCGACTTGGCACATGCTCAAGCATGCATGAGACTAAAATAAAAGTCATTTAAGGCTCGATGATTTATCTTGACTCGGAGTTCTTGTATTACTTTTATGCTTCCGTTAATTTTATTCGTCGCAAGCATGATTATGACAGTTACTGCTTTCTTGATTGTCGCTTCCCAGTCTATTGCTAGCCTTCACTTGTACTGAGTATGAGCTCTACTCGTGCATCCAACTACTAAAACCCAAAGAGTCAATTGTGTCCACCATACATACCTATATGTGGTATTTCGCCGCCACTCCAAAGTGAATTGCTTGTTTTGTTTATTTATAGCTCATGGGAAAGTAGTCTAAAAACTATTGTGGTAAGTATTATGTCTTATGCATTTCAGTTCTTATAAGTTGCTTGTTGTGTGATAACCATGCTATCATGGGGAACACCATCAATATACCCGTCAACACCCGGATTTTTAAGTCCAGATGCCTATTATGCCATACATCGCAATCCCAGGAAGATTTTTTTGCGAGACATAATAAGTTCATATCACAGCACATCATTCATTACAACTCCGTAATAGTCTTACATAAAAAGGATCACATGATCCAGTCTCATTACAACAATTGATCTAATGATCAAATACATAACACATAGCGGAGGTACGCAGTAGAGTCCATCTATTCCACAGGCAACTTTTGACGTCAGGAGTAGTCCTAGTTATCGTAGACGTCCTGCTGTCCGTCTTCCTAGTTGTGGTGCTCCTCTTCATAGTCTGGCCATTTGAATAGCCAGGGACAAAGCGATGAGTACTTTAAAGTACTCGCAAACTAATCCTAGTGTAAGCACTATCAACTATATCAATGGGATTCTAAGCTCTAAGTTCATTTGCATAAAGCCAGTTTTATTTCATAAGCATTTAGTAATCAAAATACTCTTCATTTTCCTAACTTAACTCAAGTGGGAACATTAGTGTCATTCCCACAACTTTGTTGTGATTCAAAAGTCAAAGTCACATTTCACTTTCAAGTCACAAGTCACTAGTCACATATCATATTTTGAAAAGTTCTGATGACGGAACAGTATGGCCTTTCCAACTATCCATAACCGCGGATGCGGCTATTCGAATAGGTATACACTCTGTAGAGGTCGTACACTTGTGCCACAATAATTGCAGTAATCCGTCAGGGGTAACTGGCCCTGATTTATCACACTCAGTGCACGGACTACCGATCATAACCTTTCATTTACATACCCTAGTATAGGCACCTCTCCCCATGAGCTTGGCCTCCCAGTGAGGGCAAACCGCCATCCTGGGAACTGCACAGGGCTTGGGTCGGACATTCACCTCATTTCACGTCATTTCACTTTCAACGGAGGCAGCCTCGGCATAACCCCTATGACGCTTGTTCAGAGGGAACCCATACTAAGATACATAAGTTTCCAGTTAAGCCTTACCCAGATTCAGGTATTGTGGGGGTACTTAAGAATTGGAATGGTATCACATCCAAACCCAACCATCAGTTTTTGGTAAAATTCACCATGTCATTCACAAGTCATATTCACCTTCAAAAGCTTTCAATAGAATGACTCATCATTCCAAGGTTTTCAAAGTCATTTGATTCACATGTTTCCCATCTAGAGTAGTCAATTTTAGTTTAGCACTAGCAACTAGTCATGAGGGGTGCTAACTAGCTTGTAGCTCTCTAGGCTATCTTTGATACTCTTGTAAAACTTCATAATCTAGACCAAAGTGAACTATGAACACAAAAGACTTTGATAAACCAAAGTAAAACTTGCAAGAATAAAACTTGGGATTGGATCCTTAAACACAAAATAATATTGGAATGATGCCTTGCTCTAGTAGAGCTTTGCATTAGGGTAGCTTGCAAGAGTATAGCTTGCCTTGATCGGTACAGTGATCAAAGCTTTCTTCTTCTTCTTCTTGGTAGAAGACCTCCTCCTCCCGGTAGTCTTCGGTACTAGCGTCTCTAAACGGATACGAGGTAACAAACATCAATCAATACTTCAGTAGACTAGTTAGCCCTAATGGCACACTCTATATGATCTAGCATCATCCCAAATATCACTCACATAACACTAGGGTTTTCTTCTTTAGTGTGTGGAAAATAAATTCCTCTTATTGAAATATGGATTAGGGTTTCTATTTATTTCCTTTGGAGAAATAATTTCCTCTCATTAAATCTTATTAAGATTTAATCTCCTCAATTAATAAGTTTGAGATCATGTTGACCAAGGTCAACACTTCACATTTATCATTTGGGAAAATTATTTAAATGAAGTATTACACCTCATGCAATTTAAACACTACTATTGAACAATTTAATATCATCAAGTAATTGAATATGAGTTTCTGTATAACAAGGTTATTTCCTCATACTGAATTACTTGAGACAATGATTTAAATGGTATGCTACATCCCATAGAATTTAAATACTATTTTTGAAATAATTTAAATGAGCTAGAAATGACTACATGGTCATTATTTGAATCTAGCCCATGATCTTTTGAAACAACCATGTCATTTTTTTACATATTCATGTATAGTAAGTGAAATGTGAATTATAGGAGTTGGAATCAACTCAAAATCATTTATGGTTGATTTTTAATAAATCATTGAAGTTTGAAAAGTTACTGCCTTGTTATTTTTACTACATGAGTTCTACAATGAATATAAAGTTGGAACCAGTGGGGTTTGATAGATCCTTTCACAAGCTTTCCAACAATATAAAATTCATCAAATTTGGCTCAGTAGATTTAAAGTTATTCAATTTCTAGCAAAGCACCAGTATTGAATTTGTGTTAAAATCAATTTAAACGAATTCAAATTCGTGGGCTGCGTGGGAAAAGGAATTGGGCCAGGAGAGGAAAAAACAAAATGGGGTCCACCTGTCAGTGACGCTTAAACCCGAAGCGGTAAGGGAGAGAGGGGGCCGTAGGATTAGATCCTGATAGGACGGCGCACGAGCGTCGTCGTCTCCGGCGAGAGCCATGGTTACGGGCGGCGAGCCTAGGGGGTCGGCGAGCTCACTGGTGGCCGGCGAGGGTAGGCGTTGACGCAGGGCGACGTTGCGGAGGATGAGGAAGCTCCAGGTACTGGCGGCGCAGCCGGAGGTGGCTCCAATCGACGACTTCGTCTGCGGCGGCTCCGCGGACTCCGGCGAGAAATTGACTTGCTACCGGTGGGAATGTGGAGAGGGAGAGGGTCGAGGAGAGTCAGGGATGAGAGGGGAGTGAGGTGGTGTGAGGTTTGGAGGCTGGGGCGCCCTCCTTTTATAGATGTGAGGAGGTGCTGCGGAGTGGGCCCGGGTCGTCCATGGCGACGTCGTTCTGGGCGGTGAAGGGGCAAGGCGAGGTGAGCGTGAGGTTTCAGGCATCATGGCGATGCTCGAGGGCATGCTGTCTTGGAGAAAAGGGGACAGGAGCGTGCGGGCGACGTCGTCGTCCGTGCGGTACTACGGCGGAGATCGGCGATCATGGCGATGGCGACAGGGCTTCCCCATCCCAATGGTCATGTCCAGGAGCTAGCTGGTGCGTAGGGGAGTGCGCGCACTGAAGGAGAGAGAGAGGGGAGGACGGACGCGACAGCACGAAGGCGTGCACTGGCGCGTCCAGTGACATGTCTGGGCGCACTCTGGCGTGTCCTGGGCGTCCTGGGCACGTCACGTTCTGGTCGTTGCCGTGCTCTTCCTCGGCCAGGGAGGGTACATGCGTGCTCTGGAGTGTGAGGTGAGCCTCGTTGACACGGTGAGGGTGACCAGAGAGGGCAGGTGAGGTGGAGTGGCATGGTGATGTCAAAGGTGCTCGGCATGGTGAGGTTTTGATCATTTCTCTCCATGTACTGTGGTACCAAAGCTTGGCAGTGTCTACTGGGGATAAGAGGAAGTCAATGATGACAAGAGTGGGGCTAGTTTAGTCTAAAATTCAGTGGGTATTAGAGAGTATGATCAAAGTCAATAAGTGCACACCAGGTGTTTGTGTTAATGGCCGCAAGAGAATTATTTTTTAATTTTGCAAAAATATTTTATGGAGATGGTTCAAATAATGTTTGACACACAATGGTGGTGTTGGTGGGCAAAATGGATAAAGTTTTGAAAATTCCGAAATGGGTAGGATCTAGAATCTGTTTCAATGTTGCATTTTGGCTTGATCAAAATAAGCAATTGAGAAAGGATTTGCTATGTTGGTCTTTACCAAAGTTGTTCATCTTGATGAGGTCTTGGAGGAGGTGAAAGAGTTGAGAGACTTTGGTTTAGAAAACTCTTAATACAGCGGATCAAAGAGGGTAAGATGTTAAAATTGCCACATGTGACCATTATCACATGTAACTTGGTTTTGCTATTTCCTTTGATTGGATTTGTGTTTCTTTGATTCAAAAGTTGTTATTTAGTGTTTAATTATGTTTCTAAACCATTGGCACAAAGTAAAATGGCCTAGGTTAAATATTTGCAAAAATGGCCATAGCCTCATATGTGGTGTTGTTCTCATTTTCTCATTTTCTTCTTTGCTTCTCTTTGATCCAAAAGATCAAGGTTTTGGGTTGCTTGAGGGTTAGGTTTAGTTTCATAAAGGTTCACCATCATTTTGGGTAAAGTGAAAAGGGCATAGACCAAGATTTGCAAATATGGCTATTTGCTCACATAGGCTTTCTCTTTTATTTTGTTTTCATTTTGTTTTGTTTCGTGTTGACCTCAAAGAGCAAGGTTTAGGGTTTTAGGAACATGTTCATCACTTCAACAAACAATCATGGAAAAGATCACATCCTACATGTTTGAGCACTATGCACATAAGAGAAAGTAAACCAAATTTTTTGTTGGCTCCAATTTTTGAAATAAGTGAAATTCATTTTCTTCTTTGTTTTAAAATTTGGGATGTTACAATACCCTTGCTGAATATCGTGTGAATTACTATGCATGCTCATCGTGTTTGAAGTAAGGGAGATTTACCATGAGTTGCAAAGATTGGAGTATGCATATTATTAGAGAGAAGCATTGGCTGCCAACTAAAGCCATGTTCACATGGTGAAAGTTTCAGTTGGAGAAAAGTCCAAATATCTGTTATCCTTGTCTTCCCGGTATGGATGTCCAAAAAGTTGAGATTTATCAAAATTGAGAAATCAAATGAGATTCATCTCCTAGGACCTTTGTACAGGAGGCAAGGAGGTACCCCTTTGTGACACTTGGTTGAAACATATGTATGGGATGAAAAATCCATGGAAATCCAAGCTAATTAGGACAAGGTGTGAGCACTGTTAGTATATTATGCACGAGGCGAGCAACTTATAGGAAGTGTTATGCATGAGTTATATTATTTATCACTACCGTTGACATGAGTTGCACTTCTCCAAATATATATTTTCAACACTCCTATTGCATTCAAAATGAAAAGCTCTAGCACATGAGCAATCTTACTTCCCTTTGCACATGGACAATCTTATACTTTTATGTTGAGTCACCATCCGTTCTTCGAGCATATTCTTGAAAACATAGCTATCATTCTTAGTTTAACATGCTTGTCCCGGAATAAGATTAATTGTGGTATAACTGTGATGCTTGAATCTTTCGATATTTTTACTTCTAGTTTTCTCTTGAATTTCAGAGGTGCCCCGACATTTATGTTTTGCTCCACAAATAGGGCAAGCGAGATACCACTTTATCAAATCATATTATGAACATTGCAATCTTGCAGATGCTTATGTTTCATGTTGCTCATTATTGTGTTGGTATCCTTTCATAACTTGCATGACTATTGAGTATTCTTAGTTGCATGCTTCTTATTATGAATTACCTGAGCATTTGATCATGTAGTGATAATATATACATCATATGAAGCAAATAGGTTCGTGAAAGTTTCTTTTATCGCACTCAGTTGTCACTGAATTGCTTGAGGACAAGCAATAAGCTAAGCTTGGGGGAGTTGATACGTCCAAAATGTATCCACTTTCCCGAACACTTTTGCTGTTATTTGCCCTCTATCTTGTGTGTTTTGAATCAACTAACGCGGACTAACACTGTTTTCAGCAGAATTGCTCCGGTGTCTCGTTTTTGTGCAGAAATCCAACTTTCGGGAAAATTCCCAAAAAATATAGAAAAAACTAATATTTCACCTGAAGACTCCCAGAGAAAGAAGACGAGACGGAGGAGGCACGAGGGGCCCACACCCACCCTTGGCGCGGGCCAGGCCTTGGCCGCACCAAGGGGTGGTCTGGACGCCTCGACCACCCCTTCGACCTCTCATTCGCACTATAAGAAGCCACTGGACCTAAAAACCGAGGGGAGTTCGACGTTTTTCCAGAAATAGTTCCGCTGCTCCACCGCCACTAGAAACCCCAATCCGGGGACCAGAAGCTCCGTTCTGGCACCCTGCCAGGACGGGGATTTGAGGAGATCATCGCCATCGCCATCACCGACGCCTCTCCATCAACCATCCATGATTCCCCCATCCATGTGTGAGTAATTCCCCATTGTAGGGTGTAGGGGATGGTAGGGATTGGATGAGATTGGTCATGTAATAGCTATAAGATTGTTATGGGCATAGTGTCTAGTATCTGTTGTTAGTATTTTTGACATTGTTGCAACTTGCTATGCTTAATGCTTATCACTTTGGGCCCGAGTGCCATGATGTCAGATCTGAACATGTTATTGATTCATGAGGATAATTATTGGTTTTTTATCATATCTGCAAGTTGTATACACATATTATTGTCCGGAAACCGAGGCCCCAAAGTGACGTTTAATTGGGATAACCGGAGGGGATGACTATGATGTGAGGATCACGTGTGTTCACGGAGTGTTAATACTTTGCTCCGGTACTCTATTAAAAGGAGTACCTTAATACCAGTAGTTTTCCTTGAGGCCCCGCTACAACGGGCTGGTAGGACAAAAGATGTTGTGCAAGTTTCTCATTGCGAGCACACATGACTAAATAGGAACATACGCCTATGGTTATATTATGCTAGGATGCTTTTATAATTATTACTTGCAATGCCTATGTCTTTCTATTGCATGGACTCTCTCATTCATGCAGCGCCCGTTCATCCATCCCTGTGCCTACAATATTTTAATCATGTTGTCTACTGCAATCATCGCTACTGCTGTTTTTATTTCGCTACTGCTGTTACTTCACTACTCCCACTGCCAAACTGTTACTACTGATAAACTGTTGCGAGCAAGTCTATTTTCAGGTGCAGGTGAATTGACAACTCACTTGTTAAAGCTTATAAATATTCTTTGGCTCCCCTTGTGTCGAATCAATAAATTTGGGTTTTACTTCCCTCGAAGACTGTTGCGATCCCCTATACTTGTGAGTCATCACACCTTGCCTTCCATAGTGCAATATTTGAATCATTTGCCAATGAAGAAGAAAAACCAAAACATGCTTCATACATTGGGTCACACGACATGTAAAGGGACTGTCCGCAAACTAAGTCTAGTGTGCAAGGAATATAGCACACACGACTAAGTTTGAGGGCAACATATTGCCTTCTATAGTGACATATTTGAATCATTAGCCAATGCATAATTGATGTACATGGTTGCATAACACCACTGAAGAAGCAGAAACATGCAAAGCAATGTAACATATACTTCATAGTATGAGGACATATGGAAGATATCTTTGATCAGAACAAATGACATGGTCATGTTCAGTCATGCCATATGTTTAGATCAATCATCTCATACATTGTATGATCCCTGGATATAATCATTGGCCTAGTTCAGTCACAAACAACACAAGTACCGGTTCAAATAGAGGGTAGAGTACATTACAGATGCTACTTAATGTACATTACAAATTCTACTTAGTGCATATTACAAATGATACTTAGTTCAACAATTAGCAGAATCTCCTATATTACATCTCTAACACATTCATCACTCATCACAAATAGCCCTACTCCTCTTGAGCTTTTTCTTGCTTTGGAAATTCAGTTTGAGCAGATCGTATATGTGATACTCTAACTTTCTCTTTTTATCTTTAAGACCATGTTTTTCGGCCAGCAACACCTTTCTTTCTGCTTCCCATTCATGTTTCTTAGACCTCATAATTTGTGCTTGAGTTCTCCGCATATTCTTGAGCATAACAACATCATTCTTCAACTCATCCAGCTTGTCTTGCTCTCGGGTCTGAACAGACTAGAGCTACTCAGCTTATCTTTGGCACAACAATCATAACATGCAAAACCCCAGCAGAAAAAATCCTTTCCCGCTTTGCATGTACAATAAAATCATACATTTTGACCAATCTCAGTCTGAACAAACTAGGGATATGTGGTAGTTTAAGGATATTGAGCCATCAAAATAACAAAAATGAGATTGATTCGACAAGTCTCTCTAAAGTTTGATTTATAAAAGGTAGAGGATAATGGTCCTTTATAGTTTCTTTGTTTATTTTTCTAAAATCGATACACGTTCTATATCCTACAGTTGGTCTAACATGAATCAGTTCTTGATTTTCATCTGGTTCAACAATAAATCCTCCTTTCTTAGCAACACAATAAACTCGGCTAACCCAATCACTTTCTTTCACAAGGTAAATAATGTCATCATCTAATAACTATATTATCTCTTTTCTTACCTCTTCATTCATTTGAGGTTTTAGTTTCCTTTGGAAATATGCTACTGGTTTGGCTCCTTTTCTAGCAATATTCGATGAGTGGCTATAGTGTGGTTTATCCCTTAAGATTGGCTACTGAACACCCAAAAAAGTCTTGCGGTGCTTGCTCAAGATCACCACGAGTCTGATTCTCTCTTCCTCTAAAAGGTCAATACTATAAATGGTACAATAATTTTTCTATGTATGCTATATTGTAATGCACCAATATTACATATTCCTGCAATGTTAGATTAGTTAGCCTAAAACGTTAGGTGTATTCTAGAAAAATGTTGCAAAACTACATAGCTTTTTTTTAAAATGCTACATGTCCATTAAAAATATTACACTGAGACTTTTTTCCAGCGAAACCGGCTGTACCTACAACTGCATGGCTAACGTTTGCGTAAAAATAAAGCTGACCAACATAATCTTTCATGTAAAAGGATTTGCACTGTAGGAGTAATAAAAAGTTGCACAACACTATTTTCTCCTCCCCTACTCTCGCTCTACTACAATACCCCTTGAGGGGCTCTCCACTTTGATCGAGCCGCCGACAGCTGCTCCGTCGGATTAGCTGGCCGGAGCTGGCCTAGGTTGGCGTCGGAGTAGTTTAGGGCTTAGATCTATAGGTGTTCTTTGTTTTTCGGCGCTTGCCGGAGTTTGGGCGTTTTCCCTGTAGAGGAGGCGGAGCTCTGGGTCCTGGCCACTGGATTCATGGCGTTTTTACGGTTTATGCTTCCGTGCTGCTGCTTCTTTGGTTGAAGCACAACTTCGTAAGTGGCAACGCCGCCTTGAAGAATAAAGTTGTGGCTCCAAGATCTCTTCTGCTCGGATCTGGCTACGATTTGGATGAGGTCTCAACCGACCGTGGTGGCGAGGGGGAGCGTTGTTTAGGAATAGGAAGGTGTTCTATTGCTTCTCCCCTGGCCGGCCGTGGTGGCGAGGAGGTGGTGAGGAACGGTGCGTCGTTTTTGGATCTGGGAGCTAGATCTTGTTCTTCCCGTTGATGCTGCTCTCGTTCCAGGAGCTCTCGGTTGTTGTCTTCCCTAGCTTGCCATGGTGGCAAGGAGGGATTCGACGGCATCATGGCTTTTCTTGCTGAGCTGCCTCGACATCTACCTGAGTGGTGATATGGATCGTTGCTCTGCAAGATCCTTGGAGCAGAACACATGGCGTCGCTGTTCCGCGTCGTGATCCTTGGTCGGAAGGGCGACCCGATCTCAACCTCCATCATGGAGGCCTTCTTCGAATATCTGCCTCGGAGCTCGACGACGTGCTATCTCCAAGTGGTTCGTCCCCGGTGACAGTTCATCGACCGACAACAAAGATTCTTCACCGGAACACGGCTTTCGAGCACTCAACCCTCGAATCTCGGCGGCGACGCCTTGAAATCACCGACGACTCTCAGGCACTGGATTGCTTTTTATGTTTTTGTGCTAGAGTGTTTTCTATAAATGTGGAGGCTCTTATCTCAAATTTCTTGGTTCTTCGTGCGGATGATGCAAAAGGCCAGTCTGTAATTTGTACGCGCACGTGGTTAATGGATCTCTTAGGGTCTTTCTAGGCTTGTTCAAAAAATATAAAATAAAAAGCTGGCGTTTAAATCAGAACCTACCCCAAATCCAAACTTTGATGTTTTGCCGTCCCATAAATGCTGTCGAGGGCCCACGTGATGAAAAGGTCATTCACATTTGCTTGCCGGACTCGTCGGGAACTTGGACGGGGACAGCCGGACAGCCTGTGCCACTGCTGCACGGGACCCACCGCCAGCATCAATTCATGATCCCGACACACCTCCGCTCCTATAAGTTGGCGCATCAAACACACACACGGAAATCTCCTCTCTCTCTCTCCTCTCGCTCCCTCTAATAAACGCGATAAAAATCGACCAAGGATTCGGGAGGACTTCCGCCGTCGGGGAGGGGAAGAGATGGGGGCGGCCGAATCCGTGCCGGAGACCTCGCTACACGAATTCACCGTCAAGGTACCAAGGATCTCCCTCGCGGAATCCCCGCACGATTTCTTCTTCTCCTTCTTCTCCAATTCATTTGGGGGGAATTTTTTTGGGAGCAGGATTGCAACGGGAAGGAGGTGTGCCTGGAGACGTACAAGGGGAAGGTCCTCCTCGTCGTCAACGTCGCCTCCAAATGGTCCGTACCCGTCTCCTCCTCTCCGTGGCTGGCAGTTTCGCACCAATTCTCTGCTTCGTGTTGGCGTGTCGGGTACTGAAACTTGTTTTCTGTGATGTGATGCCAACAGCGGGTTCACGGAGACCAATTACACGCAGCTCACGGAGCTTTATCAGAAGTACAGGGAGAAAGGTCAGCTTTCCCTTTCTGGTTTATTTCATGTACCTTCTAGATTATGCCCAAACAACCAGAGGAAGATGCGTGATACCGATGCTTGTCGAAATCATAGGATGTAATTTTTCTGGAAGAAGTGGACTTGGAATCAATTGGTAGATGCTATAAAGGAATAAATAACGGGCTTCTTAGCTTCCCTTCTGTGACAAGTGTCATTTTAGCTTTAGCTTTGGTATAACACAAACGTCGCACCAAAGCATAGGAAGTGCATGACCCATAGTAAATGTATACAAGTCCACCTTGGTAATTGTCCCGTGTCTTTTATTTTCTGTAATACCGACAGTCACATAGATATTCTGCATCCAGTGGTATGTTGGAAACTGAAACATCCATTTCTTACAACTTCCCCGAGGAGAATATAATTGGCACTTTAACTGATCCAGTCTGAACACTTTCTAATGGAACATTTGGATATTTAACTTGGTAGAGAGTTTTTGGAACTAAGCCAAGGGTTTGAGAAATCTCAAACGATTCATTTCCCAGTATGTTGAACTATTGAATTGCTTCCACTAATATATGCTAGAAGTTTGCTTTCTTGTGGGGTTTTCCCTGCAAAAAAAACACAAAAGCTTTGCATCTCGCTGCACTGATAGAAAGAAGTTATAATCCAACACCCAAAAGAAGTCTAGCATCCCCTTAAGGTTAAGAAAGCCAAAATTAACTCAGTAAAAAAATCGAGGTCTTTGGTTCCTGCTAGGCTGATGAGGGAGCCCTGACTTCATAATGTCAACAAGCAGGGGACTAACTGGCTGGGTGTCTTAGAAGATGCATGCACTCCACTGCTGTCATGTTGTGAGCTGCATTAAAGAAGATAAAGCCTTCCGCTGCTCAATGGGCATTCTACCGAACCATATCTGACCACAGATCGGTGAAGTCTTTGCCAGCAGTGTGATCGGTAAAGGAATAAATAACGGGCTTCGTAGCTTACTTTCTGTGAGAAGTGTGATTTTAGCTTTAGCTTTGGTGTAACACAAACGTCACACCAAAGCATAGGAAGTGCATGACCCATAATAAATGTATACAAGTCCACCTTGGTAATTGTCCTGTGTCTTTTATTTTCTGTAGTACCGACAGTCACATAAAATATTCTGCATCCAGTGGTATGTTGGAAACTGAATCATCCATTTTTTACAACTCCCCTGAGGAGAATATAGTTTGGCACTTCAACTGATGCAGTCTGAACACTTTCTAATGGAACATTTGGATATCTGGCTTCGTAGAGGCTTTTTGGAACTAAGCCAAGGGTTTGAGAAATCCCAAGGGATTCATTTTCCAGTATGTTGAACTATTGGATTATTTCCACTAATATATCCTAGAGGTTTGCTTTCGTGAGGGTTTTTCCCTGCAAAAAAACACAAAAGCTTTGCATCTCGATGCACTGATAGAAAGGAGTTATTATCACACACCCAAAAGAAGTCTAGCATCCCCTTAAGGTTAAGAAAGCCAAAATTAACTCAGTAAAAAAAATCGAGGTCTTTGGTTCCTGGCTTCCTGCTAGGCCGATGAGTGAGCCAGCCAGCCAGGGGACTAACCGGCTGGGTGTCTTAAAAGATGCAGGCGCTCCACTGCTTTCATGTCCTCCGTGTTGTGAGCTGCGTTAAAGAAGATAAAGCCTACTGCTGCTCAATGGGCATTCTACCAAACCATATCAAACCACAGATCGGTGTAGTCTTTGCCAGCAGCCGAGTGGCTTCCCCTAATTTCCTTTATAAGGCCTAAAAGTTAAGCGAAGCATGGCAGTTTGCTCTTCCCACTTATCGTGGTGATCTAGCTGCTTACACTCAGTGGTTTGATGATGATGCTCCATGCTGCTGCTGTTCTCACTTCCAGTGTTGTACCTCAGTTTGCCTCTGAGTTTATGGGCCTCGGTACTGTCTCCGAGATGTGGACTCATCTTCGCCAGCGCTATCAGCCCTTTGGTGATGCTCTCTACTTGTCTGTGCTCCGCAGAGAGCTCTGCTATCTGGCTCGCCAGCCCGACTCTCTTCGCTGATACCATGTTATGAACCATGTTATGATGCGACTTGTATTACCAGGGGGGGGGGGGGGCAAAGGCCACAATATATAGTACAAAAGACTTGAGGCATAAGAATAGTAAGCCTAGACAAGTACGGACTCATAGAAACCTAGACCAATACTAATACTCCTTAACAGCTACCACCCACGTGATACATAATTCTGGTCAATGGAAGTGCTCATCGTCAAATGGCCCTTCATATTTTCATCTATGAATAGAATAAATTGCTGCCATTGCATGAACTTCCATTCTTAAATGATTATAGCATGCCAAGCATTTCTTGTGAAGTTCAAGTAAGTATGTAAATTTATATGTGGGTACTGATGTACTGTTATGAAGAATAAATCTTCTAGAACTTAACGGAAACTTATAGGGACAGATTGATAGTCCTGAATTCAGCAGTACTAAGCTCATTTACACACTTTCATCAAATATTACTCTCTGTGAGTTCAGCATATAGGTAGCGAATGAATTACCTCTTACTGTGCTAAATAAGACAATTTGGTTTGATTTGGCTGTCAGTCTATTGCACTTAAGCTGTTGTATAGTTTATTGATCTTCTTGGATAGGATGAAAACTAATCTTTGCTTCCAAAACGGCCAGACTTTGAGATCTTAGCATTCCCCTGCAACCAATTCTTGCGACAAGAGCCAGGCAGTGACCAGCAGATAAAAGACTTTGCTTGCACAAGATTCAAAGCTGAATATCCAGTTTTTCAGAAGGTAAGAACCATGCCTGACCTGCTTGACTGTCAAGAAGCTTCTCATATTTTTCCACTATTGAAGCTCTCTTGGTAATTAGAACATACTCTCTCTGTATACCAAACTAATTGAAGTTCTAGTTTTGTCCTAAGTACAACATCTCTTTGACCAAGTCTACAGAAAAATGTGTGAATATCTATAACTTCAAATATACACATAGGACAAAATATTTTCTACGATGAATGTAACAAAATTAATTTGGTGTTGTAGATGTTGATTTCATAAAATTGGTCAAACTTGAAGAAGTTTGACTTAGGACAAAGCGAGAACTTTAATTAATTTGGAGCAGAGGGAGTATATGGGACAGGTCATGCCTAATGGTTTAAGACATAGCAAGTTCGGATTTGAGTTCATGTGGCAGAGCCAAAAATTAAACATGGATATGAATTGTTTTGTTGCTTCCACTAACTAGGCAATGTTTAAGTTGCTTTTGCAAAATGTGAGTTTGGATATATTAGGTTAGAGTTTCTTGGTTTGGGATATTATCAATAGCCATCACCTAAGCATAATTAATTGCATAACTGTTGTTTATTGGGAAAAGGCTCAATATTTGACTTTGAATTTGCAGGTGCGTGTGAATGGCCCAGATGCGGCACCGCTTTACAAGTTTTTGAAAGCTAGCAAACCTGGTTTGTTTGGTTCAAGAATCAAGTGGAACTTTACCAAGTTTCTTGTTGATAAGAACGGAAAAGTCATAAACAGATATGCAACTGCGACTACTCCGTTTTCATTTGAGGTATTTTCCCCCTCCCTCCCTTTCGTATCTTGTACTTTTTTTCTTACACATTAGTTTCAAATTTGCAGAAAGACATCCAGAAGGCGCTTGAGGGGGAACATATTCCTGCCCGCTCCGGCTCGCAGAAGGCACCTGAGGGGGAAAATATTCCCGCCCGCTCCGACTCGCAGAAGGCGCCTGAGGGGGAAAATATTCCCGCCCGCTCCGACTCGCAGAAGGCGCTTGAGGGGGAACAGAAGTAGGCTCTTGCAGAAGTATATCATTGTAATATCTAGGCCTCTCCCTGGCAGTGAACTAATGTAATATTTCCATCGGTATGAACTTTATGCTTACATATTTGTGATTTTTGTTTATGTACATGTAGGAAGCTACGTAGACACCAATTTGTTTGTACCGATATCCCCTGACTTGTCCATACCGGTATCCTGTGGCTTGTCCTTTTCTTTTTCATTCGTTGAGGAAGTTGAGACACTGAATGACTAATTATATACAGTTAATGTGAGTTTTGTGTTTGTGCTCTATTCATGTTCCAAGTAATGCTTCATAACCATGCTGCTGGACCGCCTGGCTGTTTTGGATGCTTTATTCTTTTCAGAATCTGGTGGATAGAGCATATTGCATGGCCATATAGTGATTATCAATATGAATCTTTCAACGCCTGTGATCAGGTCCTGAAACTATGTCAAGACGGTTTTAGGTCAGATAGCATAACATCACATAGAAAGGGGACTTTAACATAGTTTAGGTCAGACAGCATATGCCATAGGATAACTTGAGGCAGAGAACATAAGAAATACTGTATAAAATCCTTGGGGCAATGATGATGCCCAGGTTTCTGAACTGAAGAGAAGGAACATTTGGACACAACTGTTAGCTGTTTTGCAACAATTGGTTCTATCAACTTCTCAAGCACCCCAAAAGGGAATGCCAAGTAAAAAACAGCTTCTTCCGTCAAGGAAGATATAACATCACTAGCTAAAGTTTTTCATTACTCTACAGTCTACAGGACAACTAATAGTCCAGTAGAAAAAATTGCAAGATATGGCTCGCTACACAATGCGATTGCATGTGAGTCAGCAAAAGAGAAGAAAGCATGAGATTTGATACACCAGTTCACCAACCCATAAAAGAATCTCCAGGATAAAGCTGCACCAACCGCGAATACAGGTGGAATGCCTCAGACTTTAGTAGAAGCATCTTCCTGCAGGGGCGCGACCTCAGAGCTCTTGATCGCGGCCAGCTTTTCCGCCAACCTTTGCTCCAATGCCCTCTGACCCCTTTCTCTGCAGTGAAAAAAACAAGCAGTCAAACAGCCAGTTGAACGGGATTGAGCATTGCAACCATGTTCGTGACCTACAGGGTAGCTTAATTGATACTTAAACACAAAACACCAACAACTTAGTGGGCAATACACAGGAGTTAGTTGCTTGGGAGCTCCACACTGGAGCACATCATTTTAACTAGGTGTAGGGGGGGAGACAAATTACAGAATTTAGTAGTTGTTATATCCTCGATAAGCAACAGAAGGGGTATAAAACTATAATTCCTAAGTTTGTACACACGCAGTTCCATAAAAGCAACAGTGAATGCTCACAGTTGCAAATAGTTGCACACTTTGACTACATACATAGGAGGATCAATAATATTATTGAAAAAGGAGGATCAATAATAGGGAACTCATACCTCCTCCGGTTTGCCATAATGGAGTCTGAGCCAGGCAATAGTTCATCCAATGCATCTTTGGCTTCAGATCGTCCACAAAGAAGCTTATAAGAAATGGAAGCTATTGGGTCCAAAATTGGCCTGCAAGTTTTGATAGATCAACAAGTATGTTTTACAGATGTGGTACAGATAGTTCTGGGTCCGAGAGATTCTTTGAAGAATAAATCATCTCAGCTCAGAAAACAGATATAGGTCAGATTATATCTTTCAGGCATCCGCCTGTATCGCTGGTTAAAAAATCTAGAATATTAGCCCTTTTATTTATAGAGAATCCAAGAAGAGATTCCTTACACCTATTTAAAGATCCCCTATTAATTCCTTTATTTTAATAAGGAAGATCACTTAGACTAGGGAGACATAACCGATGAACTGATTGCTGATTGATGGCTGTGTGCGTTATTGGGGCTAAGAGTCTCCTATAGCTTACCGAGTGGAAGGGTAATTTCTCTTGAACATTTTCAAACTTTTCTTTATCTAAATTTGTAAGTTTAGTCAAATGCTATGTTTAATCTACGTGGTATTCTAAAATATTTCAAGTATTTATGGAAATATCATGTAATCGGTTTGCACATCGTATGATTTAGAGCAAATGTACAGTTTCTAAGATCGCTAGGGCAAAGTTAGTACTACCTCAAAAATTCAGGGAAGAAGCTTGAGAATGCGAACTCATCACTTGGGTCCCCTTTTAGGCCTGCTTCCAGCCTCTTTTGGTAGTAACGCAGGTAAATCCAACTCGTGTAGATGCCAAACAGTACGATTGGAAGGTAAAACATTGACTCCTTTAGGAAGAAGCTTACAGAAACCGAGATAAATGCAACAAGAGACGGAATCCACTGAGTAAAAAAAAAAATTAGACGTCAGGAAACCCATGCGATTGCAAATAGAGAAACCAATCGGACGAAATTTCTCTCTAACAATAATTGTGGAAATCACCTTTGCTTTTATCTTCAGCAGAAAAAGATCAAGTTCCTGATCAGGTATAATTTGCTTGATGCCCACCAGGAATCCTGAAAGTACTCCATAGAATCCAGAAAGAGGTGTGTAACTGCAGAATGAAATGGATGCTAATGTCAAGATTCATGGGTAACCAAGTATGGCAAGTAAATCAGTAATAAAATAACATGAAGGTTCATCATTAAAATGCCATATTGCTGCATCTCTACAAAACATTGCACGCAAAGCTAGATTCCCAGATTCTTGCATATCAGTTACGATATTATCATGAGGAACAACCGAACAAGGATAGGTAGAACCAGCATTCAAGCTTTCAAATCAACTAGCTAGGTAACACTACTCTAAGAATTCAAGCATGGGTGAACGTAGTAATCACAAATTTGTTGATCCAATCTGCACTCATGAACATATGGCATATTTACGGAACAGTTTCAAGACGCAGCACTGTTTTTTCCATTATCATGAGTGATGTTTTATTTTCTAAAATAAAGCATCAACTAATATAAGAAAGTATTTTACTGGTGAGCTGTTACAGTTGTTCACTTACAGGTAGATCTCCTGCTGTGTTAGGTAGTACAAAATGACAGCAGTTACAAAGACGCAGAATGAAGTCGAAATGTTGACAATGAAAATGAACTGTAGCAACTCCTTGGCACCCCATAAAGGCTCCAATAACTTCCCAAATAAAAGAAGACCAACTATGCTCACAATGACCTGGAATGGCGCCATTTTTGTCAGATAAGGTTGCAATTGCACTAAAGCAGTGGACAAATAATATTCAACAGATGACGTAGTGGTGTGATAAGTGTCCAGGTTAAAGAGCATACCATAACCAGCAGACTGGAAATTTCTTTAATAAAGGGAGGTGTCAAATGTCAACACACAGCATCATGACATGACATGTATTTGACATACAAATTAAGCTCAACATAATATTCTACACAAAAACTTCGTCTAGTACCATCTGCTTATATTTCCATTTCTCATTTTGTTTTTGAAGGCTTAGTTCCATAGACACAAGGTTTAGAAAACACAGATAGACGGAAGGGGATTATAACTTTGACAAATAAAACATGCTCAACAGATAATTCTACTCCAAAATTTCTTCGTTACCCTTTTCTTACATTTTCATTCCTTATTTCTTCTGAAAGGTTTAGTTCCATAACGATAATTTTAGAGAAAGCGGACGCACGAAAGATTATTAGGTACAAAATAACATATCAGAAAACATGCCCGATTATATATGAGGAGCAAAGAACCTACCCCTGGAATTGTTTGCTCAACATAACCAGCTGTCACGAGGTTCCAACCAAATGGGATCGTCCTGTAGAAATACAGATCCAGTTAATCACTAGGAAACAGTCATCCTGATTATCCATTTTCGTTTCATGAAAATGGGAACTGCAGCTATACATTTTAATTGCGACAATTCAGCTCACAGAATGGAAATTTAAATTTTCATCAAGGAGCCAAATCATATTATTGAGACTAATCACTAACTGTTGCCTTAGGCATTCAAACTGGACAGAGCATGTGCTAGTAGTACAATTTCTTGCAATGCAGGCAGCAGAACCCAGTTATTAAGAGTCGAAAAAAAAAGTTAAACTGATCTGGTGGGTTGGGGTTTTAAATAGGTTTATGTGGGCACCTGGCGGGGATGAGGGCAAGATAGGTGGCAGCTGAAGGGAACATCTGGATCGAAACGTGGCCGAGGAACAGGACGACAGCGAGGCCCTTGCATAGCTTGGTGAACCCGGTGAAGATGCCCCCCTTCTGCATTGGTGAAACCAAGCACATACCAATTAGCCGCAATCTAGTTGTCACAGCAAAGGGAATACCACGGCACACTCCTAGTATCATCCGAGAGCTCGAGGAGCACGCGCGATGGAGCCCTCCTAGGAGGGAGAGCAGGTGAAGCGGTAGACCAGCAGACGGATTTGAGAGACAGAGATCAAGATGGGATGGAGTGGTGGTGCGGCTCCATACCGGTGCTGGGGGTGAGGCGGAGTCGCTCATCGTCGATAGGCGGCGATCTTCCCTTCCCGACACCGACGGTCGCCGGTCGCCGACTGCGGCTCGGGAGGAGAACCGGTTGGCGGCCCACGGATCTAATTAAGCGGTGCAGACGCTGTCCCGCTAGCTGGTGGTACGACGGGCTCTCGAGGAGTGATCGGCGGCAATGTCTCGCCGGCGGAGGAGGTGGTGCGAACCACCCCAGCTCTCCCCTGGGTTTTTATATGGGTTCGGTTCACGCCGACTAAAACTAGTAGTGCGAGTAAGTGGTCCAGTGGACCAAGATTTGATTTGACGGTCCGTCGTGATTTCGTTGCGTCCAAACCCGATGCACTCAGGCAGTGTGCCTTCACAGTTCACGCGCTCAATCTGCGCTGTTGCATCGGGCTGGTACCGGTGGAGAACCGCCCGCCGCGATTACGAGCCACGCAGCACGCGCACTAGGGACAAAAGTTGGGCGCAATTCGTTCGTTTTAGGCCGAGCATCACAGAGCCATCAGCTCCATCGCAAACTGTTTGTAGACATAAACATGGAATGAAAAAGAGAAGCTGAGTGCTGCCACAATTATTTTTATATTCTTTGAGGAAACAAAAAGAATACAAATTTTTTGGAAACAAGAAACGAAAACAGATATTTTCGGAACCAGATACAGAGCGAACACGGTGCGGACAGAGAGGGATGCGTATGCTCGCCCGAACCAAGAGAACCCTTTAATCGTCGAAAAAAACTCAAACATTCAAACGAATCAACAAACTCGTTTCCCAATTAAATAAGGTTTAATCCCATCAACTCAATTTTAAAACATATTAGTTACATTGGCAGGCAGTGGTATTAAAAGTAAAATGAACAACTCTCCACACATTTAGCAAAAGGACAGGAAATAAAAGTTGATTAATTGATTAGTCAACATCACAAAAAAACATTTTGTACACCCATTCAAGTTCCTCTTTGCTATATTTTCTTTAGTGAGTACAACTTTTGTTGTTGTTAATAAACCACATTAAGATCTTTATTTTAAGTGGTACTTTTAGTTTCCAAAGGTATGTTTGCAAAAACCTAGTATGACCACTCATAAAGTCCACATACATAGACTTGTCGAAAACATATCGGCCGAGGAAGTCATGCGCCATGAGAATCGGTCCGGTTCATCCACGAACTGAATCTCCATTAACCTTTCAACTAAGTTCAGCCACACATGCCATTTATCTCTTGTTAAAGTTCGACAGAAATTTATATTCAGCGGCGAACATCGGAGATAGTAACTTCCTCCCGTGGCATAGCCTCTGTGGATTGAGAAATGATGGAAGGAACGATGGCGCTCATGAAGGCTTATTTAGCGACAAACTCTCCATGAACTGGCAAGATTTTCGCTGTTTCTATTTATAGTTTTGTCCATCACGGGACGTCTTAGCCAACACAAAGGCTTTTTTTTTCACCAATTCCGTATCTCGGCTCAATTAGCAGGGGTACCCAGGAAAGACGTATAGGGAGTTGCTCTTCAAAATTCCCTTTTCCCTACCGTGCTCAACAAGGGGTTTTACATCCCACACCGCCCCAATTCTCATTCGCTTGGTCGAATTCCCATAAACCAACCACACTATCGGGTTCGATTTTCAGGCCTCCGTTCTCGAACCTACCAGCAACGACATCCTCGCCATGAGTGGGTCGTTGGGTGCAAAGATACTTAAATCATCACATTTATAAAATTGCCAAACTGTTCGAGGGCTTGAGGGCCAGCCATACGAGAGTGAGTCAAATTCTGTTTTGGTTCTCGGTTTGGTTTAGGCCCCTCTCAGAGGAACGATTCGGCCATCTCCAATGCCTTACCCATTTTATACCTAAAATCAATTATAAGTAGACCAGATATAATATTTTCAAGGAACATTTGTGCAACACTTTTGCACCATACCAAAAACTGGATACCATCATTTTTTCTCTTCTACTACCTCCATTAGTGATTATAAGGCCCGCTCGAAATTCTAGCACAATTTTCACCATAAAATTAACCAACAAACTATAATTTATATTTCACTAAAATTACATTCGTTGGAAACTTTTTAAAAATATGAATCCAATAGTATAATTTATGTAACATATAATTTTACGTTAAAGTTGGGCACAAATTTCCGAGTGGGTCTTAGAATCCCGAACGGAGGTAGTATTTCTCCTCTATGGCTGCATATTTAATTTGCATTAACTAAAATTTCATGACATGATAATTAAAACTTCCATCTTTAGGCATAGCACAATTAACAACACTTTAAATCCACAATTTTGAATTTCGCATTCAAATATAAGCATGTATCCACAATCATAGTGGAGAAATCAAGCTCTCAAAAGCAAACAGTCGCTCGTTCACACCATTTCCTCCATTGCCACCCATAGTCCCTCTGAATCCTCCAAAACCTCCACAGCCACACATGAACTCTAGAATTTAATTTTTTATTTTATCATATCGAAGCGAAGAACACCAATTTAGTTTGTTTTGTTCGAGACTTCTGTTGTTTCTGCTCCCATTTCCCATCGTATTGGAGCAAGGCACAACAACAGTGCAAACCAGAGGACTTTCCGACCCTTTCACCTTTCTTCTCCGATTTTACTTTTCAATTCAGGAATCAGTATTTAATTTTGTTTAAGATTTGGGGATTGGGGAATGTAACCCACATCGTTAATTTATGCCAGTAATTAATCTCATTCGGTTAATTTATGCCGATGATGAATTGTTGAGAACAAATTTGTTCAGGGTGGGATCAGTGAACAATTGGTGTGTACAAATTTGTTATATATGATCTTTGGTACAGTTACTTCAATTCTGGATATAAGTGTGCGTGTGTGTGTGGGTGAGGGGGGGGGGGGGGGGTGTGCTCTCTCTTAAGACCGAACGAAACGAAAAGATCGGTCCCTCGATACACACGCGACACGTCCCTCGCTCGGTAGGAAATCTTCTGGTCCACTAGCTGGCGCTGCATGATGGTCCATTGGTCTTCCTTGCCCAGCCCGAAAAGTGTCCCAATCCTGCTTTGCTTAAAAAGAAGATAGATACAGGTCTGCAGCGCTACTGCTTATTTCTTGCTAGTTTTATTTTTATTTTTGCCGGAAACACATGATTTTATCATAGTAATCGTTTGTTCTTTCTGTTAAAATAGATTATATTTTTTTTTGTTGTAAATGAACCTGGAGCGAAAAAAATGTTTCTATAAACATATGGTTTTTTTGCTGTATTTGTTTATGATTTTTATTAACATATTTGGTGATTTTTGTTGTAAATCAATCTCAAACAATTTTTTTTGCTTAATTACTTAATTGTAGCATTACTTATTTTTTTAATTTTTTTGTTGTAACAGTCCGTGATTTTTGTAAATATTTATGGATTTTTTTTGTTGTTGTGAAGGAACTTAGAGAAAAAATCGTAATTTTTTTATAATAGTCCGTGCTTTTGTAAATATTTATGGGAATTTTTGTCCTGAAGGAATCTAGAGCTAAAATTGTTGTTAACCACTTATATTTGTAGCATTACTTTTTTACAAATATTGGGTTGATTTTATTGTAATGGGGTAATTTTTTGGTACACGGGGTGATGATTTTTGTTGTAATAATTTGTGTTATAGGCTAATATTTTCACGGTGGCATATTTAACGTAAATATTGGGATGGTCAGGGCCGAAGTAGTATACCCCTACACTGAAGTGGTACTGGACCGCGGGTTAATTTTAGAAAATCAGAGGTGGTAAATGCAAACATTGTTGTGGCAGTTTTTGGACGTCGGATCGGGATCTAATGGCGCAAAGAGCAACCGATTTTCTGCCCAGATCGGGCGACCGAGGGCTAGCGCTGCCCCTTAAATATGCTCCGGGGTTAGCAAGAATCTAAGGACTCCTTTAATTCATAGAATTTGTATAGGAGTTGTGTAGGATTATATATCCTATAGAAAAATTTCAGTTGTTGATTCATAGAAACATATCTTATAGGGACTAATCCTATAAAAATCTTATAGTGCCTATAGAAAAAAAATTAGATCATACCTCGTACAAAATTTCTTTGCTATAATCAAACAAACTTCACTTTTCCATGGGATTCAACTAAATATGTCATTTGATTCATATGCCTTTTCTATTTCTATAATGTTTATATCCTATATATCAAAGGAGTTGGTTGCTGTCCAGAAGAATCATCCGTTGGGAGATGATGCGAGGTAGCCGAACGCAGCAAATTTACCGGCTCCGGTAGGTACAACAGTGATGACGTCATGCTGACATCACCCATGTGTTGACCAAGTTTCTAAAAATTTGTGAAATATGTCTAAAATTTGTGAAACATGTTTGAAATTTGTGAAAAAATATTTACTATTTAAAGTATATTTCACAAAGTTTCACAAATGTTGCTCATGTGTTTATGAAACTTGTGAAACGTTTTCTACTATTCAAATATGTTTCAATTATGTTTCATTTTTGTCAAAAAGGACATAAGTAGTCTCACCAATCTCAAAGATAATCTGTGGTAGATGATACTCCTACACATACATTTGCCTTTAAAAATGAGTTTTCCCGAGGTAGCCCACATGCATAGGAGAAAAAGGACAGAGCCTGGCTATGAGGAGAGAGAGGAAGATAGATAAATAATAATGGAACTGCCTGGCACATAAATCCAGCATGTATCCCACCTAATTACATAAAGATAAAGACTAGAGTAAAGTTGGAGTGATCTCAATCTCTGCAACGTTTATCTTTGAATCGATTGAACTGTGTAGTGGGTAGATGGTAACATGGTCCATAACACCTCCAGCAGTTCCGCCCAAGCAGCCAGCCAAAACAATGCAGAGCTGCTGAAAAACAAAGAAACACCATCTCACACTAGCACACGCTGAAGACGACAGAGAGAACCAAACAACCATTGTCTCTCCCGGAAGCGCATGTGTCACTCGGCCGCATCTTGTTCTTGTGTCGCGCCCACCTGGAAACACCTGACCAGATCACGGATGTTGGCATTGGACGAACCCCCCTCACTCATGGCCGCCCTCGCTTTCACGGCGAGCTCGCGCGCCCGGCGCCGCCTCTCCTCGCCATCCTCCCCACCGTCCATGGCGCTCCTCACCGCGGCCTCCACTGTCTCCCTCCTCACAACTATGTCCTTGTGGTCCACCTGGAACACCACCGGCTCCTTCACCCCGACGCTGACGCCGATCCCCAGCACCTCCACCGCCATCTTCTCGTTCAGGAACTGGTCCGTGAAGTGCGGCCACGTCACCACCGGCAGCCCCGCCGCCACCGCCTCCAGTGTCGAGTTCCAGCCGCAGTGTGTCACGAACGCGCCTGCCGCGCGGTGTGACAGGATCAGCGCCTGCGGCGCCCACCCCCACACCAGCAGGCCGCGCCCCGCGATGCGCGCCTCGAGCTCGCGTAGAAACGCGAGCGCCGCCGCTTGGTGGCGCTCGGCGCCCTTGACCACCCACACGAACGGGTATCCCGACGCTTCCAGCCCGAGGCCGAGCTCCATAACCTGCTTCGGGTCCGCGTGCACGATGCTGCCGAAGCTGACGTACACCACGGAGCCGGGCTCCTTGTCGTCGAGCCACCGGACGCAGTCGTCGGCGCTGATGGACGCCGTGTCCCCTCTCGCAGCCAGCGTGCCGGCGTGCTGGTGGTAGAGAGATACCGGTCCCACGGTCCACACCTTCATCCCTCTGGCGGCCGCGTAGCCGGCGACGTAGTCGGGCTCCATCTCCTCGAAGGTGTTCATGACGACGCCATCGGCCTCGACCAGCGCGCGCTCCACGTCGTCCGCGAACTTCTCCCAGCCGGGCCAGCCCCGGAAGAAGCCGGGGGCCTGCGCCCTCGTAACCTCGAACCTCTTCTCCAGCCCCGGCACCACGACCGGCTCGTTGGGGTCGAGCACGCCGTCGTAGGCGTTGAACCTCTCGACGTTGTGCTGGCACAGGACGCAGAATGCACACATGCTAAAGAAGCTCAGACGCGGCACCCCGAGGCTGGACGCGAGCTCCCTGGTCCACGGGTGGCAGAAGTCGGACACGATGCAAGTCGGTGGCCGCGGCGCGTGCACACGGAGGTAGGTCTTGATCGGCCCGCTGAGGAGCGCGATGGCGGAGTAGTAGGCCAGCATGTGCTCTGGGGGCACGTTGTCCATGTTGTCCGCCCCGCCTGGCATCCCGTCGGGCAAGCCGACCGCGGCGTAGTCGAGCGGGAAGTCCACGAGGCTCACCGCCAGGCCGGACCGCCGGGCGGAGTCGATGGTGGGCCGCACCCGCGCCGCGGTTGACGGCGTCGCTACGATGGTGCAGTGCGCGCCGTGGGTGGCCAGCAGCAGCGCGGTGTCGACGGCGGGGATGATGTGCCCCTGGGCCATGAGCGGGACGAACACGAAGTGCGCCGCCGCATCATCCTTTGCTTCGTCGCCTGCTGCTTGGATGTGGTTGCTCATTCTGGCGGCTCGGATCCAATGCTGTGGCTAGCTAGTCAGCAA
Source organism: Lolium rigidum (assembly GCF_022539505.1). Taxonomy (NCBI): domain Eukaryota; kingdom Viridiplantae; phylum Streptophyta; class Magnoliopsida; order Poales; family Poaceae; genus Lolium; species Lolium rigidum. Next base: position 242,709,650 of record NC_061514.1, read on the forward strand.
TCAGCAAGTGTTTTAAAGAAGGCGAACGTGCCTTGTCGCCGGCGTCCCTGTGTTCGGTTGGTGGCGTCGACATGCCAGCCGGCCGAAGCTGGCCGGCCAGCGTCATCGGTGCATGGCGTTAAGATCGATTGACGCACCATGAGACTGCTAAGCCTAATAATATCCAAAACCAGATGCTAATCTTACTCAATCACGCTGTTTTGGCTAGAGTCGTTGTAAGTTTGCTTCGGCCGGTCTTAGCTAGTTTTGTTTTTGTGAGATGTCACCAATTGACATTAAGCTGCTAATAAGTAAAAATGTTTTCGTGCTAGAAGCCCTAGAAGTCGAACTTCTGCGCATTTGACATTTTATCATGTACGTTCCAAAAATAAGTCAGGTTTTACGATCTCCGGTGCACAACTTTGAACGCAGTTTCGCCCATTAATGTCATTTCAAATTCCTTGGCTTAATGGAAGCAAACCAGTAGACATTGCCCCTTTAATTTTCAAGCCATCCAAGAGAAGGAAGTGCAGCATTGTTCAATGATGCTTGGATCGCCAAAATTACAACGGATGAGGATTTTGGTGTTAAGATAATATGCAAGATGTATTACCGGGGGGCCAAAAGCCACAATATATAGTACATGTACAGGTGCAAATATGCAGGAAGCCCCCTAACATCTGGGGAAACTACAATATACAAATATATACATCTAACACCCCCCCTCAAACTCATGGTGGATCCACAACACTGAGTTTGGAGAGTAAGAAATCATGCTTGCGCTTGAGTACTGTGCCTTCGTAAAGAAATCCGCCAACTGCAAATCGAAGGCACATAATGAACCGCAACAACATCATCACGTATCCGAGCACGTGTGTAAAAGGCATCAACACCAATATGCTTGGTCAGCTCATGCTTGACCGGATCACGTGCAATGCGATAGCACTCGTCTTCGTCGGACAAAAGCGGAGTGGGTGTCATAACGAGACCCCAAAATCTGCAAGCAACCACCATAACCAGGTCACCTCGGCAATCAACAAAGCCATAGCCCGCAACTCAGCCTCAACACTCGAACGGGAAAGCATTGCACTGTTTCTTCGTCTTCCAAGCAACAAACGAACCACCAAGAAACACACAGTAAGCAGAAAGTGAACGACGATCCGTAGGATCATTCGCCCACGTAGCATCCGAGTAGCACTGGAGCTGGAGAGAGCTGGAACGGGGAAAGAAAAGGCGACGAGTGATCGTGCCACGAAGGTAACGAAGAACACGAAGTCAGGACGAGTGACAGCAAGATAAACAAGACTCCCAACAAGATGGCGATAACGGGTGGGATCAGGAAGAGGATCACCATCAGTGGGACGAAGCTTAACATTAAGCTCCATAGGAGTATCAACCGTGCGCTCATCCCCAAGAGCAGCACGAGCAAGAAGATCCTGAATGTACTTTTCCTGAGAGATAGAAAAGCCATCAGAAGTAGAGAAAACCTCAATGCCAAGAAAATAGCGAAGAGGACCAAGATCAGTCATTAAAAACTGATCGCGAAGACGAGCCTTAACAAAGGCAATATACTCAGGATCATCACCAGTAATGATCATATCATCAACATAGAGAAGAATAAGAGTACGTCCACAAGGAGAAGTGTGAACGAAGAGTGCTGGATCATGAAGACTAGGAGAGAAACCAGCAGCAGTGACCACAGAGGCAAATCGCTCAAACCAGGCACGAGGGGCCTGTTTGATACCATAAAGAGAACGTCGAAGACGACAAACCATCCCATCGGGAACAGAATACCCAGGAGGAGGCTGCATCTAAACCTCCTCACTCAACTCGCCATTAAGAAAAGCATTCTGAACATCAAGCTCGGGAGACGGACCGGCGGCAAGCGAAGCAACAAGCAAGAAGGGTACGCACAGTAGTCATATGAGCCACAGGGGCAAAAGTCTCATCATAGTCACGACCGTGCTTCTGCTGAAAGCCACGAGCCACAAGACGCGCTTTATAGCGCTCAAGAGATCCATCAGAGCGAGTCTTAATTTTATAGACCCACTTACACGTGATAGGACGAACACCAGAAGGAGGAGAAACAAGATCCCAAGTGCCAGTGCGCTCAAGCGCAGCGATCTCCTCTGCCATGGCAAGCTGCCATTCAGGATGATGCTCGGCATCCCGATAAGAAGTCGGCTCGGAAACAACAGAGAGACCATACTGACTAGGAGAGTAACGAACTGGAGCACGACGCTGATGAACAGGCCGTGAAGGGGGAGGCTCATCTGCAGAAGACAACTCATCATCAGAAGAAGAAGGGAAAACATCGGAAGGATCCGAAGCCGGAGAACGAGGAGTACTAGGTGGACTAGACGAACGAGAGGATGGCGCCGAAGGGGGCGCATCAGAAGTAGGAGGGAGGAGAGGAGGGACAACAGGGGGTGCATCCGGAAAAAGAAGAAAAGAAATATCATCCACCGGGTAAGTACCCGAGGTGGGGCGAGGATAGAAGGGACACGTCTCATCAAACGTGACGTCACGAGAGATGCGCATCCGACGACCAACGGGGTCCCAACAACGATAGCCCTTATGCTCATCACTGTATCCGAGAAAAACACACTCAACAGACTGAGCGGTTAGTTTGGTGCGTTCGCGAGGAGGCAGAAGGACATAGCAGATGCAAGCAAATGAACGGAGAGTCGAGTAGTCTGGAGAAGCACCAGAGAGACGCTCGAGAGGAATGCCACCCTGTAGAGCAGCGGAAGGCTGAATGTTAATGAGGTGGGCCGACGTAGCAACAGCCTCGGCCCGAAATGTGGCGGAAGAGAAGAAGCAATCATCATAGCACGGGTGGTCTCAAGAAGATGACGATGCTTACGCTCGGCGACGCCATTTTGAGCATGCGCGCCGGGACAAGAAAACTGAGCGAGGGTACCCTCCTCAGCAAGGACACCACGAAGGTGCTGGGAGATATACTCACCAGCAGAATCAGCACGCAACACGCGAATGGGTGAGGAATACTGAGTGCGGACCATGGCCATAAAACGCTGATAAATAGAGAGCACCTCACTGCGAGAGTGCATGAAAAACACCCAGGTGTACCGTGAAAAATCATCAATGAATAAGATATAGTATCGATGCCCCCCTTTCGAAGCGAAGGGAGCCGGACCCCAAACATCTGAATGGACTAAATCGAACGGTCGGCGAGAGACGAGACACACTAATAGGATGGGGAAGGCTGAATCTGTTTGCCTAACCTACGGCCACGACGGTGTAACGACCCATCTCCGAGACGGACCCCAGAAGGCCACGATGAACCAAAGACGACAGACGAGAGTCACAAAGATGACCAAGACGATGATGCCACTGCTGAAAAGAGCCGGTGACAGAGGCAACAACCGGAGGAGAACTGGCAGATGGAGTGGCAGCGGAAGGAACACGAAGCCAGTCTAACTCCCAAAGCCCCGGAGACTTACGGCTATGAGGGCCAGCTCCAACCAGGGCCTGCGTGCGACGATCCTGAACCGCACAAGACTCAGCGTCAAGAATGACACGACAACCAGAATCGGTGAGCTGGCTAGCAGAGAAAATGTTCGTCTGAAGGCGAGGAACATGAGAAACATCAGGGACAGAGAAAGAGGGAGTAGAAAGCGTGCCTCTACTAGTAACAGGAATAGAGGTACCATCAGCCGTGACAACATGGATAGGAGAAATAAGAGACCGAAGAGCAGACAGAATAGAAGACTCAGAGGTCATATGAAAGGAAGCTCCAGAATCCAGATACCACGGGGACATACCTGACTGTGTAGAAACTGGTGGTCGCGCGAGTGCCGAAGAGCCAGTCACGAGAACCAGCAGCGCCGGCGAGGAAGAGTCCGTAGTAGCGAGCGGACCACGAAGACCCCCGAGAATGTCCCGATCGGAGAGTGCAACTGCAGAAAATCCCGAAGAGCCGGCCTGGCGACGATCCTGGAAGCTGGCCGACGTAAACCGGGATCCCGCGTCCGGCGGGTGGAGGAAGTGTGGCCAGCCTTGCCACGGTAGGTGCAATGAGGACGAGGGCGGAGACTCGGACCGCGAGGCTCGCCGACGTAAGCCGAAATCCCAAGCATCAAGCAAGCGGTGAAGCTGCGCTATCTCATGCGCAGAGAGGGGCGCGACTGGAGAGGTCGACGTACAATCAGGTGCCGACGAGGAGCTATCACCCACACGCACAGAGGCCACCAAAGGGGGCGACGAAGAGCAACACGCCGATGAAGAAAGAGTGGCAAAGCGCGGTCATAACCACGTGAAGGGGCCGCGAAAGTCGATGTAGAGCGGCAGGCCGACATAGACGAAGTCGGCGAAGCGCGGGCAGAGCCGCGTGAAGAGGCCGCGAAAGTCGATGTAGAGCGGCAGGCCGACATAGACGAAGTCGGCGAAGCGCGGGCAGAGCCGCGTGAAGAGGCCGCAAAAGTCGATGTAGAGCGGCATGCCGACATAGACGGAGTCGGCGAAGCGCGGCGCGAGCCGCGTGAAGAGGCCGCAAAAGTCGATGTAGAGTGGCAGGCCGAGGGAGACAAAATCGGCGAAGCACGGCCAGAGCCGCGGGAAGAGGCCGCGAAAGTCGGTATAGAGCGGCGAGCCGACGTAGACGGAGTTGGTGAAGCGCGGGCAGAGCCGCGTGAAGAGGCCGCAAACGGCGACGAAGAATAGCTAGCAGTCATGCACGGAGGCAGCGGACAAATAACAAGAACCGAAGGTGGGCCCAGAGATAAGGCGGAATCAGCGGAAGAAGATATCGGGTAACAATGACGATAGATTTTTTTTTTTGAAGTCAACTGCACCACGCGCAAGGAGATCGATCTAACAGCACGCAGCCAGCAGCCAGCCAGGGAGCAGAAGAAGCGGCCGGCGCGCCGATCAGCACGCAGCCAGCAGCCCCGTTTCAAGCAGGAGAGAGCAGCCAGCCAGCTGATCGGGAGCAGGAGGAGCCTGGCGACGGGGAAAACAGCAGCCGGGAGGAGATCGGCCGAGCGGGAGAGCAGCCGGCGGATCGGGAGCTGAGCGGATCAGCAGCCAGCCGGCCAGATCGGGAGCGGAGCGGATCAAGTTTTGGGAAGAAGAGAAGGCAGCCGGCAGATCGGCAGCAGGTAGCGGAGCGGAGCGCACGCCCGGGAAGAAGAGAAGGCCGGCGCGGAGCGGATCGGCTGGCGAAGATGGCCGGACGGAGAGCAGCGGCCGGCGGATGAAGAACGGACAACCTAAGCTTTGATACCATGTTAAGATAATATGCAAGATGTATTACGGGCAGCAAAGCCAGCAATATATAAGATACGTATGCAGTCGCAAATATGCAGAAAGTCCCCTAACATCTGGAGAAACTACAATATACAAATATATACATCTAACATTTGGTATGGATCATGTGAGGCAATTCATAGTTCTTTGGGTTCAACAAAGGCATGTGCAACTAAGGGCTCCTTTGATTTGAAGGATAGGAAAAACATAGGAATAGGAAAGGTATAGGATTGGAATGGCATGTCTACTTGAATCCTATAGGAAGTTGAAGTTTGTTTGATTGTAGCAAAGGAATTTTTCCATGAGGTATGAGCTAATGCTTTTTTCCTATAGGAATTACACTACAAGATTCCTATAGGAATTTTTCCTATAGGATATGTTCCTATGAATCAAACAACATATATAGGAAATTTTCCCATAGGAACCAAATCCTACACAATTCCTATGCAAATCCTTTGAATCAAAGGAGCCCTAAATATATGTCCATGGTCCTCCTCCTCTCTTGGAAGGTTTGGAACCATCAAAATGCGCATCTTCCATAACAAGCATGCTCCTCCATCTGTATTGCTTGCAAAGATTAAAAAATGAGGTAAAGCTTTGGGTCGTCGCAGGAGACAAATGCTCGAGTGAAATAATCACACGAGAGAAATTTTGTGTTGTATATTTATTTTCTCTTTGTGTGAACCATGTTGTCAACAAACTTCTCATTAATTAATTGATTGGGGTAAAGCTTTTGCCCCCATTTAAAAAATGATTTTCAAAATATATACGATCATACTGTCTCTGGTAGCGCACCGAGTCATTTCTATGTCACAAACGACTTTTATCAAGGGGAGGCATTCATGATGGGGCATTGGCCCTTCACGAAATTATCCACGAGATCAAGTCTAAGAAGTTTAGAGTGGTGATTCTCCAATGGGGAGCGTCAGGCGCCCTCTAAGGATCAAATGCCCCGACCCCACGGGTCCAAAGGCCGACACTTGTCCTGCTAGCCTCCCGAATCTTGAAAATCCTACCATGAATTGTTTCTATCAAAGCGAAAAAATTGTTTCATTGTAGCAAAACCAGTTTCCATCTAAATCCTCCAAATGCTTCTATGTAGCAGAACAAAGCCCCCGCTATTGCTTCTATGCTGAAAAAACGGTTCGAAAAAATAAAATAAAAAGACCCGTCGGTCATGGACCTCGTCGGAGACCTCATCTGAGACCTGGCCGAAGATGTCATAGCAAAAAAATTATGCTATTGTAGAATTATTGCGGCATTGAGCAATTATTCACGGTAGACGTCCAAAATCGTTGTAGCATCTCGCTAACGTGTTCGCAACAAAAACACAAACAAGTTTAGAGCATTCAAAACACACCAATGTAACATTAAAAAATTGCGAGAACGAGGATTCGCAGTAGACGTCTAGAATCATGGCAGCATCGCGCTTGCGTGTTCGTATCAAACGACAGACAAGTTTGAAGCATTCACAAAACACCCATGCAGCATTAAAGCAAAACCTCGAAAGAAAATTGTTTGTACCATAGCACCTACTTCTGTGATACTCATTTGTAGCACCGGTGGTGTTCCTTTGCAGCACCGTTTCGCATCTAACGTAGCACCGACGAGGTTCATTAGCACTACCACATGTCCCTCATAACATTACTACGCCATGCAGACTACGCTCATGTCTTCCCCACCCCACGACACTACCCTCCTAGGGCTATATGATTATGCTTATCAGATCTCAAGTTTATCCCGATATGTTTCAAGGTCTTCCCTAGGAGCTTAGCAAACCTTAAGTTTATCCTAATTTGTTTCAATATCTGCCTAGGCTCAAAATAAACTTTCTCAGCCAGTGAGGTTTTAGTTATGGGTGTTTCCCAGAAGGAGCGGGACTAGAGTGGTCAATATCCTCAATTGAAAAGTGTGTTGACTTTCCTATTCTCCTATCTTGGTTTTCCTATAGTTAATTGGAAATTGACTGGCATAGTGGAAAGGCTCGGTAGACACGGTAGGGCATCATATGGATCCTTGACAGGGGTAGGTTCATGTCATATGTGGCTGGTCTAACCCTCGCAAACTTAGCCATCTCAAGCCTAACCATTTTCTCTATGGGGCAGTTTCTCTTGGCTGCACTCATGGTGGTTTTGACAAATACATGTCGCACTTCTTCTCGGAGCGTGTGGGTGAAAAACACAAATATCACTGCGTAAAATGGCTAGAATTGTGTCACCCTAAAGCCCAGGTGCTGTGGGGGTTTAAAATTCGAGAACACTATATGTGTCCCTGGTGACAAAAATATATTTAGCACATGTTCTCGAAGGAAGAAACCAACCCATGTGGTCAAAGCTTATACGAGTCAAATACTCTAGTACTGGTAACATCTTTGCCACCACTAGCCAGGGTGACTCTCAATTTCGGAAAAGCCTCAACAAAATCAAGCACATGTTCAATCTGGGGGCAAAATTCAACCTCGGTAATGGCCAGATAATTTGTGTGCAGACAGATTGGTGGCTTGGGGATACTCCACTTTGTACCCGATATCCAAGATTGTTCAATATTTGTGCCAACCTTACGATTTTGGTCACTCATATGCCTTCTTTACGATGGGCTGGCATGTTGTCTTTTGACGCTCTTTTGGCCCTAAAGAGCTAGCCCAATGGGACCTGTTATGGAATGAAATTCAAGATATCAGCCCAAGTGTGCAGTTGGACAAGGTCTCCCCTGGGCCGTTGAGTAAAGAAGGAGGGCGAGGATGAGTCTTTACCGCCAGAGGAGCGAAAGCTATGCGGCAGGCTACGCCTTGACTTGAGGAGCTCTGATGTCTACGGGAGCTTCTATTCTTGTAGACAGTGTTGGGCCTCCAAGAGCAGAGGTTTGTAGAACAGCAGCAAGTTTCCCTTAAGTGGATCACCCAAGGTTTATCGAACTCAGGGAGGAAGAGGTCAAAGATATCCCTCTCATGCAACCCTGCAACCACAAAGCAAGAAGTCTCTTGTGTCCCCAACACACCTAATAGGTGCACTAGTTCGGCGAAGAGATAGTGAAATACAGGTGGTATGAATGAATATGAGCAGTAGTAACGGTGTGTAGTTGATGGTGGTAATATGGTAGCAGTAGTAGGAATAGATCACATCAATACTATCATAGCAATAGTTAACTTCACGATCTACAAGAGATCATGATCATAGCATACGCCAAGTACTAACACGGATGCACACACTGTCACCATTACACCGTGTAGGAGGAATAAAACTACTTTAATAACATTGCTAGAGTAGCACATAGATAAATTGTGATACAAAACACATTGCAATCATAAAGAGATATAAATAAGCACTTCACTACGCCATTCATAACGAGTGAGTAAGTATTACGTGAAATATAGCCTAAGAGACCCACACGGTGCACATACTGTCACCTTTACACACGTGGGACAAGGAGTCTCCGGAGATCACATAAGTAAAACTCACTTGACTAGCAAAATGACATCTAGATTACAAGCATCATCATATGAATCTCAATCATGTAAGGCAGCTCATGAGATTATTGTATTGAAGTACATAGGAGAGAGATGAACCACATAGCTACCGGTACAGCCCCGAGCCTCGATGGAGAACTACTCCCTCCTCATGGGAGCAGCAACGGTGATGAAGATGGCGGTGGAGATGGCAGCGGTGTCGATGGAGAAGCCTTCGGGGGCACTTCCCCGCTCCGGCGGGGTGCCGGAACGAGACTCCTGTCCCCCGGATCTTGGCTTCGCGATGGCGGCGGCTCCGGAAGGTTTACGTGGGTTTCGTCCTTCGTAATAGGGTTTTCGCGACGGAGGCTTTAAATAGGCGGAAGGGCAGCCTCGGAGGGGGCACGGGGCCACCACACCATAGGGCGGCGCCCCCCTCTCGGCCGCGCCGGGTGTGGTGTGGGGCCCCCAGGGGCTTCCCTCTGCGCGGCTCTCGGGTGTTCCGGATGGTTCCGGGAAAAATAGGAACCTGGGTCTTGATTTCGTCCGATTCCGAGAATATTTCGTTACTAGGATTTCTGAAACCAAAAACAGCGAGAAAACGAGAAGCGGCACTTCGGCATCTTGTTAATAGGTTAGTTCCAGAAAATGCACGAATATGACATAAAGTGTGCATATAACATGTAGAAATCATCAATAATGTGGCATGGAACATAAGAAATTATCGATACGTCTCAAGCTCCCAAGGCGCTTCTTTTGTGCCCCGAGGTGACCATCACGTCTTCAACAACTAAAACCACCACACTTACCGCAGCCACTTATGTCACGGTTTACAGTCTCGAATTGACCAGACACCTCTCATTTCTTCTGGTCCTCAAACTTGTGCTAAGTACAATGTCACTCAAGACATAGTGGACTCTCCTTCTCGACGTGCATCGAGGAGTATAGAAGATGTGCTCTTAGAGCAATCATAGTGTTGCTAAAGGACTAATAAAATATGACACGTAATGGAAAAAGTTTTGGTTACAAATGGCTAAGTTTCCCATAGTGTGTAGATTTCCTACAGAATTCCGACATTAGGCCCGCAACAGATTGAATGTGCTTACAATTCTATTATATCGCGTTAACTTTCCATGGCCCACAACAAAGAGAGATAATATAGATAGGGAGAGAGAAAGACGTCTAATTTTTAATGGTCATCGAAATTTGTTTGTAAGAGCAGCTACTTGCTTCCACAACCTAATTTTTTGTTATGTCAATGCCCTCTAAAATGGAGGGAACCAATGCCAAAAGGCTGATAAGTTAATGTGGAGTCTGATAGTCGTGAATGGAATAGCCAAAAACTAGAAACATGTTTTGAAGATGACATTTCACTCTGTACTCTGGGTATGATTGCCTTATGTGCTCTTCACCTCCTGAGGAAACAATTGAACATCTAATTTTCCACTGTCAATTCAGCCATGAATGTTGGTCATCCCTCAACCTTGCATGGCAGCAATCTGGAGATCGATGTCAAATAGTTGAACAAGGTAGAACACAATGGACAAGACCAATCTTCATTGTTGGTGCTTGGAACATTTGGAAGGAGAGGAACAATTTTCTATTCAATAACATAACACCTGAAGTGGATTACTGGAAGAGAAGATTCAAGACAGATTTTGCTATGCTAGTCCATATAACCAAGAAAGATTTACACCCCTTCATTCACAGCCTTTCAAATAGTTTATAACTCTCAGATAGGTTTTTGCATCATTATTTATTTATTTGATAGATTCCACATACCTTTTGTAAATTCACCACTGATGTAATATCTTCGATTGGTACCCTCAGGGGTGTTTATTAATACAAAAACAGTAGGAGCCTTTCCTATTGTTAAAAGTTAAAAAAAAATGGAATAGCCCAAGATGATTTTAAGCATGCCTTCCTTCGCAAGTTAGTTAATCTAGAAAAATACAAATTTGTACCCTATTCATATAGGTTTTTTTTTTAATTTGCACATGGTATCCTCGTAGAGGGGTTATTCTCACTAAGGACAACCTTGCTAAACACAACTGGTAGGGAAGTAAAAAGTGTGGTTTTGCCATTAGGATAAGTCAATGAAACACTTATTCTTCCAATGCCAGTTTGCAAGATCAAGATGGTCAATAATCCAAATAGGTTCTATCTTATACCCATCATGTAGCGTTGGCAATATTTTTAGCAATTGGCTTAGTGAGGTGGATCATAGGTTCAGAATACTTATGAGGGTGGGACCTATTCCTGTAATTTGTTAGTTTTGGTTATGTAAAAATGATAATGTGTTTAATGAAAAAAATTCTTCTCTTATCCAGGCTATCTACGGGTGCACCACTTTGCTCCGTTCATGGTTGTCTCTTCAGCGTGCGGAGAACCATGACCTGTTTAGAGAGGTGTTCGGCAAAGAAATTTATTTCCAACATGGGTAACAGCGTAATCTCGAGATTGGGCCTCCACCTCCTTAGACAGCGATATGGTTTCACATATGCTTTTATTGTGGCTTTTCTAAAATTTTATTTGTTTGCACAATAAATTTTGAGAGGCTGTGTGCATCTTAGTTATCTAGATGTCGGGTGTAATAATTAGAAATTTTAAGTAATACCTTCATAAAAAAAGTGAGACCTTATGTGGATAAATTAGAACCTTTTTCTCTTTGTTGCTGAAAGCCTCACCAAAGTGATCAATAAAGCTGTCCAAGCTAATATGCTCCAGGAGTTCAAGATATGCAGAAACTCTCCTGGTATTTCACATTTGATGTTCGCCGATGACTGCCTCTTGTTCTTCGGTGCAAGCCAAGACCAAGCGAGCATGATAAAAGATGTAATATCTGCCTTTGAAGAGGGCTCGGGCCAGCTCCTTAGTGCTAACAAATGCTCGCTTTTGTTCAGCGATAACTGCCCCGAGCCCATCCAACAACAAGTGAGACAAACTCTAGATGTGTCCCGTGATACGTTTGAAGATAAATACTTGGGATATCCAACACCTGAGGGTCGGATGAGAAAAGGAAAGTTTCAACCATCAAAGGAACGCCTGTCCAAGAAACTTAACAATTGGGCAGAACGACTGATGTCAATGGGAGCGAAAGATGAGCTTAATAAATCTGTAGCCCGGGCCATACCCATCCATAGCATGAGTATATTCAAGCTCCCAGCGGGGTTCCACGATGATTACATGAAGCTAGTGCTGAATTTCTGGTGGGGCGAAGATGAGAAGAAGAGGAAAGTTCATTGGGCATCTTGGGATATCCTGGCGAGTCCTAAGAATCTAGGTGGGATCGGTTTCAGAGATACAAAACTGATGAACCAAGCGTTGCTTGCAAGACAGTGTTGGAGGATCATCAATAATCCCAATAGCCTATGTGCCAGGTTGCTCAAATCAATCTACTTCCCTCGTGGAAATTTCCTGGACACTGTTTTCAGACAAGATGCCTCTCCCTCGTGGCACGGCATTGAGTATGGCCTCGAATTAATTAAGGAGGGGATTATTATAAGAGTTGGTAATGGCAAGAGCGTCAACATATGGAGAGACAACTGGCTACCTAGAAATTATAATCTCAAGGTAACCCCAGGAAAAACTAACAGCAGGGTTCGCCGAGTTAATCAACTTCTTCGTAATGGTAGCAATGAGTGGAATGAAGATTTGGTTAAGAAGGTATGCTACAGCCAAGACGTCGATTGGATCCTAAAGCTGAAACTCCCGATCACCCCCTGTGAGGATCTTGTTGCCTGGCACTATGACCAATCAGGGGTGTTCTCTGTAAAAAGCGCTTACAGATTAGCATACAATTTGCAGCATGGTGTTAGGTGGTATGCAGGAAATAGTGAAAACCATGACAACACCAGAAACCTGTGGAAGCTGTTCTGGAATGCTAATGTGCCGAAGAAGGTAAGGATTTTTGGTTGGAGGGCTGCCCGTGACAATCTCGCAACCAAAAGAAATAAATTGAAGAGGACTCTCGAAACTGACGGTATATGTAATATTTGCGGAAGGGAGGAAGAAGATAGTTTTCATGCTATTGTCAGATGCACGAAATCGAGAGCACTGAGACATGAAATGAGGAAGCACTGGCAGATTCCACCAGAGCACATTTTTACCTACACGGGCCCAGATTGGCTACAAAACCTGCTGATGAATTTGAACCCAACACAAAGAAGTCAGATTTTGATGTTGTTGTGGAGATCTTGGCATCTCCGTAATGATATCATCCATGGCAGGGGCCAGGAAACAATTGCCAGGTCAGCTGCTTTCCTCATTGCCTATGACAGCTTCTTGCAGGACCCAGATCACAACCAACTTACTGCTCCAGGTTTGCCCCATACTCTATATCCATCGGCTTCTGATTTTAATGGTTCCGTTCATACCCCTAGCAGGAAGGTAAATATAATGAGCTCGGCTTGGTCTCCACCAAATGTTAATGAGCTGAAGATGAACGTGGATGCTGCCTTCTGTGCTGAGTCGGGAGAAGCTACTGCCGGAATCGCTGTGCGGGACCATCTAGGCTCGATCATCGTGGCGGCAAGCATCGTACTAGAAAGGTGCAGGGATGCAGAAGAGGCAGAAGCTACCGCAATTTGGGCTGGAATGAATCTTGCTATCCACCACAACCTGAAGCCGGTGATCTTGGAATCAGACAATGCTGTGGTTGTGGCCGCTGTGAATAGCCCAACGCCTAGTGTGTCTGCAATCTGGCATGTTTACAGAAATATTAATCTACTGAGAGATGTGCTTCCAGGCTGTATTATATCTAAGATAGGGAGAAAGGGTAATGGTGTAGCCCATGATCTAGCTTTCCTAGCTAAACGTAGCGGTGACAGCAATATTTGGCTGAAACCGATTCCTCGGTTTATCAGTGATCTTTGTAATCAAGATTCTGTATGTGGTTCTGTCATTAATGAATGAAATGTCATTCCCCTAAAAAAAAAAGAAACTGTGTCCTGCCTAGCATCCTCACATGAACAGTCTTAAGGTCTTAAGGTGTTAGCTTGAAATCCTTAGTCAGAACGTTTTACCTACTGACAGGAAATTTGACATCATCATTTACTTATTGCGATTTATGGCTCATGTTAATTGTTGGAATTAAATATTATCCAACAGTTATTGCATGCCTTTGGACTCTCGGCGTGTCACGTAGCATCATGTGCATAATAAAATTGTTAAACGTTGGGCAAGCAAGGATATTTACCAGCAAATTTTGTTTGTACTTCCTCCGTTTATAAATGTAAGATGTTGAACGACTTTTTTTGATTCACCTACTTTAACTTGTATCTAGTCTATTTTTAGTATGTAGGTTCATTTATTTTAGTTTATATCTAATCTATATTATAAGCACCTAAAACATCTTACATTTCAAACGGAGGGAGTAGTTTGCAATAAGAGGAGTTGGCATTCAACTTCACCACAACAAGAATACATGATGGAGCTCGTACATAAGACATGGACATGGAGCCTTGGCACATGGAAACTCATATGGTGCGGCGGAGCTCGATCGGGTTGGAGCTCGCATGGGCGGCCAACGACTAGCTCGGGGCAGGGAGGAAGACCGGGTAAGGCGTTCACTCTGCTCCTTTTGTATCCTCTACTAGGAAAAAATGCCCGTGCGTTGCACCGGAAAAAAAGCGCGATGCGAAAAGAAATTATTTTAATCAAATATTTTCTAGATCGATGAAGCATTTTCATATTTAAAATTAATTTTGTTAACGGAACGAAGCAAATTAGTGTTGACGTCAGAAACCCCCTGGCGGGCAGAGACGGTCAACACGGTAGAGCCGGGAACAACTAGGGCTGCGGCTGGCCCCAGTCCCTCTGAGCGACGGCCCGCAAAGCCTCCTGGTCGCACGTCCGATGTTTATCACAAGGGCGTGCCACCTGACCTATACCTGGTCAGGAAGGTGTGGATGATGCCTCGCTTAGTTTCCTGCAGGGCATACACGTAAACGTTAAATACGAGCCTCGATCGGCTCTCAGGTTATCCTGTGAATCGGCTCAAATAGCCGATCCACCCATGATTCAGACAGGGTGTCCGAATATATGGTGGTCCTGCTTGATCAAGATAAAGCTGATGAGATCTACGACGATTTAGGGTTTTCACCGCATAATCGGATCATCCTACTCACGATTGGGCCTCGCGCTCGCGCACGGTGACCGTATGCCGATCCTAGACAGGGCCTAAAAACCAACACAAGGTTGATCCCCGGAACATCCTTTCTAGGGCTAGCAAACGCCACCCTACACGCCGCTGGATCCTCCAACCCTTTGTAAGGCCTAACTATTGCGGATATTAAACTAATCCTTGATGAAACAAGGAGCAACCGTAACGGATCAGATCTACTAAACTATGATCAAGCGGGGTGCCGCCCCTACACCTAAGATAGGTGTAAGGGCGGCTAGACATGCAAGGGTTGCACTACGAAAGCATGTAATTCGAAGAACAATGCTAACCCTAACATGTCTAAGATAACTACGTTGCTCGCCATCAAAAACGCTTCAGTACGAGCAACGCATGAACAACGTGGGCAGGCTTGTGCTGCCTAGATCGCAAGATGCGATCTAGGCAGCATGGTGCTTACCGGTAGAAACCCTCGAGACGAAGGAGTTGGCGATGCGCCGAGATTTGTTTGTGGTTGAACGTTGGTTGTTGTTTATTTCATAAACCCTAGGTACATATTTATAGTCCAGGGGACTTTCTAATGTGGGCGTGCACTAAACCGTGCACGGGTAAAACTCTAACTTCTAAACTAAGATGCGATCTACTATGTTACAGATACACGGGCAATTTAGCCCAACTTGGTATAAAAGGCCGATTCACGTATTCCTTATATATATATTCTTCAAGTCCATCTTGGTCGCGGCCCACCTCTGACTCGGTCAAATTCTGGTGATAACACATGCCCCCCTGGTTTTGGAAATGACATTTCCAAAATCATTACGCCTTTCTTTCGTCGGGTCATGTCGTGGCAGGATTCTTGCAGTATCCGTCATCATGATGTCCTTGCCCCTTCTACTTCTCCACGTGGCCGCAAAACTTTCCTGTTGGTCAACATCTCCTCGGAAACTGCTGTGGCATTGAATCCCTCTCATATGCCCCTTATTTAACCGTTCTAAACAGTTTTGCATCTCCTTCGTCCTCCTCGCATCAGCACCAAAAACCCTTTGCGCCACCATGTCCTCTTCCTCCTCCTCCGAGCTCTCCTACGGGTCCGATTCCTCCCGCGAGACGCCGCCAGAAATCCGTGCCCCAGAAGAATGGGACGAGGAGAGCCACGCCTCCTCCATTTGGTCCGAGGACGACAAGTCCTTGACCAGCGGGGATGAAGATCTTCGGTTCCTCGCCGACGGGGAACTGGAGTCAACAAACGAGGATGACCAATTCTCCTGGGACGGCTGTCCCACCTCTGAAGAAGAGGAAGAGGAAGACGACGACTCCCTCGAGGGCCACCCGCCGGCGAAACGCCTCCGCATGTGGTGGGACGACGACAGCAGCAACGACGAAGACGGGGATGACGCCCCCGCGGAGGGCTACGGGAGTAGCGACGAGGAGCCCATCGGCAGCAGTGCCGATGAAAGTTCTGAGGACGACGATGAGGGCAGTGATGGCCCGTAGATTAGGATCTACTAGTGTAGGCCTAGCAGTAGTAGATTGGTCAATAGACCCTTCTTTTGTTCTTCCTTCCTTGAGCAATCGGCTCTTCACTGTAAGAAATCCCAATACTAATGAAGAATTTCCTTTAACTTGATTTTCACCGATTCCTTTCATGCTGAGTTTGTCGACTGCTGGCCTAACCCATGCTTAGTGACCGATGGTAACGCATCAGTTTTACGATAATCTGCGAGACAGGCCAATTTAGCCATCCCCCCAAACTAGCCAGTTCTGCCGATGACGATGGTACAGCCGATCTTGGTAAGCTGGCGACTTGACCTTGAGCAGGCGCCTTTTAAAAGAGCCCTGGATCGGTCTTGGATGTTCAAGCTGTAACAGAACACCATTCTCCAGACCAGTTGTGCCGTAGGGATAGCCGATTCCAACCAAATCGGCTCCCCAGAGCGAAGACCTTCAGAGCGAGCTGCCCCCCGAGCCTTAATCAAGGCGAGTCAGCCACGCGTGCCAACATTAGCCTCAAATCCTGACGTAGCCCCAAAGCAGAGAACCTTCAGGGTGAGCTGCCCCCCGAGCTTCTTCAATCTACTCTTGGCATTGTTCTTGCGCCCCGCACGTCCAGGTTGCTCTTGGCATTGTTCTTGAAGGGAGGATCCGAGCCCTTCAACTACTCCACTGAGGAGTTCTTCCATTAAAATCTTCCTTCGTGCTCCATTGACCCTCTGATCGAAACAGTTATTCCCCTTGAGTCGATGGCCATGAATCGGCTTTCGTATCCTTAAGTCGATGTCTGCTGCATCGGCTGTGCTCGAAAATTTTCGAATTTTTGGATTTTTTACGGCCGATTTATGCATCGGCCCGCCAAAGGATGAGACACTGCTATTGCCTATCCTCGTGTTTTATCCACCTGGGTGCCCCCCCGAGCCGATTCTGTCAAGAGAATTGATGGTATCGGCTCTGTTGGATAACATGTTGAACCCAGGCAGAACGGATGGTGAGGATAATTTTGGCCGATTGCTGGAATCGGCCTCCACATTGCTTGCTCGGTGAAGGTTTTGTAACGTCCCTTCATAAATCCTTTGGGGCCGATCACAAGGATCAGTCTCGCCGCGTTCGCTCATTGGCGCACTCTTGCTACTCGTTCAAGCCAGTAGATAAAACCAGCCCAATCTCTGACTTTACCGTATTGGTGCGCTTGCCGTCATCCACCTTGAGTGCATCGGGCAAACGTGGAGCACTAAGCTTCGTCGGAAGAACGAGCACCATGTTTGTGCCAGCCGATGTTTCATCATCGGCTTTCCTCTGCTTGGGGCGCCACTCTTTTCTTTGTGGACGACCCTCTTCATCCAGGGTTCGCTGAACTTTCGCAGCCAGATCAGGCCTTGCCTTTCTCAACGTATGCAAGTATAACCTCTCGGCTTCTTCCAGGCCGCGCAATCGCTGAACCCTGCGTTTTTGGGAACGGCTGAGTCCGTCAGGGCACCACCTTGGCCGGTGGTACCTGTCTTCTTCTTCTTCTTGTCCCTCGTTTTCTGAATCCTCGAGATCTTCCCATCGAGGGGACTCAGCGCGTTTGCTTTGTGGTGGGAGAGGCCCTAAGCGCTCGAACACGGACACATTGGCTGCCTCCTTCTTCTTCCGGTTGCATTCTGGGCAATTGCCGATTGTTGGCAATCGGCTCATTCCTGAATCCCAGCAGTGTCTGAAGAAGGGACAATCCCAGTGCCTGTCCTCGTCGTCCCGCTCCCTTGCCTTTTCGTTGGCACAACGTTCGTGCTCCTCCTCATCGCGATTATGCCGACGATGTCTTCTGGCTTCTCTAGCCAGACGATCTCTTTCATCATCATTGCTGGACCGTCGGCGTTGGTCATACTGACTCACATACTTGTTGAGGAGGTGATCGCAGAGAGGTCGCTGATATCTTATGTTCTTCACTTCTCCCTCTGTCACGTAGCGCTTGCCATCTTGGCGGAGCCGATCGCACGGAGCGGCTTCCTCTGTATCTTTGCTATGAGAGCAGCTGCCCTCATCTCCATCCTTGCCAGCGTGGTGTCCAGATCCTACCATGTTGATACTGAACGAAGACCACGGGCTGGCAACCTTCGTGGTAAGTATACTCCACCATGTTAACGGCGGGGAAAGGGTGTGTGTCGACCTTCATGGCGTACTGGTTAAAAATCAACCGCCCATTTTCTATCGCCATCTGGATCTGCTGCCGCCACACCCTGCAGTCGTTGGTGTTGTGGGAGAACGTGTTATGCCATTTGCAGTATGGCTTTCCGTTCAGCTCTTGCACCGTGGGGAACTTGTGGCCTTCGGGTACCTTTATATGCTTCTCCGTGAGTAAAAGATCAAAAATCTGCTCCATCTTGGTCACGTCGAAGTCGAACCCTTTTGGAGGGCCTTGTGGCTTTACCCATTTGCAGGTCACGGTGTAGGATAACGTTGCATACAAAACAAAAAATTTCCTACCGCGAACACGCAATCCAAGCCAAGATGCAATCTAGAAGACGGTAGCAACGAGGGGGTATCGAGTCTCACCCTTGAAGAGATTCCAAAGCCTACAAGATGAGGCTCTTGTTGCTGCGGTAGACGATCACTTGCCGCTTGCAAAAGCGCGTAGAAGATCTTGATCACGATCGGTTCCGGCGCCACGAACGGGCAGCACCTCCGTACTCGGTCACACGTTCGGTTGTTGATGAAGACGACGTCCACCTCCCCGTTCCAGCGGGCAGCGGAAGTAGTAGCTCCTCGTGAATCCGACAGCACGACGGCGTGGTGTCGGTGGCGGTGGAGAACTCCGGCGGAGCTTCGCTAAAGCACGCGGGAGCTATGGAGGAGAGGGGGCGGCTAGGGTTTGGGAGGGGGTGGCCGGCCACTTCAATGGGGCGGCCAGCTTGTGGTCTTGGGGTGGCCGGCCCCCTCCCTTGGCCCCTCATTATATAGGTGGATCCCCAAGGGTTGGTGTCCAAATCTTCGAATAAGACCCGAACCAAAAACCTTCCATAAGAGATGAAACCTAGCCCAACTAGGACTCCCACCCAAAGGTGGGATTTCCACCTCCCATGTGGGGGTGGCCGGCCCCCTAAGGGGAGTCCACTTGGGACTCCTCCCCACCTAGGGCTGGCCGGCCATGGAGGTGGAGTCCCATGTGGACTCCACCTTCCTTGGTGGTTTCTTCCGGACTTTTCTAGAACCTTCTAGAACCTTCCATAGAACCTTCCGCGACATTTTAATTCACATAAAATGACATCCTATATATGAATCTTATTCTCCGGACCATTCCGGAACTCCTCGTGATGTACGGGATCTCATCCGGGACTCCGAACAAATATTCGAACTCCATTCCATATTCAAGTACTACCATTTCAACATCCAACTTTAAGTGTGTCACCCTACGGTTCGTGAACTATGCGGACATGGTTGAGTACTCACTCCGACCAATAACCAATAGCGGGATCTGGAGATCCATAATGGCTCCCACATATTCAACGATGACTTTAGTGATCGAATGAACCATTCACATACATTACCAATTCCCTTTGTCTCGCGATATTTTACTTGTCCAAGGTTTGATCTTCGGTATCACTCTATACCTTGTTCAACCTCGTCTCCTGACAAGTACTCTTTACTCGTACCGTGGTATGTGGTCTCTTATGAACTCATTCATATGCTTGCAAGACATTAGACGACATTCCACCGAGAGGGCCCAGAGTATATCTATCCGTCATCGGGATGGACAAATCCCACTGTTGATCCATATGCCTCAACTCATACTTTCCGGATACTTAATCCCACCTTTATAGCCACCCATTTACGCAGTGGTGTTTGGTGTAATCAAAGTACCTTTTCGGTATAAGTGATTTACATGATCTCATGGTTATAAGGACTAGGTAACTATGTATCGAAAGCTTATAGCAAATAACTTAATGACGAGATCTTATGCTACGCTTAATTGGGTGTGTCCATTACATCATTCACACAATGACATAACCTTGTTATTAATAACATCCAATGTTCATGATTATGAAACTAATCATCCATTAATCAACAAGCTAGTTTAAGAGGCATACTAGGGACTTCTTGTTTGTCTACATATCACACATGTACTAATGTTTCGGTTAATACAATTCTAGCATGATATAAACATTTATCATAAACATAAAGATATAAATAATAACCACTTTATTATTGCCTCTAGGGCATATCTCCTTCACACGGGGTCCGTCGCTCGAGTCCATTCAGCCACTGCTATCTCCCGATCTCCCGCAGCACCTTCATCTTCGTCTGCCTCAACCAAAGTCACCACCCGCTTGAATTTGTCCTGGTAAACATCTGGGTGGCGCTGTTCATATGCTGACAGCTTTTGCACCATGTGCGCCAACGAAGGGTAGTCTGCTTGGGAGGCCACGTCCTTGATTGATGATGAGAGACCCACCACCGCCAACTCGACTGCTTCTTTTTCACTTATATGAGCCGAAAAGCATCGGTTCCTAATGGTCCTGAAGCGCTGGACGTATTCCGCCACTGTCTCCCCGCGCTTCTGTCGTACTTGCGCTAGATCGGCAATCCCAACATCGGAAGCCTCCGAGTGATACTTGCTCATGGAGCTCGCTCTTCCAAGCTGCTTCCAAGTCCGGATGGAGTTCGGTGGTAGCGATGTGTACCACCCGAAAGCCGATCCTGTGAGGGACCGTGCGAAGAACCTCACGCGCAACTCGTCCGACGCCGAGATCGTGCCCAGCTGTGCCAAATATTGGCTCACATGCTCGATGGAGCTGGACCCATCTGATCCACTAAACTTCGTGAAGTCCGGGAGCCGATATTTGGGTGGCAGCGGGATCAGTTCGTAGTTGTTGGGGTACGGCTTGGTGTATCCGAACGCCTTCCTTTTCGGCATCATACCGAACTGATCTTTCAGAATTGCACAAATCTGATCCGCTGTGATGGCTGAAGGTGTCGAACCACGAAGATTCGCCGGGGTGGCATACTTAACCAGCCATGCTTGCTTTTCCGGTTCCGAGCCAAGCTGCGGGAGCTGGGCTGCGGAGGTTTGTCGGAGTGGCGTACTTAGCTAGCCGCGATTGCTTCTCAGGATCAGCTCCTGACGTTCCTCCTGCCGTTCCAAAGGCCCCTGATATTGCCGCCTGGTTCGAGAGTGCCCAGGCGTTGCAGTCCGGTACGTATGCGCACGCGTATCCGTGCGGGATCTCCTTGGGTGCCTCAGGTACGAATTGGTAGTCACTAGGATCACCACCAATCTTGTAGACGACGTATGCCGATGAGTTCGGCAGTTCCGGTGCTGCCCATGCGAACGGCTGGGGCTGGAGCGGCATCTCTCCCTTGAAAGTCCCCGAGCTGGTCCCGATGGAGAATACCGGTGGCTCATGATTTCTGGACGACGCGCGAGCGACGCGCTCCAAAGTGTTCACCGAGGCTCTAGAGTGTTGGTGCAGCGAATGAGCCACCATGTAGTTGATCTCCTGCCGCAGCGACCTGGTGCGTTCTTCTGACGGGGTGGACAGATCCACTCCATCGAGCGCGCCTTCAGGTGTGAAACCCTTCCACCTGACGCCATGGGAGCGGGTTCGGTGGAAGGAGCCGATGAGTTCGGCTTCGAGGACTGTCTTGATTTCGTCATGCTTTTTTCTTGAGCTCATCAGGCAGATCCTCGTACTTGACCGGAGCGTCTTCCGCCATCTCGGAAGTAGACGGCGATGTGGTGGATGTCGAAGATGGTCCCACCGGGCGTGCCAGAATGTGTTGACGTCAGAAACCCCCTGGCGGGCAGAGACGGTCAACACGGTAGAGCCGGGAACAACTAGGGCTGCGGCTGGCCCCAGTCCCTACGAGCGACGGCCCGCAAAGCCTCCCGGTCGCACGTCCGATGTTTATCACAAGGGCGTGCCACCTGACCTATACCTGGTCGGGGAAGGTGTGGATGATGCCTCGCTTAGTTTCCTGCAGGGCACACACGTAAACGTTAAATACGAGCCTCGATCGGCTCTCAGGTTATCCTGTGAATCGGCTCAAAGAGCCGATCCACCCATGATTCAGACAGGGTGTCCGAATATATGGTGGTCCTGCTTGATCAAGATAAAGCTGATGAGATCTACGACGATTTAGGGTTTTCACCGCATAATCGGATCATCCTACTCACGATTGGGCCTCGCGCTCGCGCACGGTGACCGTAAGCCGATCCTAGACAGGGCCTAAAAACCAACACGAGGTTGATCCCCGGAACATCCTTTCTAGGACTAGCAAACGCCACCCTACACGCCGCTGGATCCTCCAACCCTTTGTAAGGCCTAACTATTGCGGATATTAAACTAATCCTTGATGAAACAAGGAGCAACCGTAACGGATCAGATCTACTAAACTATGATCAAGCGGGGTGCCGCCCCTACACCTAAGATAGGTGTAAGGGCGGCTAGACATGCAAGGGTTGCACTACGAAAGCATGTAATTCGAAGAACAATGCTAACCCTAACATGTCTAAGATAACTACGTTGCTCGCCATCAAAAACGCTTCGATGCGAGCAACGCATGAACAACGTGGGCAGGCTTGTGCTGCCTAGATCGCAAGATGCGATCTAGGCAGCATGGTGCTTACCGGTAGAAACCTTCGAGACGAAGGAGTTGGCGATGCGCCGAGATTTGATTGTGGTTGAACGTTGGTTGTTGTTTATTTCATAAACCCTAGGTACATATTTATAGTCCAGGGGACTTTCTAATGTGGGCGTGCACTAAACCGTGCACGGGTAAAACTCTAACTTCTAAACTAAGATGCGATCTACTATGTTACAGATACACGGGCAATTTAGCCCAACTTGGTATAAAAGGACGATTCACGTATTTCTTATATATATATTCTTCAAGTCCATCTTGATCGCGGCCCACCTCTGACTCGGTCAAATTCTGGTGATAACAATTAGTCATCTAAATTCATCTTTTTTTTTGTTAACAATAGAAAATATAAATTGCTTATAGCATTTAACCTTTTTGTTGAGTTGCCTTTAAGCTTGTACATGGGCATCTAGCTGAGACGAACAACTAAAATAGTTCAGTTAGGATGGATGATCCAAATGCGCTAGACACGCATTGCTACGGTTAAATTTTATTGACGTTTGGAACACTACAAATGCGCAAACAGCGTAATAACTTGAAAAATAATAAATATAGTTGTGCGACCATGCATGTCGTGCGACCAGTCTCTTTTGTTATGCTCCGTGATAAGTTCATGCACGTTTGCTTACTGGCGGCGCCATATGATCCACCTGCAGAAGGCAATGCTACCCTATCATGAAAGCGCTACGGTTTTCATCCCCATCGACACACTTTCGATGCCTGCGACGCTACCACTTTGCTGATGTAACAGATTCAGCCAAGTTGAAATGATTTTTAAAATACATGAACTACCATCGTATTTTAGTGTAAAAAAAATCCTATCTGAAACATAACAAAATATACCTATGAAATGTTTTATGTTTTCCTATTTGTTTAGATAGTGAATATATTGTCTTTGGCTCAAAGTAAATCTTCAACATGTATAAATTAGGTGACAGGTACCAGTTACCTACTGAGCGCATCTAGAGGGAGAGGCATCTCGAGTGAACGTGGGTCTGCTAATAGTAATCTGTAAGATATGGATGGCAATAAAAAGACATGCCACTCTGGTCGGGTGTGTCATTCCTGCCGCAGTTCTTCTTCCGAGCCCATCAGCCTGCGTCATCTCTTATCTCCCCCCGCTCAACCTCCTCCTGCAGAAGATGCGGTTCCAGCCACACATATGTCCGTCCCTCCTCCCTCAAGAAGGAGATGACCGGCCGACCTGGATCCTCCGCGGCTGGGAGACCCGGGGGCCATGGGTATCGGAAGGAGACCACCCAAACATCGACTACTGGGGCACACGTTCATCTTTCTTCATCTGCGGACAGATCCGCCCGATACCAAACCGCATGGGTCCTGTGAGTCCCGGCCAGCCCTTGCTCCTCTATTTGTCCGACTTCCGTTTCTCTTTCCATCTCTCAGGCTAAGCCATCCGTGCTCTGACTTTCGTTTTTTTTTCCATCTCTTGCCCGTCCTCCTCGCTCTTGATCGGGCTCTGCCCCGCCACCTCAGCCACTTCTCTCCCAATGGCCTTTGGGGAAGTTAATTTTCTTTGTAATTAGATCTGGTGGCTTGTTGATTACAGGAAGCTTGATCTATTTAAACCGGCCAAACTCGTTGTAATGTAGCGAGGTGGGGCTATTAAACACAGATAATCTAGACGTATCACAGCTTTTGGACCGGACACAGTTCAGGAGAAGTTTGCGGCCCTTCGATGCATACCAGGCCCACCGACAGAAGAACGTGGCTGGTTGCCCGGGCGGGATTTTGAGTCAGCACGACGGGGCGATTTACACAAAAATAACCCAAAACTGAAAGAAAAACACAGACTGACCCTCCGGCGAAACTATTTCACGAATCTAACCCTTTTGTGTGGCGCCCCTCTCAAGGGCGCCACACATGCCCATGTGGCGCCTCTATCTCTGGCGCCACACACCCATCCGACGTGGCCCGTCGACGCTGAGCTGGTGACCCCGATCCGACGTGGCAGCACGAGTGGCGCCGTTCTGGCCGGTGGCGCCCCTGGCAAGGGCGCCACACATTCACTTAAGTTTGGGCGCCGCGCGCGCCCAGCCCGACCCTCTTCTTTCTTTCTTCCTCTGTTCTTCTTCTCTCCTCCAAAGGCGCCCGGTTTTCTCTCTCCCCCTCTCTCCCCCCACCAAATCAACCATCAAATCGTCAGATCTGTCCGTGGAGATCGTTCCCAACTCGTTGCTTGAGGTAATCTCCTTCGTTTCCCCTCTTTTCATCCATTGATTTTGTGTATTTGCTCCAATCTATATGTGAAACCCTAGATGTGGATTTGGTTGATTTGAGGGTGGAGATGGATTTGGTTGGATGTTAGGGTTGTTGAAGTAGAAGAAATGGTAGTGTGCTAGTTTGTATGGGTAGATTATGTTGATTATGGTAACTAATGAACACATGTGTGTATGTGTTCCCATTATGCTAGGGGGATGGAAAGAATTGTTCATGTTCATCATGTGGAGAAGGATGCTTTCTTGAAGGGAAACATAGAGCCGGACCCGGAAGAGGTTGACTTGGTGTTTGACCTTAGCCCTAGCTTTGCGGAGGTGGTAGCACAAGTTAGGGTTGAGTTGAATTGGAATGAGCCAAATGATGGTGTTGAGCTAGAGGGAAGGCATAATGTGGGGTTTGGAATGCACACCCGTTGGAAGACGGTGGCCGGGTCACAAGATAAGGCTTTGGAGTTGTTTGCAACCAAGACGGTTGAGGCTCGTATCGAGCTTGACCTTAACCGGCCCTCCTCCCCCGTTCGAGAGAGGACTCCTCCACCAATGAGCCAAGAAGAGGCCACCCAATCTCCCATTGTCCAATCTCCCATTGCCCAACAACCTCCGTTGGATAATGAGTATGATGAGCATGACGATGGTGATGATTGTTTCGAGATGAATGGCAACAATGTGGGTGATTTGGATAAATATTGGACGCAAGAGGAGATGGACCACTCCATTCCTTATTCCCGATGCTATGTGTCGGACTCGGATGATGATGGACCCGAAGAGGAGGTTGACGAGGATGGCTTCACGGCTAAGGAAGCCGAAAGAGCCGAGATCTTCAAGAAGGTAACCGGACGGGATATCCGGGTACCATTGTTCCGTGATGTTAGTCTTGCGGATGGAGCCGTGGTTGATGGTGGCAAAAGTTTACTTCTTGGAGCTAGGCCACTATCCAAGAGAGATGTGGATGGTAGGACGGCTATGATCTCTAAAGGGCTAACGTTTGATACATTCTTGGAATTGAAGATATGGTTGAAGGAGTTCTCCATTAAGCATCATCGCCCTTACATCGTTGTTCACTCGGACTTGAAGAAGCGGTACACGCTAAAATGTGTGGATAAAAGGTGCCCATGGGTTGTCCGTGCACGACCTTTCAAAAAAGGGCCCTCTTGGCACATAACAAGTTGTGTAGCCACTCACATGTGCCGAGGACCGAAGCTTGATGGCAAGGATGCACAGCCGGACCACCGTCAACTCACATCCGAGTTCATTGCATACAAGCTCTCGGCGGAGATATCATCACTTCCGATCATGAGCATTAGGTCCGTGCAAGATACGGTCAAATCCCGGTTTGCCTACGACGTCAAGTACGGGAAGGCATGGAAGGCCAAACAAGCCGCATTCAAGATGTTGTACGGTGATTGGGAGGAAGCATACAACCGTATCCCTAGGTTGTTGTTAGCGATGGCCGCAACTAACCCGGGCATGGTGCATGTGGTCGAGCCTTCCGCAACCAAAATGACATTGCATGATTCTAAAAGAGTGAGGGTATTTCACCGTGCATTTTGGTCATTCCAGCAATGCACGAGGGCATTCGAACATTGTAGGCCCGTCATAGCCGTGGATGGTACCTTCTTGACCGGTCAATACAAGGGCACACTATTGGTGGCAATAGCAAGTGATGCAAGCAACTGTTTAGTACCATTGGCTTTTGCATTGGTAGAGATTGAGAACAATGATAACTGGCAATGGTTTTTTCATATATTGAGGACGAGGGTCATACCACCCTCAAAGGAAGTGTGTGTCATCTCCGATCGTCATCAAGGAATTCTCAATGCGGTGGAGGTTCCAATTCCCGGGCATGCTCCCTTGCATCACCGATGGTGCATGAGGCATTTTTGTGCGAACTTCTACCGGGCATGCAAGAGCAAAGAGTTGTCTGACCTTCTTCAAGATTGTTGCCTCGCTTATTCGGAGCGCTCGCTTCGCAAACCTATACAACGGCTTGCTGAAGCACAAAGACCTCAACGCGGGTGGTCAAGAGTTTCTACATAGACACCTCGTATTTAACTCAAAGTGGGCGAGAGCTTATGATGAGGATGGGAGGAGATATGGCCAAATGACAAGCAACATGGCCGAGTGCTTCAACAATGTTTTGAAGGGTGTCCGTGCATTGCTCGTGACGGCAATCATCCAATACACATTCGAGAAGTTGAATGTCTATTTCCAGAACTACACCGATGAAACGGAGAAGGAAATTGCTTTGAATGCCGAGTTCCCAAAGAAGGTTCAAGAGTTCACGGATTTTCAGGCGAGGAAGGCCGACTCCCAAACGGCTACATGTTATGATAATGTTGACTGGGTTTACCAAGTGAATGAGCCGGGAGGCACCACACAAGGTGGTGTCCAACACGGAGGCCGGGCTTTCCGTGTGTCCCTAAAGACATGTGAATGCACATGTAGGAGGCCCTCTTTGCTTCATTTGGCTTGCTCCCACTTGCTAACAGCGGCACGCACTAGACGTGTCGACTACAATAACCCGCTCACCGTTCGGGAGTCCGAGTTCTCAATCGAAGCCACAAAGAGGACATGGGCTCCAAGGTTTTGTCCTTACTTGGATCAATCACAATGGCCGGAGTATCATGGAGTGCAAGTTTGGCCAGATCCGGAATGGAAGGTTGTGAAACGTGGAAGAAGAAAGACAAAGAGGTATCACGGAGATATGGATAGATGGGGTCATTCCGGAAACAAGTTATTCCAAGAAGCTCGCGAGCCAACTAATTGTGGATCCTGCAATAGTAAGGGCCACAATAAAAGGAAGTGCACATCCGGCAAAAAATCAAAGGGCAATGATGCTAGCACAAGTCAAGCATCAAGTAGCCAACAAGCTTCAAATCAACCTCCAAGCCAACAAACCCCAAGCCAACAAGCTCCAAGCCAACCGCGTCAAACTCCTCCAAGCCAAACGCGTCAACCTCCTCCAAGCCAAACGTGTCAACCTCCTCCAAGCCAAACGCGTCAACCTCCTCCAAGCCAAACGCGTCAACCTCCTCCAACCCAAACGCGTCAACAAGCTCCAAGCACACAAGCCCAACGGCAACAAGCTCCTAGCCAACAAGCTCCAAGGCAACAAGCCTCAAGGCATCAACCACAATGGCGACAAGCTCCAAGGCAACAAAGGATTCACGTAGGGCTTAGTAGAGGTGGCCGTTGCGGTGCTAGTATGCTACGATACCTAGCGGTGCCTTATCCGTATGTGTCTCGAAGTTATGTCATTGCATTGTACTTTCTATTTTCATATTCCATGACTAACTTTGGTTTTTCAATTTGGTTTACAGGTATGGCAACTCAACCCACCAAGGGCAAGGGAGCATGGGAGGGCAATGAGAAGGAGGAGTCCGTTTGGGAGGAGGCGGTAAGGACGGTGCGGAAGAAGGAGAAGGAAGAACTAGAGAGGAAGAAGAAGGAGGAGGAAGACAAGAAGATGGCGGAGAGTGCCCGTATGCAAAAACGAGTATGAGGAATACATATTGTTCCACAAGAGGAGGAATGCCAAGCTGAAGGCCGAACGGGACCGCGAGGCACGGATAAAATTCCCGAGGAGCTGCCAACTTGAGAAAATTGCGAGGGAGAGGGCCAATAGGATGCACCTAGAGGAGGTGGCTAGGGAGGCTGAACGCATCAAGGAGGAGAGAGCTCAAGCGGAAGCCGCAAAGACGGAGGAGCGCCACCACTTCTTCGATTCGGTCGTTCGGTTGGCTCGTGACTTAGGGGAGAAGGAAGAATTGGTCGAAGAAGCTAAGAAGAAGAAGGCAAGGGGGAGGGAGCCTTTGCGACGCAGGTGATGTCCCTTTGGCTATGTTCTTGTTGTCGAACCTTTATGTTGTCCGAACCTTGATCTTCTCGAACCTTCGTGTCGTTGAACCTTATTGTAATTGAAACCTTGATGTCGTCGAACCTTATTTGTCGGCTTGAACCATTATGTTGTGTCAATGTGTGGTACATATTCGAGTGCAATGTTCTTGTTGTCAAAACTGTTGGAATATGGTAGGATTTTTCATGGTTTTAACACAAGTCAATGTGTGGCGCCCTTCCCACTGGCGCCACACATGCAAGTGTGGCGCCCGTGGCATCGGCGCCACACGTGCCAACTTATATGAACTAATGGGTCGAAAACATCCAGGGGCTCCGGACGATAAGTCCTTAGCCGTTTTGGCGACCCTCTTTATGTGGCGCCCGTGGCATCGGCGCCACACAAAGAGCCTCGCCAAAACGGCTAAGTCCCAGACGATTTGTCTTACAGTATGTTTTGGGCAATTAGACATGCATGTGTGGCGCCGATGCCACGGGCGCCACACTGTGCAATGTGGCGCCAGTGGGAAGGGCGCCACTCATTGACATGTGTTAAAACCATCGAAAATCCTACCATATTTTAACAAAACTCCCATCATGTCAAAAGCTATGTCATACACACATCATATCAACAGCCATTTCGTACACACATCATCGACATAACATCATCATACCTAACATCGTAGCACATAGTTTCATACAATTTAAGATAGAATTCAAACAACACGAAGCAACGAAGATAGAGTTGACAACACTCGACGTTCTAACTATCGGTGTCGGAGCCGGATTCACCGGTGTGGGGGTACTGCACACGGCAGGTGGTGTCGTCGAACACCTTGACGATCATCTCGCCGTCCCCCTCGTAGAGGAAGGTGAGCTGGCAGCCGGGCTCGAGGTGGAGGTCACGGGCGAACTTGTCCCACCCCGTGTGCAGGTACATCTTGCCCTCGCCCGTCGAACAGGACCTCCACGGGCTAGCGGCGAAGTTGCGGCTAGCCTCCGTAGGCTGCAAGTGCACCGGCTCGACGCCGTTGACGAACTCGGCGAACTTGTCCGGTAGCCGCTTGATGCCGAGTGGGTCGTCGTCGATGCGGAGGAGGAACTCGAAGCGGCGTTCGTCATGCGAAGACGAGGAGGATGCGGGTGACGGTGATCGTGGGGCCCTTGTCTGCTCCACCGCGGCGGCCCCTTCCCCGGCCCGGGGCGCCCAGACCGCGGCGGCCGCCCTTCCCCGTCCTCCGGCACCGGCCATCCTACATGTTTACATTTTTGAACCATATTACGATCCATTCAACTAACAAATATGAGTTACTCCATCACAAATACTAGGCATACATGTGGGTTCATACACATACATACACATACATACATAGAGTTCATACACATACATGTGAAATTTCATATGTAGATTTCTACACATCTATGGTTCAAACACATGCATACATGAGGCTACCATCTCCAACACAAACAATACAATATAGAGTGCACAAAAGAAAAAAAAACATGTCTAGGGTTCATGTCCAAATCTAGCCCGATCTATGAAATTAGTGGATGAATGGAGAAGATTTGAAGGAGATTACCTTGACAAATGGATGGGGAACGATCTCCACGGACGGATCCGACGATTTGGTGGTGGATTTGGTGGGGGAGGAGAGGAGGAGAGAGAGAACCGGGTTGGGGAGGAGGAGAGAAGAAGAGAAAGAAAGAAGAAGGAGTCGGGCCGGGCGCGCGCGGCGCCCAAACTTAAGTGAATGTGTGGCGCCCTTGCCAGGGGCGCCACACTTTCAAAGTGTGGCGCCGGCCAGAACGGCGCCACTCGTGCTGCCACGTCGGATCGGGGTCACCAGCTCAACGTCGACGGGCCACGTCGGATGGGTGTGTGGCGCCAGAGATAGAGGCGCCACATGGGCATGTGTGGCGCCCTTGAGAGGGGCGCCACACAAAAGGGTTAGATTCGTGAAATAGTTTCGCCAGAGGGTCAGTCTGTGCTTTTCTTTCAGTTTTGGGTTATTTTTGTGTAAATCGCCGCACGACGGACCGGACGCTGCATATTTTTATATAAACCGTTTTTTAACTTGGGGTGGCAGAGTGGGTAATATGTAGTTTGGTGGGAGGGCAAAACGGTCCCGAAAAAAGCGTTGACGAAACTTTTTGGCAAAAACTTTAGCTCCTTTATTATTAGGTATAGATTCTGTCGCTTGTTTCATTTGACAAAGGGAGAGATATGGCTAGACAGATGGTCTCGGTGCCTTTTCCCCATCGGCAAATCTAATAACTGCCTGGGCACGCTCCTGTCTTACAGAGTGCTCCCTCGCTTCCTCCGTCCGATCAGGATCCTTCGGTCATATATTTCCACATGTAGCGCCGTGTCCGGATGATAGTCAACGACCAACCCGACCAAAATTCCCCATTTTCCCTACCTCACCTCCTTCCCGCAAGCTCCCTCCTCCATCTCACCTCCTTCGATTCTACCTCGTCGGCGGCAAATAGTCCGGTGGAAAGACAAATCGAGTGAGGTGGCGGTGGTTTGCGTTCGTCGTCCGACGCCTGGGCAGCCACAACGCCATCAGATGGACGAGCTCGGGGCAGCGGTCAGAGGATCTAGTTCTAGGAGATTCGACGGCCAAGAGGGGTTACCCGGCGGCGAGGAGGGCTAGCGTGGAAGGTCTTCGTCGGCGGGCAACTGGTGGCCGCGGAAGGACGCGCTGGCGCTGCTCAAGATCCAGCCCAAGGTGGACGCCGCGATCCGAGAGGCCGCGCTCGCCTTGTTGTCCGTGGCGTTTGCCGCCGCGAGCACCAGCTCCTCATCGGAGGAAGGGTAGTGTCGGTACACTGCGGCCGCCGCCCGGCACGTCAATCGGTATGGAAACACGCCGTACGCGCTTGATACGGTACAGTCAGGTGCGCCACCACCGAACGAGCACTTCGCGGGTCCGGTGATGGGCTAGCGATGGCTCACTCGGGGGAAATCTCCAGGTAATTTAAAGCTCTTCAAAGTAGCCACCATGTAAATTCAGCTTGTACAGTTCTTCAGTCTACCACTCTAGACCGACGTCTCCATCAATACATGTCTCAGTTGCATGGAATTTCTCATATTATATAATAGTAACTTTGCCCCAAGTCTGGATGTACTTTCTATGCTTTTTTCACATCTAAATGATGAAAAGATTAAGGTGTATTTCTCTTGATTTTGAATGTAACTAATTAAATTATGAAGCTGTAGTGGCCGATCGGGATGTAGTTTATCAATTCTAGGATGTATAAATTACCAGAATTAGTTGCAAAATTCTGTATATAGGGTGTATTTTTTTACACACGAAATTTTGATCATTTTTATTCAGAGGCGGTACTGAATAACCGTGAGTTGTAAATTTAGGACAATAAATATATCCTTTTTCAAATGGTTACAGTGTTATTCTACACATTGGATGTACTTTTATTATCTTACCATAAGCTTTTACAATGGGTTTTTGCAATTGCTTCATTGATGTAACAAACCCATAAATCACTAGTATTAGATGTACCTTTTGCAAATAATTACTATGTACAACTTCTGCTACTGTATATGCATTTACATATTTACTCGTACAATAGGTAGTTTGTAGGTTCTCTTTCTCACAGGATGTAAAAATTGCATATAAATACATGCAATGTGTTAGACTTAGAGAATACTAGTTTTGTGGGTTCTATTTTTCTTATTACGGGATGTAAAAATTGCCCCTAAAATACATGCTACTCTCTTAGAGATTACTAGTTGCATTTTTCCACTGTATGTATTTATTGCACCTAAATCACATGCCTTTTTGTTATCAATACTATCTAGGACATATTTTTCTCCTATATGCAAAGTGCAACATATCCCAATGGTATACATTTGAATCTGAATGCATGTATTTTCTGGAGACTAGCTAGCTCATGCCGCACTCTATTATCATTATTATTTTTGAAGCTTCCAATTCCATCCTCTGTGAAAGGTTATAGTATTTTCTTGCCTTTCTCTGTTGTTTCTTCTAGCCGGTGAGAAATTCCGTGGGCTGTGCTGTGTTGCAGGGTCACCTTCTCGAGGATTTTCAAGACGAAATCGACGGAGGCTTCTCTGGCGTACCATACAACATGACTGCTGCTCAGCTGCCTCTTACCAACATGGTAACTAACCCGCTCCAAACACTTGATTCACGGTCTTGCACTCTATTACATCCTTGGTTTCCTTTATGCTTCAAACTATCTTTTTTGTGGGCTACTGATGCAAGGACGACACTAGTTCTAAGTACCAGTGAGTTATTACTGCAGATTGCAAGCTTCTTTAGTGAGGAAACCTGATGGTCATATGACTAGACAGTAACTAGCGTTGTATTTTTGAGAATTTTGTCCGCAATCATCGGCAGCTCAGCATGCTTGTTGCCTGATGCAGAGCACACATGCAGATGGGTCCGAAAATGTGGATTGAACCGGTAGCTGGGAACTATTTTGGATGTGTTTGGGTGGATTATTTTTGTAGTCTGGTTTGGCCTAGTATGCAGCTTTTAGTTTGGTTTGGATTAGTTGGTACACATGTGTTCATACAATTTAGGTTGGATTTGGTCTGGTTTTGAAAGCATTCCCAGCTGTACAGTAAGGGATCATCTGATTTTTTGCTTCGACAGTAAGTAAACATGTGCATATGGATGTATTATTATGTCCTAATAGAATGTATTTTATATTCCTTGAAGTTTTGGTCAGATTAAACAGTAGGTTTCTTTCTTGAAGTTTTTATCCAACATGATGTATTTTCATGATTATATTGTGCAGGATGTATTATTATATCTCAGGAAGTACTTTTGCATCGCTCGAAGTTTTGCTTCACATTAGACAGTATGGTTCTTTCCGGAACTTATTTTATTGAACATGATGTATTTTCTCATTAAAAATTGCATATGTGATGTATTATTCTAGTCAAAGAATGAACTATTTTTATTCCCACAAGTTTTGGGTCAGATTAGATAGTTTATTCTTGATTCAACCTGATGTATTTTTTTATTCTGATACATGTTATTCTTCCATCCCTTGATTAATTTTTTTTAAACCACATCACTCTTTTCTATGGTATATGTAGTTTGCAAATGATGAATTGTATATGTAGTTTTCGATCTAAACTGCATTGTCGCACAACTATAAATGTAGTTGTTAATAATCTGGAATGTATTTTTTCAACACAAGATTAACCCGCATATGTAATAACGCTGGCATATTTACATGTAGGTGACAGCAGGGAGAGGCCTGGGTAAAGGGTACTTCTTGTCGATTACTTGGGGCCAAATTTTCATCTACGGGTTACAAAGCAAGCAATGTGTTTTGTTGCATTAAAAGGACGATGGTGCAGTTGTATATATATGATGTTCTTTTTTGGGTTTTGCCAACCGCATGTGTGAATGCATTCTTTACAAGATTTATATTGTTCTTTCTGCCATGTACTAGCAACGCGCGTCAGAGAAGGCCTGAGAAAGTACCGGGGTTAGGGATTTTACTCCAAATCGTGGGAAAGCGTGGGGAGTCGCACGCTGGGTCAAGGAGAAAACGTGGGGGACCAAACTTTCCTTTTTTAGTAATATGTGGGGCAGACAAACCTGTTTCTTTCTATTTTTGGGAGGGGCACTGTGGAAGACTATATGGTGCCTGGGCACTGTGTAGCAACGTCCTTTCCCCATAAACAAATCTCCATCTCCACTACTATTAAAAGGGAGAGAGGGTGGTGATCCAAATGATCTTCACCGCTAATCAATATATCAACGGTGCGTCTTAATTTGTCCGTCAGTCCGCTCCGCCATCGTGCGTCCCTCAGTAACCGTCACGCCCAGCCCCGCGCTCCCCCATCTCCTTCACAGAACGTGCCCCAACCGCCGCTGCCCCTCGCTTCACCCCTACCGCCGCCGCGCTCGCGCACCTCCCCGCCCGACGCCTGCCACGCCACGGCCGTCTCCACGGACTTCCGCGACGCAGCGGGCTCCGCTAGGCATGCTTCCTGCGCCGCGAAATCCCACCTCTCGCCGAGGATGAGCTTCCCACAGCACCGCCGCCTCCCTCCAAGACGGTCCTCTTCGTCCGACTCTCCGACAGCCCCGTCCTTCTCTCAGGAAAGCTTGGTACATATGTTCCAATCCCCAACCCGTGCAACATGTTCGGTTCCTCGCTGATCGTTCGCGGGGCGATTTCCGGCCAGGAAATCACGTAGCCAGAAGGAACGATGGACTGTGGCGCCGCTGCTTATGCAGCGCTCCCTATTCAGTTTCTTCTCCCATAAATCCTGCTCCAGCTCCACAGGCAAGTAACAATATATTTTAGAATTGACGATCCAATATATATGTTCTGCCCACCAATATATCTGCCTGATCCGTCAGCCTATTCAAGATAATCGATGTTG
This sequence comes from Lolium rigidum, assembly GCF_022539505.1. NCBI lineage: Eukaryota > Viridiplantae > Streptophyta > Magnoliopsida > Poales > Poaceae > Lolium > Lolium rigidum. The sequence goes on from NC_061514.1 coordinate 242,745,046, forward strand.
TATATCTATTTCAGAATTGACGATTATGCGTTCTAGCTGGGTGGTCTGCAACTCTGCATCAAATTGGTACCCTGCAGTAAGCTTATTTTAAACGGTTTTGCTATGTCTCAGTCAACTGAGATTTTGTTAGGTCTAAGTCACTTATAAAAAAGTACTTAAGTTGCACTTTTCTGTTAAAAAAGTGTAATTGCACTTTTCTGCCAGAAATGTGCAACTGGACTGAGTTGCACTTTTCTTTGAACTGCAGTTGCACTTTTCACGAGTTGATCTGAAAATCTCGAGTCAAGCTGAGACATAGACACACCCTATTTGAAGAAAGCGCCGATGAAACCATCCGGGCCCGGCGCTTTGACAGAGGGCAGAGAGAAAACGGCATCTTTGATCTCCTCAACGCTGAATGGTTCATCAAGGTCCGAGATGTCGTGGGACGGATACTGCAGACCCTCCCAATCGAGGCTAACCTGCCTAGCCGCCTTAGTGCCCAGGATGCTTTTGAAGTGAGCAAGAAGCACCTCTTCCTTGTCCTCCTTGGTGATAGCGGCTCCCGAAGCGGTGTTGAGAGTCCGGATGTGGACCTTGCGGCGACGGCCGTTAGCTGCGGGTGGAAGAGCTTCGAATTCACGTCTCCCAGCCGGATCCAAGTGAGCCTCGATCTTTGCCTCAACTTCATCTTCTGGATGGCCAGCAGCCCCAAGAAGCCGGATGCCGCCTCCGTCTCGGACTATAGACCGATCAGCCTCATCCACAGTCTTTCCAAGATTTTCTCCAAGCTTCTTGCAAACAGACTCGCGCCGGTCCTGCCGAACATCGTCTCTAAGTGCCAGAGCGCATTCGTGAAGAAGAGAAGCATCCATGACAACTTCTTGCACGTCCGTAACCTCATCAAAGAGCTTCACGCATCTAAGACCCCGTCCCTGTTCTTAAAGCTGGACATCTCCAAGGCCTTCGACTCCGTTGGTTGGGCTTACCTCCTGGAGGTGATGAGAGCTTTGGGGTTTGGCCAGATTTGGAGAGATTGGATATGCCTATCGCTCGCCTCTGCTACCTCGAGAATCCTTCTCAACGGGAGGTTTCTGAAATCGGGATGGGGAGCAGGGAGATGTGTTGGGATATAGAGGTGGCGCCCGAGAATTCTCCGGGAGGTGCGGCGGAAACCGGAAGAGGAGGGGATGTGCACGGCAACTCGAAAAGATCTTCATTTCCCCTCGGTAATTTGGTATTATTTCGTTTGTGCTTTGCAATCGATGAAGAATATCCAATTCCTGAACTATGACATTGTGTACTGCAGGTGGTTGCCAATCAGCAGGCGCGAATAGAAATACAAATTTCACCTCCATCACTATCCACATCTGCCTATCTCCTTTGTTGCCTCAGGTGCTCCCTCTCCTAAGAAACTCACCAAGGTCTGGTTCTCCATTCTGATTATTGCCTGCATGTCTCCTTTAATGTCTACGCCTGATATCTCTTCGTCACTTCTTTGATACTGCATTCTAGGTGTTTGTGTCAATAGCTCAAGGAACGTATTGTAATTAAGACTAGACATTAATATGGCTCATCTCAACAACTGGAGTATGTATTTAATTGTTTTTTTTTGGTATTGCAGCTAAATTCTGGGTCTCTAATCTGCTTGCATTGTGAAGATGAACAAGTGTTTGAATGTTTTTGGCATTAACAAATTTCAGAACAACAAACTGATGAACTGGTACACTGTGGTAATATCTACATTTTGCTACCCCTTGTACACTGCACGCCATGGATGCATGTATTCTTTCAGTGTGAGCTTGTAGGTATATGACATGTTGTTGCTATAAATATGTCTTGCGCCTTAATTCTTGCAGATTGAATAGTAGAAGGTAGTCAAAGGCAAGAATTGTGCAACCGACTCTTATGCATAAAAATGTTAGCATTATAACTGGCTTCCATTGCAACCTTGATCAACATGAAGTTCTTCCTTTACAACGTGTTGATAGCAGGAGCCAATTGGTATGACCTGAGCCTCATCCCTTTTTTTTCCAATACAAACATAAAGAAAGTGTTGTGATTGAACAAGAGTTCTGCATTAGGTGCGCTACTGGAAAAGTCTCCTTCTATAATTTACTTGCATATCCTATTTGGAAACATCACTCTGGCACTGGTCAATGTTTTCTTAACAAGTTCCTATGGTATCCATAAACCATATTTGGAAATTAATTATGCATAGATGTGTATTATGCATTTTTTAGCCATATAGATGGTTAGTCACATCATTCCAGGATTCTAGGTTTTTAATATTCGATTCAGTGTAGTGAGGAATATATTCAGGGCTTTATTGTGCCTTCTTTGAATGTTTGAGTACTTCATTATCTTGATAATGGGGCTTGTCAAGCTGGTAGTGAATTTGATAAGGTTGGAATGATTTCTCTCCTCAATCTTTCTCTGTGTTCAATGTCTGAGACCGAATATTCTGTATCCTATTCAATACGGATCTTTTTTGTTATATTTCAATTCATTTTCAGGAATGATGGTGATAGCTATATTTGTCAATTTGAACATCTTATCCGATGCAATTTGTACCTGGTTTCTTAATATGTCACTTTGAAGCAGAGCAATGTTCTATTGCAGTTGGTAGGCACAAATTTGGGTCTAGAAGGTGTTTTGACCATAGCAAATTAGTCAATGTTCATCCTAATATGCTAAGCTGGTGTATATCTTCCTGATAATCACCAATTGACCATCATGCATCATGTTTTTACTGACAAACAAAACTTCGATAATTAGTACTGTCCTTCTACCATTGTAAGCACAACTGTCCAGTTAGGCCGTAGAATCACAATATCGTGTATAAGCATGTGCATTCTCAACCTCGATGGATTGTTAGAATTTCCCAAAAACAATTTTGTATGTTTCATCTAAATAACTGTGTTTTTTTATGTTTCATCTAGGTTGCATTTTACCCATCCTTTTGGTTTACTTACTCCCATAGGCAATTATATTATCCTATTTTAAAAGATTCTGCAGTTATATTTACCATGCAAAGCTTTATTTTCTAAGCATTGTGAACAAACAGTTATCAAGTAATGATCCAGAAGTAAACCATTGTCCTATTTATTGCAATACATGTTGGAGTGTGCACTTTAGCTGCATAGAGAATTAACTGAAGCCTCAAATACACGACAGCAATCTATGATTAAGACAATATAATGGTACATCTTCTACCACTTAAACAACACAAGTGCTTCCTACCTTCGCTTTCTTTTGAGCATCAACGAGCGCAGGGGCTATGTGCACTGTGGTAGTGCAGGTTTGTCGAACCATTATTTTGCAAGTATATACTCCCTCCATCCCAGGAAACATGTCAAAAGTTTGTTAAAATTTAGATGTTTCTAGACACTAAATAGATACATCCAAAATTTGGCAAACCTTTGACATGTTTGGTAGGACGGAAGGAGTACTTAGTTTGTAATGGACAAAAATTATCAAGCTTTAGAGAGAGTGATTATATTCTTTCATGTGCAGATTGCAAGACCAACAGGATTCTTATTTGGATGGAAGGGTCATTTTGGTGACATTGTATGGTTATGTATCACAATCAAGGGGATTTGTAAACATGTTTCGTTCATATGAAATTTCGAGGTCTTGAAATTGATTAGTGATCTTTTTTGGATGATGCTCGCTGACTTATTTTTTTGTAAATTTGAAGTTAATTCATCATACTACATCAGTAAGAAGTATATATGGTTTCATCAGTGGTGTTTTCTATTTGTGTACCACACAATTGTCATGCTTCTGGTTGAGGATGGCTGTCAATGCCATGTAAAACCCATTTCATTGTGTGTGATTTACTTTTGTAGCGGTTTAGAATGTTTTTATTGCTATCTTTTAAAACAAATGAAGAACATTTAAAAAACAAATTGGAGACGATACTAGAGTACATCTAAGTTCAAAATATAGGAGGAATGACTTATTTCAGGTATAAATTTGCATTAGTGAAGACGTGCGAGCACGTGCAAGCTTACTAGTACAACCTAAGTGGCAAAGAGATATACCCCTTTGATTTTAAAATGTGATAAAGATCAGGAACCCCCTAGATCGGGGTTTCAATTTTGGTTTCGGAAACATTTTAGCCACTACCAAAATAAGTGAAATTCAGTGAGTTTTGAGTTTTTTTGGGCGAAAGCACCGAAATTCGTTGAATTTGACGAAATCTCACTGAATGTGATTTCCACACCTGCACGTGGTTCTTTTCCTGTCAGTCGAGTTATAAACCTCTCACGAAGTCAATTTGTTTGGTTGGTTGATTCTTTGGCTTTTGGCTTATTTTCAGTAGAAAGCTAACTTTTTTTCGAAATGGGGGATATATCACCCAGCTTTTGCATCCAAAGGATGCGCACGGCTTTTTTTATTAGATTATTCACAAAATCTTACAAGAACAATACAAAAGATCAACCTCGAAGCCACCACACTAAACCTACAGTGGGATGAATGGGGTGACAATATACCAACTCACATCATCCAAAAAACCAAATGCCTTTCCAAACCGCCCAATAACAGGTGAGAAGCACATACAATCGATCAGACTCTCAGCGCACGCCAACGCACACGCCACAGAAGTTGCTACCGCCGTCTTCCTTGACTCCATCTTCAAGAGAGATCCTCGCATTAACCTTGCAAGACCTGCGTCGATGCCACCAGGACGCCAGACGGCTCCACCATCCTGCACGCATACATCATCCCGCATCCGTCGTCGATACCCTGCAGCACCATACCACCGAGACTCAACGCCAACAATGTCGTAGATGAATATCACTCCACCAACATCCGCCAACATCCAGCAGCTGCTCCAAAAACGATGCCCCAAGAGGTAGAACGACGCAGGTAGCGCCGCCATCGTTCGATCCAGGAGACCCAGATCTAGGGTTTCCCCCGGAGCAGCACGAGTGAGTAGATGCAGGTTGCAACGGCGATGCCTTCAAGAAGGTAACGACGCGTAACGTCACCATCGCCCGCCACGACCGTGGTCGGAGCACGATTTTCACCGGCAGCCGCACATCTCGAACTCGCCGAGTGGAGTGACGAGACAAGCAAAGACGATGTCTTCGACAAGGTAACGACGCCAAGCGACGCTGCCATCATCCGCCAAGCCCGAGAGTGAAGCACGGTTTTCACTGGCTGCCCCGTCACCCGAAACTCGTCGTCGACTAGATCTTCACCCCCGGAGATCTGTGTGGGATCCCAAGATCCCCCACCCCAGATCCCAACGAGGCCGTCCACCTCCGGGGAGGAGGTCGCCGCCGCCATGCCCGGGGCCGCCGCCCCGGCTTCCATGTGATGCGGACGTAGCATCCCGTCACGCGGAGGAGAAGGCGTAGCAGCCGTCCGCCTCCAGGCCCCAAGGCCAAGATCCGGCCACGCCACCAGCGCCACCGCCTCGCCTTCCGACCGCCAACGCCGCGCACCACCACCACCAGAAGGATCAAGAGTTCCGCCCCCACCCCCCATGATCGCGCCCATCTGCAACCCCCGCCGCCGCCATGCCGCGCGGGCTTTGCCCGGCGACACCTCCGGTGGCGGCGGCAAGGGGAGGGAGGGGCTGGAGGAGGCTAGAGGGCCGGGCCGGAGGGACTCCCCGGAGTGGCACGGCGCCGCCACCCGGGGGAGGGTTAGATCGGGGGAGAGATCGGGGGAGAGGTCGGGGGAGCCCCAGTAGAAAGCCAACTAAAAGCCCAAACTAATGCCACCTTAGTTTCTGCATGTTTTTCTCCAATACCCAGCAAATGTACTTCGTTTTTGTGTTTTGATCTATGTTCTTCAACGAAGTAGTCTCTACGGCGTTCATATGGAAGCAAATGGCAGCTCTTATGTCTATTAGTCTAAAAACGGTATCCTAGACTTCCTAGTCACGCTGCTAGCTGTTAAAAAATAATGAGAAATGTATGGTACATTTTTAAGGGGATATATTAATATTAGAATATACCAATTGCACCTAGTCTCTGCAACAACGCAATAGACTAATGATAGTACGGATACACACACCAAAATAGAGAAAGAGAAAACTAAAAAATAAAAATCCCGCTACAGTATTCCAGCACCTAGCAACAGCAATGCTACCACCACCAAGACAACACCTGAATTTCAGACTCTCCAAGAGCGACGCCTCTAAGATGGGAACAGTGCACCAGCGCCGTCATGGCCCGATCAAAGATTTTAGGTTTTCACCATGAAGATAGTCCTCAATATCAAAACAATGCCTTCAACAAAGTTATTGTCAGGCACAACCAATTAAACTCAGACCATGAAATTTTCACCCTGAAAGGTAGGACGCTGAACTTCACCTTGTTGCTGCCCCACTTACATATCACTGTTGCGAAGCCCGGAACACCAAGCAAGTCTCTCAACAGCGTAGAGAATTGAACCTTCCTTAGATAGTCCTCCAATCCAGTCTTCATGATATTCTCTTCTTCTGACTTCATCATGGATCAAAGTCACTTGATGACAACACAGAACAGAGCTTCGCGCCGCTCCCTCCGAAATCAAACGGTCGGAATAAAATCATGGGTGCGCACGATCGAATACCACCTGATCCAGCAAACTCCAGACATAAGGTACATTCGCTGGCGGAGCCTTCCGAAACTCATCATTTCGGCCAGATCAAGACGAACATGCCTCAGGAGGTCTTCATCTTCACACAAGAGAGACCCATAGGACCGCCACATTTATTCAGGTCGGGCCCCAACGCCGCCGACCATCCCAGGCCGGCCGAGACAGAGCAGCGACACTAAGCAAATGGGCAACGCCTTGCAGCCGGCCGACCCTCCACCGGCGAAAACCAGGATGTCCATGCGTTAACATGGCACCAACCCGCCGTGACCACAGTCATGGCTCGGCCATCGCCGGCTACCATGCCTTCCGCCACGCCGCCGGGACTCGATGACGAATTGTTAGACCCACCACACCATCCTCTGGCCGACCATCTCCGGCTAAGAAGAGGACCGCTTCCGTCATCATACCCAGGGCTGCTGCCCTAGGCGTCCTCGAGCCGCGGGAGAAGACCAGGAGCACCACCTCGCGCCGTCGCGAGACGGGGAGATGCAGCAGGATTTGCGGCACAGATCGAAGACCTGGTCACCGCCTACTGGCCATCGCCGCCAGCCACCCCCGGCGTGCCGTTGCTCGAGAAGTGGATCGGCCCGGACGAGATCTGCATCGCAGATCGGGTGGCCACCATCCCCAACCTCCGCCGCGAGCGTCGAGGAAGGTCCTGGCCGCCACCGCCCCACGCAGCAGGAGGAGGACCGCCGCCACCGCCACGCCACGCGGGCTTTGCCCGGCGGCGCTACCGGCGGCGGTTGGGTTCGTGCGGGACTGGGTTCTTGTTTTACTGTGCACGCGACTGCCAAAAGAAAATCATGTGGTCACCTGAACTTCATTATTACTGTTCTATATATATTGGCCAAATGTAGGATACATGGCTAAGTCAGATAGTGAGACCGTTGAGCAAGAGGCCAAGAGGTCGTCGACAAGCGTGGTAGTGATGTCGATGCGCGTTCACCACGCTCAAGTCTCAGCTCACTCTCTTTCTCCCTCTGAATTGGGTTCTAAACAAAAGTCTCTGCCTGAAAGAGATCGGCTGGCGGCGGTCGAACTGAATCTGAGAACAGGAGGACGAAAGGTCCAACTGGGGCGGATCGACGAGATCGCTTGGGAACTCCCTAGCTCCTGGACCAGCATGCGGATGCAGCTCATGCCATGGCCACCGGACGACATCGTCCGGACGCCCGTTGATAAGACGTGCAGGGTGATCACTTCTTTTTCTTTTCTTTTTTAACAGTTGCAGTTCATGTGTCCTATTCCTACATGGTACAGTGATTGAGTTCATCGGCTCCTAGTTTTTTTAAAAAAATCATGTTCTCCATCTGCATCATATGAGCTCTTTCACACACACAGCCTGGGAGATGAAAGGAGATTAGGAAACCAAAGAATTCAGATCAACTCCATAATCGTAGCGGCCTAGACTATAGCCACATTGAGATTAAAAACACAGAAGACATGTTGTTACAGCACTGCATCTTACAGCAAGTAAGTAGCATATTCCTTGAAGTACAAAAAAACAAAGCCATGACTGACCGAGCTTGGATACTGGAAGCAAACAAGGCATACATCACAGTCTCACAGATAGCGCCTCGATCAAACATACCAAACATTTCACCAATATCAACAGTTGAAGAGATCGACCAGCCTACCAGACTTCATATTTTCCTAATGATATGAACCCTCAAGATGTACTGCTTATTCTTCTTCTTCAGTAGCTCGAAGAGGCAGAAATCTCCCAGATTCAAACTGTTGTCACGTGCAAATTCTTTCCACCCTTTCGTAAACCTTCTACGTTTACGGGAGGTGACGCTGCACTGCACTTCCCAATTCTTGGCATGCCGTTCAAGGATCAGTGTTCCGTTGTTAAACGGAAGGTATGTATCGGCATATTTCCGAGATAAGTGCTAAATACATAGGAAAAGGTGATCTTTAATATCAATTCAAATAAAACAACATAATGTCTAGTTCGAAACACTTAATGTTCTAGACAAATAGTGGGTTCAGTTTCTGGACAAAAAAGAATGCAGATAAGATAAATGTAGTTAATTATGGTATGCATGACAAGAATAGAAACAATGATTTTTACCTAGCACGCATGCTAAAAGAGTAGAATGCATATTCAGTATCAGTGTTTTTGGCTCACCAGAGTAGAAGGTTCTGCATAAAGACTGCTCGTGCTCATGATACATCCGTAGATGGGGGTTTTGGATTGAATAGCTTGGACCCTTTTATCCAGTTTCTTCGTCTGCACATCCGTAAGAAAGATACCACGTGGGAGGATGTACAGCGGGACAGAATCAGAATGTGCTTCCAGGTCATCTTCTGATGATGAAGAATAACCAACAGGCAAGACAAATGAATCAAAACATATAATGCAAAGAAGTCCTAATTTGCATAGTTTGTCTTCGCAGTATAATTTATAAACCTGATGCCTCGGGTGGAGACCTTGATGAACTGATATTCACATTATCGTTCCCCTGGTTTGGCCTTTCACTTTGTGGTGAATTTATAGGAATATCATCAAAACTGCTTGAGATCTCAATTAGTTCTTGACCAGTATTATTGATGACAAGATGCGATTGTACTTTCTCACAGCCACTCGGATCGAAGATTAGAACCTTCAGTTGAGATATCCCATTGTACTTGAATAACAGGAGGTCCCCCACTTTCAAGTCATGAGCACTAGCAAATGAACCCCATCCAGATTGGAGGACTAGTTCGTCGTAATTATTTGTAATTTTGGCATCTAAAGTGCAACCATTGCGTGATTCCAGCTTAATGGTTCTTGCAGATTTACCCCTAAAATGTTTGACAAAGGCATCTGGTATGGTCTGCAGCAACAAGATAAAACAAAGAACAGCCCTCATTTTTTCCGAAAAGAAGAGTGGTCCTCATGAGGAAGTAAAAATGCTTTTGCAAAAAAAAATTGACGGAAAACAGTAGGACTATACTGTATATTTGTATATATTTTTTGGGTTTTAAGTTACAAATGTACAGGAGGTTTGTACAACATCACAAAGAGAGCCAAACAAATGCTTTTGCAGTACCAATAGTATGGTTGATATGTCCGAAGTTAATAGTCTTGCAAGAGAAACACTACCAGATAATGTAATGATCAACGCAATCAATTATTTATGAACTAAGAAACGTTTACGCCACGCCGCAGGATGCACAACTCTCCATTAGTTTGTTAGGTCCAGACTTAAAAACATAGTACTAACAGAACTACTATAATCCAGTTTTTTTTTTTGGAAAAGATACAGGTTATGGGAATTTAGAGTTCAAAACCACTCCGCTTGAGAGTAAGTACAGGATTAAGAAACATATATTATCCGGTTTAATACCACTTTAGGAACTTCTCTTTCGAGTCCATGAATACAGAAAATTATCATTGACCTGCTAACCCATTGTCCGCTTGAGAACGTGCGAGAGAAAAAGGAAAAGTAACAAGACCATAGTGTCGGCGGGGAAAAAACTTACGATCCTTTCACCAAAATCACCAATCATAATTTTGAAGAAATAGTTGTCTTGCTCCTCTACATGGTTGTAGCAGTAATCTCCCTTCTTTTTTGATCTCTCACAAGGCTTGCCCATCTTATAGCCAGATCTACGTCCAAAAGCTTAGCCCAGAAGTTCTAAGATTGCAGGGAAAAAGGGTAAAAGATAAACAAAATTTCTGTGTGGCAAATCCTTTAGGTGGAACGAAACTGCACTAATTATATAGGAAATAAATGACATCTCCGGATGGAGTCGCTCAATGATTCATGAAAAGTTTTTGGCAAAAAAAAATCATGAAAAGCAAAAGAAAAAAGAAGGTGCATCTTGAGATAGAATCGATTAATCAAACATCTCTGAATAGTCTGCAGACTAGTCGCCGAGAATGGAAGACAAAAGACTGAGAGAGCTTACGGTTAATATGCTATCGACAGGACAACACCAATGGCTTGTGCGCTAGAGCAAGTGAGCCTCTAGCTTCTACTGGGGAGGCGAGGGATGGGGAAGACGAAGAAACCGAGGAGACGAGCAGACGCACCTTTGCTGAACTGTACAGCCATAAATACCTCTGCTCTCTCTACCCTGACGCCCACTTGCTGCATCTATGTCGAGAAATGCGTGCTAGAGCGCACCTGCACTTTTTTCGACTTTGTCTTTTTTTTATCTTTCAAGTTATATAATATTTTGTTTTGATTTTTTTACAAGTCACCCAAAAATAACAAACAAAATTGTGGAAAGATAGTTCGTATTTTTCTTTTGCAATTCTGAATTTCAAATTATTTAAAAATTCAAAGTAAATTCTTTAAATATATATATACATAAGGACATAAAAAATTCGAAATATTTTCCTACATTCAAGTTGTTATGTTTAAGTGATCTGCAAAATATCAAGTTTAAAGATTGTGTGGTGGGAGAGATACAAAAATAAGAAGTTGTTCGAGAGGAGAAAAAAGAGCTAGCACGGATCTTGATGCAATATATACTGTGTAGATACGGGTCCCTCGCTCCTCGTTGGCTCTCTTCGTCTATCTTATCTCTTCCCCGCAGTAGTATCAAGTCTATAGCGTATGCTATCATATATTCCCTTCATCACATGAAGATTGTTGGGATTTGTTAAAATTTAGATGTATCTAGATGCTATTTAGTTTCTAATTTAAATTTTGATAAATCTTAGATAACTTTCGTGATGAGGTCTAAGACCTAGTTTGTGACCCGATCTCGCGATTGATCCGAAATCTAAAAGGGGAAAAGAGGGAGAAGGTGAAGAACGCGAAGCACACGAAGAACACACGCAACACAACCCGATACAATCGATACTTACCCTCGTGGCTCGATGGACCACGCCAATATAATCAACCCGGAAGAGACGCGCGGTAGAATTCCGAGGTGAGAGATCGGTGAGGGAGATGAATCTAGGAGTGGGAGAGAGAGTGGGTAGCACTAGAATCTCACACACCAAATCCAATCATCCAACAAGGGTTGCCTTGATACAAAGGGGATGAAACCCTAGGGAGACAAAGCTCAAATTCATGTTTAAGCCTAAATCTTGTCTAAAGAGTAAAGGGGGCGACCTGGGTGCTTATATAGAGGTACAAGGCAACTCGGGTCGAACATGTACAAGTTGGTGGGGTCAAACCCGTGAAATCCGGTCACAGGGCCGGTTGGACCGGGTCTGGGACCGGGCCTTCCGGTCCAAACCGGATTCTGGGCCGGACGGTGACCGGGCGGAGCTCTCGGAGCCCCGGAACTGCTTCCGGTTGGCACAGGTCGAGGATCCGGTCCAAACCGGCCAGGCCAGTAGGGAGGCCGGTCAGACCGGCCCTGGGACCGGGTGGGCCGGCCTGGGGCCCGGTTGACCGGCCCTAGGACCGGCCGGCCTCCTCCTCTCGCCTCTTCTTCCTCTTCCTTCTTCTCTTCTTTCCTTCTTCTTCTTCTCTCTTCCTTGCACCATGGGAGTTCCTTCTCTCTTGGTCCTTGTCGACGTCGGCACCTATAGACACCATGATGATAGGCATGAGGTAGCATACCATTCAAGTTGGTGTTGAGGTCGACCATAGAGTGGATAGGGTTCACCTTGACATATATGGCGGGGTTTTGCGTTGTTGGTCCACTTGGGGAACTCCTTGGCCATGGTGTAGCGTCGACGATAGGCGGGGCTGCATCATCTCCCCCCTTGGGGAAGAGTCGTCCTCGACTCTTGTTCCTCCTCATCTCCATGATGTGGCGAGAGGTCCGAGATGGTGAACGTCTTGCTCACCAAGTACTTGGAGTTGTGTTTGTCGATGATGTAGTCGTTGATCCTTGTAGCTTGGTGAAGGACATGTTCTTGTATAGTTGCCCTTGTATCCTTATGGATGTTCGTCATGGTGTGGGCGTCCTTGTTGTAGTCCATGACGGTTCTCTCATGTAGTGTTTGATGGACAAAGTCGCGGTCGAAGAAGAACTTGGGGAAAAACAACTTGCGAAGGGAAAGCTTGTGGATGCCAATTTGGTGATCGGCGAATAAGAGGCTCTCAATCAAAGACAAAGCATCAAGTCGTTTCTCCAAGAGGCATTTGGCAAAAATGGGAACCAAAAGAGTGTCGATGTATCCAAAATATGGTAGGGCAAAAATTTGTGCATGTAAAAGTTTGCTTTGTAAAGTGTCAAAAATGTGTTGTGAAGTATTGTCCCACACAAATGGAACAATCAAAAGGCAAGTATCGGCGGCAAAATTTGGGGCAAAATTGTTATGTGCAATGGAAAAGCTATGGAAACTTCTAGCTTGGGAAATTATGGTTGGCGTGAGCCGAGTATGGGTATCCTCAAGTGTCAAAGAATCCATTGCAATTGCCATAGATGAAATGAGAAATTCCAAGAAGAGCAACTTTTTGTGTGACATGTGGCACAAGATGCATAAGGTGTCTCTCACATGTATGACATGGTCCTTGAGATTCTCGGAGTGTATGATGAAAGCATCAAGACATACAACAACCATTGTGCCAGCAAGATTTTTCAAGATATGTTGCATAAGAAGCAAACGAGGTGACGAGGAGTTGGACCAAACCGGAAGCTCGACAAGAAAAGTCGGAAACACACACTACAAGAAAAGTTGCTGATACGTCTTCGACGTATCGATAATTTCTTATGTTCTATGCCATATTATTGATGATACCTACATGTTTTATGCACACTTTATGTCATATTCGTGCATTTTCTGGAACTAACCTACTAACAAGATGCCGAAGTGCCGGTTCTCGTTTTCTCGCTGTTTTTGGTTTCGAAATCCTAGTAACGAAATATTCTCGGAATTGGACGAAACGAAGACCCAGGGGCCTATTTCGCCACGAACCTTCCAGAAGACCGAAGAGCATACGAAGTGGGGCCACGAGGTGGCGACACCACATGGCGGCGCGGCCAAGGGGGGCCCGCGCCGCCCTGTGGTGTGGGCCCCTCGTCAGGCCCCCGACTCCGCCCTTCCGCCTACTTAAAGCCTCCGTCGCGAAACCCCCGAGGCGCAAAACCACGATACGGAAAACCTTGCCGAGACGCCGCCGCCGCCGATCCCATCTCGGGGATTACGGAGATCTCCTCCGGCACTCTGCCGGAGAGGGGATTCATCTCCGGAGGACTCTACACCGCCATGGTCGCCTCCGAAGTGATGAGTGAGTAGTTCACCCCTGGACTATGGGTCCATAGCGGTAGCTAGATGGTTGTCTTCTCCTCATTGTGCTTCATTGTCGGATCTTGTGAGCTGCCTAACATGATCAAGATCATCTATCTGTAATACTCTATGTTGTGTTTGTCGGGATCCGATGGATAGAGAATACCACGTTATGTTAATTATCAAGTTATTACATATGTGTTGTTTATGATCTTGCATGCTCTCCGTTACTAGTAGAGGCTCTGGCCAAGTTTTTTGCTTTTAACTCCAAGAGGGAGTATTTATGCTCGATAGTGGGTTCATGCCTGCATTGACACCTGGGACAGTGACAGAAAGTTCTAAGGTTGTGTTGTGTTGTTGCCACTAGGGATAAAACATTGGCGCTATGTCCGAGGATGTAGTTGTTGATTACATTACGCATCATACTTAATGCAATTGTCTGTTGCTTTGCAACTTAATACTGGAAGGGGTTCGGACGATAACCTGAAGGTGGACTTTTTAGGCATAGATGCAGTTGGATGGCGGTCTATGTACTTTGTCGTAATGCCCAATTAAATCTCACTATACTTATCATGCCATGTATGTGCATTGTTATGCCCTCTCTATTTGTCAATTGCCCGACTGTAATTTGTTTACCCAACATGCTTTTATCTTATGGGAGAGACACCTCTAGTGAACTGTGGACCCCGGTCCATTCTTTTAATACTTGAAATACAAATCTGCTTGCAATACTTGTTTTACTTGTTTTCTCTGCAAACAATCATGTTCCACACAATACGGTTAACCCTTTGTTACGGCAAGCCGGTGAGATTGACAACCTCATCTGTTTCGTTGGGGCAAAGTACTTTGGTTGTGTTGTGCGGGTTCCACGTTGGCGCCGGAATCTCGGTGTTGCGCCGCACTACATCCCGCCGCCATCAACCTTCAACGTGCTTCTTGACTCCTACTGGTTCGATTAAACCTTGGTTTCTAACGAGGGAAACTTGCCGCTGTGCGCATCACACCTTCCTCTTGGGGTTCCCAACGGACGTGTCAACTACACGCATCAAGCAAATTTCGGCGCCGTTGCCGGGGAGATCAAGACACGCTGCAAGGGGAGTCTCCACTTCTCAATCTCTTTACTTTGTTTTTGTCTTGCTTTATTTTATTTACTACTTTGTTTGCTGCACTTATATCAAAACACAAAAAAATTAGTTGCTAGTTTTACTTTATTTATTGTCTTGTTTGCTATATCAAAAACACAAAAAATTAGTTTACTTGCATTTACTTTATCTAGTTTGCTTTATTTACTATTGCTAAAATGGCCAACCCTGAAAATACTAAGTTGTGTGACTTCACAAGCACAAATAATAATGATTTCTTATGCACACCTATTGCTCCACCTGCTACTACAGCAGAATTCTTTGAAATTAAACCTGCTTTACTTAATCTTGTCATGAGAGAGCAATTTTCTGGTGTTAGTTGTGATGATGCTGCTGCCCATCTCAATAATTTTGTTGAACTATGTGAAATGCAAAAATATAAAGATGTAGATGGTGACATTATAAAATTAAAATTGTTCCCTTTCTCATTAAGAGGAAGAGCTAAAGATTGGTTGCTATCTCCTGCCTAAGAATAGTATTGATTCATGGACTAAATGCAAGGATGCTTTTATTGGTAGATATTATCCCCCTGCTAAAATTATATCTTTGAGGAGTAGCATAATGAATTTTAAACAATTGGATAATGAACATGTTGCTCAAGCTTGGGAAAGAATGAAATCTCTAGTTAAAAATTGCCCAACCCATGGACTGACTACTTGGATGATCATCCAAACCTTCTATGCAGGACTAAATTTTTCTTCGCGGAATTTATTGGATTCAGCTGCTGGAGGTACCTTTATGTCCATCACTCTTGGTGAAGCAACAAAGCTTATTGATAATATGATGGTTAATTACTCTGAATGGCACACGGAAAGAGCTCCACAAGGTAAGAAGGTAAATTCTGTTGAAGAATCCTCTTCCTTGAATGATAAGGTTGATGCTATTATGTCTATGCTTGCGAATGATAGGACTAATGTTGATCCTAATAATGTTCCATTAGCTTCATTGGTTGCCCAAGAAGAACATGTTGATGTAAACTTCATTAAAAATAATAATTTCAACAACAATGCTTATCGGAACAATTCTAGTAATAACTATAGGCCATATCCTTATAATAATGGTAACGGTTATGCTAATACTTATGGGAATTCTTACAACAATAATAGGAATACACCCCCTGGATTTGAAGCCATGCTTAAAGAATTTATTAGTACACAAACTGCCTTTAACAAATCTGTTGAGGAAAAGCTCAATAAAATTGATATTCTTGTTTCTAGAGTTGATAGTCTTGCCTCTGATGTTGATCTTTTGAAATCGAAAGTTATGCCTAATAGGGATATTGAAAATAAAATTGTTACTACAGCAAATGCCATCCAAGTTAGAATTAATGAGAATATAAGATTAATGGCTGAACTGCGTGCTAGGTGGGATAGAGAAGAAAATGAAAAACTAGCTAAAAAGAGTAATGTAGCTAAAGTTTGGACTATTACCACCACTAGCAATGCTAATGATTCACATGTTTCTGCACCTCCTACTATCAATGGTAAAATAATTGGTGTTGGCAATGCTTCTACTCCTAGTGCAAAGCGCGCAAAATTACCTGAATCTGCTAAAGCTAGCTGAAGCTGCATGTGATAAAGCTCGCTGAAATTTTTTCCAACCTTGGGGATGATAATCCCATTGCTTTAGATTGTAATGATTTAGATTTTGATGATTGCCACATCTCTGAAGTTATAAAGTTCTTACAAAAACTTGCTAAAAGTCCTAATGCTAGTGCTATAAACTTGGCTTTCACAAAACATATTACAAATGCTCTCATAAAAGCTAGAGAAGAGAAACTAAAACTTGAAACTTCTATTCCTAGAAAGCTAGAGGATGGTTGGGAGCCCATCATTAAAATTAGAGTCAAAGATTTTGATTGTAATGCTTTATGTGATCTTGGTGCAAGTATTTCTGTTATGCCTAAAAAGGTCTATGATATGCTTGACTTGCCACCATTGAAAAATTGTTATTTGGATGTTAATCTCGCTGATAATGCTAAAAGAAACCTTTGGGGAAAGTTGATAATGTTCATATTATGGTTAACAATAACCTTGTCCCCGTTGATTTTGTTGTCTTGGATATTGAATGCAATGCATCTTGCCCCATTATATTGGGAAGACCTTTTCTTCGAACCGTTGGTGCTACTATTGATATGAAGGAAGGTAATATTAAATATCAATTTCCTCTCAAGAAAGGTATGGAACACTTCCCTAGAAAGAGAATGAAGTTACCTTATGATTCTATTATTAGAACAAATTATGATGTTGATGCTTCATCTCTTGATGTTACTTGATATACACTTTCTGCGCCTAGCTGAAAGGCGTTAAAGAAAAGCGCTTATGGGAGACAACCCATGTTTTTACTCCAGTATTCTTGTTTTATATTTGTGTCTTGGAAGTTGTTTACTACTGTAGCAACCTATCCTTATCTTAGTTTTATGTTTTGTTGTGCCAAGTAAAGTCTTTGATAGAAAAGTAAGTACTAGATTTGGATTACTGCGCAGTTCCAGATTTCTTTGCTGTCACGAATCTGGGTCTATCTCCCTGTAGGTAGCTCAGAAAATTAAGCCAATTTACGAGCATGATCCTCAGATATGTACGCAACTTTCATTCAATTTGGGCATTTTCGTTTGAGCAAGTCTGGTGGCCTAATAAAATCCATCTTTACGGACTGTTCTGTTTTGACAGATTCTGTCTTTTATTTCGTATTGCCTCTTTTGCTATGTTGGATGAATTCCTTTGATCCATTAATGTCCAGTAGCTTTATGCAATGTCCAGAAGTGTTAAGAATGATTGTGTCACCTCTGAACATGTGAATTTTTATTATGCACTAACCCTCTAATGAGTTGTTTCGAGTTTGGTGTGGAGGAAGTTTTCAAGGATCAAGAGAGGAGTATGATGCAATATGATCAAGGAGAGTGAAAGCTCTAAGCTTAGGGATGCCCCGGTGGTTCACCCCTGCATATTATAAGAAGACTCAAGCGTCTAAGATTGGGGATGCCCAAGGCATCCCCTTCTTCATCGACAACATTATCAGGTTCCTCCCCTGAAACTATATTTTTATTCCGTCACATCTTATGCACTTTGCTTGGAGCGTCGGTTTATTTTTGTTTTTGTTTTGTTTGAATAAAATGGATCCTAGCATTCACTTTGTGGGAGAGAGACACGCTCCGCTGTAGCATATGGACAAATATGTCCTTAGGCTCTACTCATAGTACACTGCAAGAGAATTGGCATGTAGAGACACTATTTTGGTTCCGTAGAGACACTTAAATTGCTCCTACATAGCTATAGAGGCACTTTCCATATTGTCTCAAAACTGTCACTACGGGCGGTGTCTCTACGTGGTAAGGACAATAGTAATAATGTCTCTACATTTTAGAAGACACAAATGAGGCATTATATTGTGTCTCTAGAGTAAATAAATGAAAAGAAATCATGTGAAAAGTGACACTCGAACTCATGAACTTAGTGATTAAGACTTATTCCATTAACCATCTCACCCTTTCACAAGTATATGTTGATACTTGGAACAGATTTCTAATTCGTATTATCCACCATGAGCCAAACATAGAACAAATGTCTCTAGAGAACAAGCAAAATGCCTCAAACATTGTCTCTAGATAAAAATTAAAGACATAGAACGAAGTGTCTCACGGGTTGCCTCTTGATAACTTATTTGTGACACTTTGGAGTGTCTCATTAGTTGTCTATAGAATGAAAACTGCAACCCCTTACAGAAATGTCTCAACTAACGTCTCTACATATGAGACTATTTCTGAAGTGTCTCAAGAAGTGCCACTACAACATGGAAAGTGTCTTAATGTGCTTTGCAAAAAGGCAAAGTAGGAAGTGTCTCTAGTAAAATGTCTCTACGGAAGGTTTTTCTTGTAGTGGTATTCATGGCGAAGTTTGTTCTTCGTTAAATTGTTATATGGTTGGAATTGGAAAATGATACATGTAGTAACTCTAAAATGTCTTGGATAATTTGATACTTGGCAATTGTTGTGCTCATGTTTAAGCTCTTGCATCATATACTTTGCACCCATTAATGAAGAAATACTTAGAGCTTGCTAATTTGGTTTGCATATTTAGTTTCTCTAGAGTCTAGATAACATCTAGTATTGAGTTTTGAACAACAAGGAAGACGGTATGGAGTCTTATAATGTTTACCATATGTCTTTTATGTGAGTTTTGCTGTACCGTTCATCCTTGTGTTTGTTTCAAATAACCTTGCTAGCCTAAACCTTGTATCGAGAGGGAATACTTCTCATGCATCCCAAATACTTGAGCCAACCACTATGCCATTTGTGTCCACCATACCTACCTACTACATGGTATTTATCCGCCATTCCAAAGTAAATTGCTTGAGTGCTACCTTTAAAATTCCATCATTCACCTTTGCAATATATAGCTCATGGGACAAATAGCTTAAAAACTATTGTGGTATTGAATATGTACTTATGCACTTTATCTCTTATTAAGTTGCTTGTTGTGCGATAACCATGTTTCGGGGACGCCATCAACTATTCTTTGTTGAATATCATGTGAGTTGCTATGCATGTCCGTCTTGTACGAAGTAAGAGAGATCTACCACCTTAATGGTTGGAGCATGCATATTGTTAGAGAAGAACATTGGGCCGCTAACTAAAGCCATGATTCATGGTGGAAGTTTCAGTTTTGGACATATATCCTCAATCTCATATGAGAATAATAATTGTTGCCACATGCTTATGCATTAAAGAGGAGTCCATTATCTGTTGTCCATGTTGTCCCGGTATGGATGTCTAAGTTGAGAATAATCAAAAGCGAGAAATCCAAAATGCGAGCTTTCTCCTTAGACCTTTGTACGAAGCGGCATGGAGGTACCCCATTGTGACACTTGGTTAAAACATGTGCATTGCAAAGATCCGGTAGTCCAAGCTAATTAGGACAAGGTGCGGGCACTATTAGTATACTATGCATGAGGCTTGCAACTTGTAAGATATAATGTACATAACTCATATGCTTTATTACTACCGTTGACAAAATTGTTTCATGTTTTCAAAATAAAAGCTCTAGCACAAATATAGCAATCGATGCTTTCCTCTTTGAAGGACCATTCTTTTACTTTTATGTTGAGTCAGTTCACCTATCTCTCTCCACCTCAAGAAGCAAACACTTGTGTGAACTGTGCATTGATTCCTACATACTTGCATATTGTACTTGTTATATTACTCTATGTTGACAATTATCCATGAGATATACATGTTACAAGTTGAAAGCAACCGCTGAAACTTAATCTTCCTTTGTGTTGCTTCAATACCTTTACTTTGATTTATTGCTTTATGAGTTAACTCTTATGCAAGACTTATTGATGCTTGTCTTGAAGTACTATTCATGAAAAGTCTTTGCTTTATGATTCACTTGTTTACTCATGTCATTGCCATTGTTTTGATCGCTGCATCCACTACATATGTTTACAAATAGTATGATCAAGGTTATGATGGCATATCACTTCGAAATTATCTTTGTTATCGTTTTACATCGCTCGGGACGAGCAGAACTAAGCTTGGGGATGCTGATACGTCTCCGACGTATCGATAATTTCTTATGTTCTATGCCATATTATTGATGATACCTACATGTTTTATGCACACTTTATGTCATATTCGTGCATTTTATGGAACTAACCTATTAACAAGATGCTCGAAGTGCCGGTTCATGTTTTCTCGCTGTTTTTGGTTTCAGAAATCCTAGTAACGAAATATTCTCGGAATTGGACGAAACGAAGACCCGGGGGCCTATTTCGCCACGAACCTTCCGGAAGACCGAAGAGCATACGAAGTGGGGCCACGAGGTGGCGACACCACATGGCGGCGCGGCCAAGGGGGCCGCGCCGCCCTGTGGTGTGGGCCCCTCGTCGGGCCCCGACTCTGCCCTTCCGCCTACTTAAAGCCTCCGTCGCGAAACCCACGAGGCGCAAAACCACGATACGGAAAACCTTGCCGAGACGCCGCCGCCGCCGATCCCATCTCGGGGGATTCCGGAGATCTCCTCCGGCACCTCGCCGGAGAGGGGATTCATCTCCCGGAGGACTCTACACCGCCATGGTCGCCTCCGGAGTGATGAGTGAGTAGTTCACCCCTGGACTATGGGTCCATAGCGGTAGCTAGATGGTTGTCTTCTCCTCATTGTGCTTCATTGTCGGATCTTGTGAGCTGCCTAACATGATCAAGATCATCTATCCGTAATACTCTATGTTGTGTTTGTCGGGATCCGATGGATAGAGAATACCATGTTATGTTAATTATCAAGTTATTACATATGTGTTGTTTATGATCTTGCATGCTCTCCGTTACTAGTAGAGGCTCGGCCAAGTTTTTGCTTTTAACTCCAAGAGGGAGTATTTATGCTCGATAGTGGGTTCATGCCACATTGACACTACGGGACGGTGACGAAAGTTCTAAGGTTGTGTTGTCTTGTTGCCACTAGGGATAAAACATTGGCGCTATGTCCGAGGATGTAGTTGTTGATTACATTACGCACCATACTTAATGCAATTGTACGTTGCTTTGCAACTTAATACTGGAAGGGGTTCGGACGATAACCTGAAGGTGGACTTTTAGGCATAGATGCGGTTGGATGGCGGTCTATGTACTTTGTCGTAATGCCCAATTAAATCCCACTATACTTATCATGCCATGTATGTGCATTGTTATGCCCTCTCTATTTGTCAATTGCCCGATCGTAATTTTTTCACCCAACATGCTTTTATCTTATGGGAGAGACACCTCTAGTGAACTGTGGACCCCGGTCCATTCTTTTAATACTGAAATACAAATCTTCTGCAATACTTGTTTTACTGTTTTCTCTGCAAACAATCATCTTCCACACAATACGGTTAACCCTTTGTTACGAGCAAGCCGGTGAGATTGACAACCTCATCTGTTTCGTTGGGGCAAAGTACTTTGGTTGTGTTGTGCAGGTTCCATGTTGGCGCCGGAATCTCCGGTGTTGCGCCGCACTACATCCCGCCGCCATCAACCTTCAACGTGCTTCTTGACTCCCTACTGGTTCGATTAAACCTTGGTTTCTAGCCGAGGAAACTTGCCGCTGTGCGCATCACACCTTCCTCTTGGGGTTCCCAACGGACGTGTCAACTACACGCATCGGTTGCCATGGCCGACGAAGTTGAAGTCGCGCCGTGGTTGCTGGTGTACCATGGCCGACGATTTTTGGTCTCTCCGTTGTGCATGTCAAAACGTTTTTTTCTCGTTTTTGAGGCCACCTAGCCCGACGAAAACGGCCAAAACGTTGCGTATGGTGGCCCTGGACGTGGTGCATCTCGAAATCTCGGGTTCGCCGACCGAGTCAACGCAAATCCGCACCGCCGAGGGATGTAGGGCCCAGATGGCAGCCTCTCTAGCATTGTTTTTTTTCTCGATCGCGCCATCTCGTTCAACGCTCTTCGATCGAGCCGGTTACGATGCAGGATCATGGGTCCCGCATGTCATCCTCTATGAACCAAAATTCTTTCTATTCTTGGATTTTTTTGACACCCTGATTTCTGGCTACTTGCTTTTTTCTTTTGATCCCTTGCCGCCTTGGAAACGTTGAGACCGCTGCTCCTAAATGCGACCCGCATGTCATCCTCTATGTGCAATCAACTTTCTTTTCTTGGAGTTTTTTTGGCACCTCAAATTTGGTCACTTGCCTTTTTCTTTCGATCCCCTGCCGCCTCTCAAACGGTGATACCGCTGCTGCTAAATGGGACCCGCATGTCATCCTCTATGTACTATAAAACTTTCTTTTCTTGAATTATTTTTGGCTCCTGATATTTGGTGACTTGCCTTTTTATTTCGATCCCGTGCGGCCTCTCAAACGGTGATACCGCTGCTGCTAAATGGGACCCGCATGTCATCCTCTATGTACTATAAAACTTTCTTTTCTTGAATTATTTTTGGCTCCTCATATTTGGTCACTTGCCTTTTTCTTTCGATCCCGTGCAGCCTCTCAAACGGTGATACCGCTGCTGCTAAATGGGACCCGTATGTCATCCTCTATGTACAATCAAGTTTCTTTTCTTGAATTATTTTTGGATCCTGATATTTGGTCACTTGCCTTTTTCTTTCGATCTCATGCCACGTTTGAAACGTTGAGAAACCTGCAGGCTCATGGGACCCGCATGTCATCCTCTATGTACTATAAAAGTTCATTTTCTTGGTTTTTTTTTCACCCTCTGATTTTTGGCAATTTCCTTTTTCTTTTGATCCCCTGCCGCCTTTGAAACGTTGAGGACTCTGCTGGCTCATAGGTCCCGCATGTCAGCCTCTATGTACAATCAAGTTTCTTTTCTTGAATTATTTTTGGATCCTGATATTTGGTCACTTTCCTTTTTCTTTCGATCTCATGCCACGTTTGAAACGCTGCTGGCTCATGGGACCCGCATGTCATCCTCTATGTGCTATAAAAGTTTATTTTCTTGGATTTTTTTTCACCCTCTGATTTTTGGCTATTTCCTTTTTTCTTTTGATCCCGTGCCGCCTTGGAAATGTTGAGTAAGCTGCTGACTCATGGGACCTGCATGTCATCCTCTATGTACAATCAACTTTCTTTTTTCTTTTGATCTCAAGCCGCATTTGAAACGTTGAGACCGCTGCTGCTAAATGGGACCCGCATGTCATCCTCTATGTACAATAAAGTTTCTTTTCTTGGATTTTTCTTTCCTTTTTGTCACTTGCCTTTTTCTTTCGATCTCATGCCGCCTTTGAAACGTTGAGTAAGCTGCTGGCTCATGGGTCCCGCATGTCATCCTCTATGAACAATAAAAGTTTGCTTTCTTGGAGTTATTTTTGACCCCTAATTTACGGCTATTTGCCTTTTTCTTTTGATCTCCTGCCCCCTTCGAAACGATGAGGACGTTGTTGGCGGGTCGGTCCCACATGTCATCCTCTATGAACAATAAAAGTTTCCTTTGATGGATTTATTTTGAACCCCTAATTAATTTCTGGATATTTCCCCTGCCGCCTTGGAATCGTTGAGGATGCTTCTGCCTCATGGGTCCCGCATGTCATCCTCTCTGAACGGTAAATGTTTCTTTTCTTGGATTTTGTTGACCAAACGATTTTTGGCTTATTTTTATTTCGATCACTGCAGCCTTTAAAACGTTGAGGACGGCTGCGGCTCACGGGTCCCACATGTCAACCTCTATGAACAATAAACGATGAGGATGCTGCTGCATCATGGGTCCCGCATGTCATCCTCTCAGAACGAAAATGTTTCTTTTCTTGGATTTTTTACCAACAGATTTTTGGTTTATTTTTTCTTTCCATCCCCTGCCGCCTTTAAAACGTTGACGACGCTGCTGGCTCATGGGTCCCCGATGTCTGCCTCCTCGTACAAGAAACATGTGATATCTTGATTATTTTGCGAGACAATAAACGGTGTATTTCGCTACGAGCTATTGCAAACGGATAAATTAAATCTTTATTTTTACATAAACAAACTTATATGTTGAATCTCCTTGTTTTGTGTTTTTGCGAAGCATAGGACTTTCCTGTTTTTTAGAAAAAACCGAACTTTCCTGTTTTGGAGTGGGCTGAAATTGTACGAGTCAAAAGGCCCGACGACGATAGTTCGAAGGCCCGGATGTCCGGATGCGGCCCAATTGAAATCTTTCTTTTCTTGGATTTTTTTCACCCCCGATTTCCGGCTACTTCATTTTTCTTTTGGTCTGTGCCACCTTGAAAACGTTGAGATCGTCTGCTGCAAAATGGGACCCGCATGTCATCCTCTATGTACAATAAAATTTCTTTTCTTGGATTATTTTTGGCTCCTGATATTTGGTCACTTTCCTTTTTCTTTCAATCTCATGCCGACTTTGAAACGTTGAGGAAGCTGCTGGCTCATGGGTCCCGCATGTCATCCTCTGTGAACAATAAAAGTTTCCTTTGTTGGATTTATTTTTTCCCCTAATTTCTGGCTATTTGCCTTTTTCTTTTGATCCCCTGCCCCTTTGAAACGATGACGACGCAGGTGGCGGGTTGGTCCCACATGTCATCCTCTATGAACAATAAAGGTTTCCTTTGATAGATTTATTTTTGACCCTAATTAATTTACGGCTATTTCCTTTTTTATTTTGATCCCCTGCCGCCTTGGAATAGTTGAGGATCTTGCTTGCCTCATGGGTCCCGCATGTCATCCTCTCAGAAAGGTAAATGTTTCATTTCTTGGTTTTTGTTTACCAACTGATTTTTGGCTTATTTTTTTGTTTCGATCTCCTGCCGCCTTTAAAACGTTGACAACACTGTTGCCTCATGGGTCCCCAATGTCAGCCTCCCTATACTTGCAAATCCTCTTTACGCAAAGGTTGTATTTCTAGCTAGATAGCTAAGGTGGATTCGAATCTGCCGTGGTTCGGAGCAGCTCGGGTAAGCCTTCTTGCATCGATTAATGGAACTAGTGTATAGCAAGGTCAAGACATGTGGCTCGGTGTAATGAATCTATTTGAATCATGTTGTGGATTCAATCGATATTTCTCTAACGAAGTCAGCCAAAATAGAAATTAAGTTTTTTTCTAAAACGGAAATGCAAATTAAGATGAACACAAACATTAGTTATCATAATAGCTGATCATACATACATACTTGCTAAGAGCAAAAGCTTGCCGAGTTTTACCACCCATACAATTAATTAGCAGTTCAGATAAGATAACCTTATATAAGTATAACTACAAATGCATTTGCTAAGGGCTCATGGGACAATAGAACTAGACAACCGCAAACTTTATGACGAGCATGTCACAGCAGCATCGAAAGATCTTGACCTTCAACTTTGATCCAATGCGAAGTTTGGCACCGTCAATGAACTTTTTCCACCTGGAAGTAACAGCCAAGCGGCCATCTGTGGGACCGACGGAGTACCGTCCCTCCACGGTGAGACCTTCACTCTCCATGACGAGGGAAATCTTGCCCCTTCGGCCGGCATTGAGATACTTGGAGATACTTTTAGGCAATTTCGATTCAAAGCAAGAGATACCACAAAAAATTAGTCAATGGCACCAATGCATCGAAGACTGAACCGTGTGAGACTTTGAGTAGAGAAGACATCAAGATAAGAGCGGTTATCTTTGTCATATACTCACGAACATAGCCTTCGAGATGCGTCCTAGTCACCACACGGGTGGCCACGGCAATGAGCTGAGACCTCGGTGATGCGGCTGGGGCAGGTGCGAGAGCTCGGGCTGGTACACGAGCTGGTGCTAATGCGGGGAGACTGCTGGGCGAGGTGCAATAAACGGTGCCTCTAGAGGAGCCGGTGCTTGATGCATGAGACTATTGGGCGAGGTGCGATAAACGGTGCGGCTAAAGGAACCGAGTCTTGATGCGAGGAGCCTGCTTCGGGTAGATGCGGGGAAAGCGGAGGCTGAGTACGGGAGCCGATGTCGATGCGGGAGAGTGGGAAGCCGGTGCCGGTCGTTGGTGTGGGTGCCCTTTGTGACATCCGCTCCTGTTCCATCGGGGGATCCGTAACTTTGATCATGTTAAACCCGGCAAGCTAGAACAGAGGGAATGGTTTAGAACAACTGCTTAGAATGCAGTAATCAAAGGATATGAGTACAAAAAAGTTACATGATATATATTTCGAAGTGTCTCCAACTCTGTAAGCAGTTACGTATATCTGCCCGTTTGAGTTTCTAATCCTCAGCTTGTCGCCCTTCTTCAGACCGTAGTCAAAAGCAAACTTTCTCCAATCATGTCCATACAAATATGTGATGGCCTGCGTCTTGTAAACATACACCTCATAAACCGTGTAGGTGTTCATCAATTTGCCATTGCCATGCATAGTGAAAGACCCTTCATGCGGACACATCTGGTTAATCATTGGACGAAGTTCACAAGGTACGATCTGCAGGTGAAAATTGATACTAATGTAAGAAGCGGGGAAGAATAAAAACAAGACTTTACTATATGCCAATTCATGCTAAACCACGAGAATACATACACGTAACTCTGTGAAGGAGTTATTAGAAAGGTAGATAGAGCCATAGGAGGTGTTATATGCGGGGTATGTACATGGGCCCGCCATATTCCCGCAAGCTCGGCATCGGGATGGTGAAGGAAACATGGGAGGTACTACTGGTGCGTAGCGCTGAATGTAAGTGGAAGAATTAGGTTGTGTAAAGTGCATAGTTCGAGCAATGCAAATGTTGACAAGCGAGTGCATAACACTATGT